>NC_090293.1:35423864-35764676 GCF_037392515.1 Haliotis asinina | reverse complement strand
GGCGGGAATCAAATATTCGGAATTCTTCTTAACTTTCTACAAGCACCTGAACAAGTACGGTATGTCAAGAAACAATACAATCAAAACAATACAACCAAGCATACAGATAGGACTTGTCTAGTTCAGTGTATTTGGTGTTTTCCAGCCTGCTTTTCATCAAGATATACTCCAATGTCGACCGTGTTGATGGAGAAAGGTGTCCAGGATACAAGTGCCCGTATATTATCATCACTAGAGCCGGTGGCAGTAACAGCCTTGCAGACTGTTTTCTCGACGCATACGATGGAACCTACAACCAGCCTCAAGATGTACGTTATGACACAGCTCCGCATTGGAACATTTCGTCATATGGGTCTTTAACTGCAAGTAGACCTCAACCGTGGTTTCTTAACGTAAAGTTTCTATTTATAAACGAAACAAGCAGTCATCAAACAGTTAAAAGCTTGTGTTTGGTCGTTGTGTGCATCACATCAAAATTACTGATCACGCCAGAACAATATATGAGTGAGTGACTTAGGCTTTGGGGCCAAGAGGCATATCGTGGATAGGATTTCACATTCGAACTCTTTGGCTAACATTTTGTCACGTATAGGGCTACCCAACATCTGACATGCATCACATCCTGCAGATGTTGGTACTTCAATCGTAGTCTGTCTCACAGTCCCTGAACCACATTATTTTGTCTGCTGCCAAGCCTTCTCTGCAGTGCTAAAGCCTTAAATGAAGTCTCCCTTGGTCTCCTTTTCAATTAAAATGGGTTTGTTTGTTACTAACAAACTTATTTATATTCAGAGACTAATCCTTAGTCTGCTTCAATCCAGCCATGTTATAATGTTGACTGACTAGAGTTTCTACATGTTGCAGGATGCAGTGAACATCCCCAAAGCTAAACCCTGTGCTACGACTACGTCGAGGGTGAGTTCTGCTTCTCCCATGAGGTCAGATGTGTCACTGTGATAACACTTGGTGTTCATGTGGCTTACTCAAGTGACTTCATTTTCGTATAAACGCCTGAAAAACATCAGTAGCTCTTTTCGTAATTCGTCGTATTTTGTTTGACCTAGGAACCTGACCTCCAGGCCTTTGGTGCCGAAGTGGAATCCAACTTCTTCAGTGCTGCACCTTCTACACCAGTATGTCCCTCTGGTCCTGTACATAAAGGTGCCTGCCTTTCTCCAATATGTCCCTCTGGTCCTGTACATAAAAGTGCCTGCCTTTCTCCAGTATGTCCCTCTGGTCCTGTACATGAAGGTGGTTGCCTTTCTCCAGTATATCCTTCTGGTCCTGTACATAAAGGTGCCTGCCTTTCTCCAATATGTCCCTCTGGTCCTGTACATAAAAGTGCCTGCCTTTCTCCAGTATGTCCCTCTGGTCCTGTACATGAAGGTGGTTGTCTTTCTCGAGTATGTCCCTCTGGTCCTGTACATGAAGGTGACTGCCTTTTCTCCAGTATGTCCCTCTGGTCCTGTACATAAAGGTGCCTGCCTTTCTCCAATATGTCCCTCTGGTCCTGTACATAAAGGTGCCTGCCTTTCTCCAGTATGGCCCTCTGGTCCTGTACATGAAGGTGGTTGCCTTTCTCCTGTATATCTCTTTGGACCTGTACAGAAAGTCATCTGCCTTTCTCCAGTATGTCCCCCTGGTCCTGTACATAAAGGTTATTGCCTTTCTCTATTATATCCCACTGGTCATGTACAGGATTACACTTGTAAGTATAAGGAATGTGTACATGCTGTATGTATCGTTATGGTCACGTGGTAAGACGGTTTAATATAATAGCTTTATATGTCGCGCATTATTTTAAATTCGTGTTTGTGAGTATGTGTTTTTTAACTTTCTTTCTCGCCCAGGTCGAACTAAATCCGAGCTAAAGGGTTGTTTCAAAGACTCCTCAACATACAGAGATATTCCCTATGGTTTTATGGAACTACCAATGTCCATGACGGTGGACACCTGTGTTGAAAGGTTTGAACAAAATTGATGTCATGAAAATGAGACTTAGTGATGATCCGAAAGCCAAGGTAGGACTGTAATAAAGGCTTACCAGTTTTCGAAACTCAAGAACCTGGGGATTTGTACTGCCAAACCAAAGAATCAAAATTATTTGAAGTACAAAACTATTGTAATATGAAAGTGGGGTTTGAACCGACGATCGACTTATCTTGCTAAGAGTACAACGTACGTCTCCGGAAAGTATTTCTGCCAAAGTATTTCATATCACAAAAAGAGCATGTCTGATATCTAGATACCTAGTTTCAAATGGCATACTGGCTGCTAGCGCACTGGAATATAAACACAGCTATTGTAATATTCATGGTGCTAATGATTAACATGTGGTTATCAAACATGTGGTTATCTGAAACCAAATATGGAGTAAAGTATATGGTTCCAGATGCTACAACCGGGGCTATGTCTACGCTGCTCTACAGAACGGTACAGAGTGCAGATGTGGTAATATGTATGGAGGCTTTGGAACCAGCACCATGTGTTCCAAATCCTGTTCAGGCAACAAAACCGCCAACTGTGGAGGTTCCCTGGCTAACTCTGTCTACACCACCGGCAACAGTATGTAAACGCATTTCCTGAGGCTGAGGGGTCAGTTTTATTCGGGTTTAGATGACCTCAGAGGTGTCTGTAAATAGCATGTCAGTATATTTTCGAAAATAGATTTTTTTAGTGTATTTTGCACTTTGTTTTGTATTATATCGCATCAACATTTTGAAATAAATAAAAGGCAAAATTAACTTTGATCTTTGCAGCTACATCGCTGGCCGGAATCACGTGCGGACCTGGAGACAACGGATCAGTGATTGACGGGAAGTGTTATTGCCTCACTTCCGGTCGATACTCTTACGTGGAAGCTCAAAGGCAGTGTGTCCTGCAAGGAGGTGAACTGGCGACCATCAGTTCGGACACTGTCCAGGTAGGAGACCCATGCCTTTACCTATGTACCGAGAGAGTGATGATATAAATTTCCTCTCCTCTGTTTTCAGTATCGCGTGGTTTATGTAACAGTTTTAAATGTGTGTTTGGAGGGGTGTTTGCTTACTTTATGAGATTTCATTTTCTCGGAAATTGCGTCTCTTTTGCCGTTCAGTATAATAATACTACCTGGCATTCGCCAAGAGATGAGCATCTTCCCTACGGGTAGCACCCATAACTAACTCGTGCAAATAAAAGTTGCAAGTTGCGGCAGTAAATTGCATCGGGCATCGTTGATGCTACTGACTTGTAGGGAGTTAGACTATTTCTTCTCAAGTGAATTCACGGTGATCGAATGCACCAATGTGGATCCAACAAATTAGATTTGATCTCTCTGATAGATCACTTTGGAACCTATGAGATCCTCCTCACCACACATTACTCACATGCACCAACAGACCAATTGTTAACAGAACACAGATTGTATCAACTGTGTGGAGCACGTACATTCTGTTCACACGTTGTAGCTCTCGATGTCCACATCTCTGTGTATGTTAGTTTTGTCGTCCATTGTCCCTACACGGACTGTATCTTGGTCCAGGAAAGTGTCCAGTGTTCCCCTATGATAATGGTCGTGTTCGTTTCAGTCTCAAGTGGAGCGCTACATGAGACCTTTTAAGACTGACGCCTGGTTTGGTCTGCACGACGTCGTCAGTGAAGGCACTTACACCTTCGTCGATGGTACACCCTTAGGCAGTTACAGAAACTTTATTCCAGACCAAGGCTTGTCTTCAGAGCGTGACTTCGGAGGTTGGTATTGCCTGTACAAATGTTGCAGAACACATGATAGTCGGGACTTCTCACAAACACACCTGGGTGTTTCCGTGCCAGTAATCGTTTATGTTTATATAATGTGCTGCTCCGATATCTGTTTTCTACATGTACTTTATGTATCCACGACGGGATATCCAATGAAAGATCCCTTAGCTACACTAGATTCGATGGAGCCATTTCCTGAATGACCACTGGTTTTCTCTATGGAGCGAGGTATCTGTAATACAGTGTAGGTTTCCGGCATAGGATTGTCAGCAAGAACATTTTCTGTGATGGTGTCCTGGGTCAATGTTTCTGTTTCAGTGCTGAGTGCAAGTAGTCTTTACCGTTGGGATGTCCGCGAAGACGCGACTTATCCGGCTTTGTGCCAGCTACCTATGCCGGTCCCAGTACCAGGTAAGAATGCATGCATGGTTACAGCATGCATTATTCGACATGGCACAGGTGGGTTGCTTAGATTTCTGACAAGCTTTCGGATTTCGGATATGCAGAATTCATAAGGAGACCATATAAGGAGGGAATAATATTTTTTTTAAAAGTCAGTTCTGATAACCTATAAATGTCTCCCTTTCAGTTCGCTGTGGTCAGAATAATTATGGTCAGCGATTAAAAGGCGGCGATTGTTACCTAGTTATCAACAAGGTCGTTGACTACATCACCGCTGGTTACGTCTGCCGCACTAGACGTGGAACTCTGGCAGATGCCTCGACTGTGCGCAAGTTGGTGTGTTCATTACACTGTTTGCCATGTCTGTACATTACACAGTTTGCTACGTCTGTCTGTACCGTAGAGCTACATATCAAGCTTTTCCTCCTAATGTAGCTACGTGTCATTAATTTCGCTAAATTGTAGCTACATATCATGTATAGTGCTTCTAGATACCTTTAAAGCTACCTAACGAAAACATCTAACCTTCCGGCTCTGCTTTCGGATCATGTGACATCAGTGTTGATTTCGTGGATACCAAAACGCTGGATCTGTATCCTTTCTCATACCACGTAACCCTGCAGTATCATCGTTTCTCGCCTGGATTCCATAAACCAGTAACCTCCTTTTTCCTGCCTTGAAAACCATAACCCTGTAACCACCTCTTTCCACTGTCGTATTCCATAATCCTTTACCCTCCTGTCACCAATTCCATACACCGGTAGATTTCTCGCTTCCATGTCCATAACCTCGGAGTTCATCAACCGTGAAGATCCGGGTTAGAATTGGTGTTCAGCTTATCGCAGGACGGTATTGACGGGTCCGAGTCAATGACTTGGCTTGACACGACATCGTATTCGAACTGCGTACATCGCTTTCTCATGCTCTTGATCATTTGGTTGTCTGCACCAGGCTCAGTTGTTTCCATGCAGCTGGAATGCTTTTGAGTGCGGCGATAAACAACAAACTAACAAATCTTCGTTCATCTGGATTGCTGAACCCCATTATCTCACCCTTTCTCTCCAACCTCCATAACACGTGCTCCTTGCCGTAGAATGTTTTGCTACATAATTATCAGATTTTGTAATACCAGAGCAACCTCATTCGTGTATAACTTCGTTGCTCCTCTTTCAGATTCATAACACTTCTCTCAGATTCTGTAACCCGATACCATCCTCGTTATTTATTCAGATTTCATTATTCTTTAACCACCTCGCTCCTCTCTCAGATTTCTTTTCCTGTACCCTGCATCGTCTTCAGGAGATATATATGTACAATTAACGTTCCTTCCTCCTCTAAAGGCTGCAGTGAAGGAACACATCTTCAGGTTTGGTCGGACGATGAACTACTGGATAGCTGAAGAACACGGTGATATTTTTGGTGAGTTGATTCTGTGCATATTTCTTGCTCAGTGAACAAACGGCTATTCTGGTGGGATCTGTACTGATGGCGTGTCAGATGGTCTTGTATAGAGTGTTCAGGCAGCAACGGTAACTGTGTTCTGTCTATCAAAACAACACGGTCTCTTGACCTGTGAACGGACAACCATAAGGCCGGTATCTCATTTTGTATTCTGTTGTATTTAGTATCCTGTTAAAACTGACTCATGCAGCTGATATCTCGGTTCTTGTACAGACGGATTATAGTGAGTGCTTTTTGAAAGACGCGAAACTTTGCTGTGCTGAGATGAAGCCCACCAGAGCGCTAAACGGTGCTCCCCTTTAAACCCCTAACCCTACCACACACCACACATCCTGTGTGTTAAGCCATGCTCATTCACTCACTTCAGAACTGGACCACGCCTTGGTTTACAACAAGAAGAAGGCAAACAAAGAAAGCAGGAACGGCGTCGTGTGTAGCATAGGTGAGCTTGTACCTGAACTACCATACTGCTATAACCGCTGTGTGATCTAATGCTTTATTCTATATCCTTTCAATTGACTTGCTGATTGTACGCACTCCTTACTTTCCAGAAACACTGTCGTCTACAAGACCATGTTCAGCTGGTAAGTTCTTGAAGACGTACCGTTACTACAGGCACACTTTTTTGCAATACATGTTCTAATTATCCAAAGTAAGGATAGTCTGAATAGTGTTTCAGATCAACAAACGTTTCTTGTGGCTATAAATTAGTATTACCTTATCTTGGATAACAATTTGAAGTCGATGAGTCTTGATGATGCTTGGAACAATTCTACTGGCGCTTCCTATTCTCGTGCTATTTACGGATATCGGCTGAAAAAATAATACAAACAGTTCTTATCGTATGAATGCTTGTTGTTTCTAAATGAAGGGATTCACCCTCTAGCATCTGCATCTATCAACTGCTTGATTCATCAGGTGTATTACCACTCTTGAGCTCGATGAAAAACAGACCTATGAAGGTCCCGTGGTAGAATAGGCCTTCAGCAACCCATCCTTGCCATAAAAGGCGACTATGCTTGTCGTAAGAGGCGATTAATGGGATCGGGTGGTCAGACTCGCTGACTTGGTTGACATATGTCATCGGTTCCCAATTGCGCAGATCGATGTTCATGTTGTTGGTCACTGGATTGTCTGGTCCAGACTGGATTATTTACTGGATTTATTTTCTATGCCGCCATAGAGCTGGATTATTGTTGAGTGCGGAGTAAAACTAAACTCACTCACTCGACACCACTTCCTAGTTACCGGTCAGTGATGTAGACAACCGCTAAGTATCACGCATCGGCGATATCGCCAGAAAACGTGTTTACCCCGAGAATTGGAGATGGCTGTATAATATGTGTTATATGGCATATGACACACAAGATTTTGCGTTGCCCACATTTTACATAGTAGTATGTAGAGCAATAGGAAAGCGTGTTTCACCCATGTCTTTCAGACTGGCTCCACAAAGACGGCAACTGCTACCTGAATAGAGGGGACCGCGGCAACTACGATAAAGCCAAGTTGTTCTGCAATCAGTGAGCATTTACTCGATTTTACTTGTGTCGCAATATCTGTAACCTGTGTGTGCAATAACTAGTGTTAGTGTGAGCTACATCTGTAACCATTAAGTGTAGGGGAAAATCGTTAGTGCGTAATAGTTAGGGACCGTTCATAATTTATGGCGAGGGTGGAGGGGTGATGATGGTTTCTTTTTTAGTTGCATGTACAATGTGAATGACACCCCCCACCCCTAAAGTTAAAGTACAAAGTAAGTACCCCCCCCCCCCCCCCCACTCCCCACCTGCTTGTCATGTCTAAAATAGGTGACCCCCATCTCCCCAAAACTAAATGGGTGAGCACCCCACTCCCACCCTGGCCATAAATTATGAACGGTCCCTTAGTTAGCGATGTCCCTATCCAGTAAATGATTATTGTTTCTCGTGTTATAGCGACAGCGAGGTTGTCAATGCTGTGTCAGTGCTGTCCACTCTGTGTTATAGTGGCGACAGCAAGATTGTCAGTGCTGTCCACTCTGTGTTATAGTGGCGACAGCGAGGTTCTCAATGTTGTCCATACTGTGTTATAGAGGCGATAGCGAGGTTCTCAATGTTGTCCATACTGTGTTATAGTGGCGACAGCGAGGTTCTCAATGTTGTCCATACTGTGTTATAGTGGCGACAGCGAGGTTCTCAATGTTGTCCATACTGTGTTATAGAGGCGACAGCGAGGTTCTCAATGTTGTCCATACTGTGTTATAGTGGCGACAGCGAGGTTCTCAATGTTGTCCATACTGTGTTATAGTGGCGATAGCGAGGTTGTCAATGTTGTCCATACAGTGTTATAGTGGCGACAGCGAGGTTGTCAATGTTGTCCATACTGTGTTATAGTGGCGATAGCGAGGTTGTCAATGGTGTCCATACTGTGTTATAGTGGCGACAGCGAGGTTGTCAATGTTGTCCATACTGTGTTATAGTGGCGATAGCGAGGTTGTCAATGTTGTCCATACTGTGTTATAGTGGCGATAGCGAGGTTGTCAATGTTGTCCATACTGTGTTATAGTGGCGATAGCGAGGTTGTCAATGTTGTCCATACTGTGTTATAGAGGCGACAGCGAGGTTGTCAATGTTGTCCATACTGTGTTATAGTGGCGACAGCGAGGTTGTCAATGTTGTCCATACTGTGTTATAGAGGCGACAGCAAGGTTGTCAATGTTGTCCATACTGTGTTATAGAGGCGACAGCGAGGTTCTCAATGTTGTCCATACTGTGTTATAGTGGCGACAGCGAGGTTGTCAATGTTGTCCATACTGTGTTATAGAGGCGATAGCGAGGTTGCGACGGTTATCAGTGACGCTGAGAACTCCTTCATCGCAGACGTCGTGAAGACAGAGACACTCAGTCCCTCTGTGTATATTGGTGAGTAGACGTCCTCAGCAAATGCATTGACAGGTGTCCGATTTGCTGACAATGCCCCTTTTTGTGGATGCTGGGATGCTGGACGTTTCCCTATATCAGAACATAAACGTAATAAAGCTGTATAGAGGAAATTGTGTGATCGAGCTCAGTCCCTGAACCGTGTTATTTTCCCTTCTGTATACGGCTCTCTGCAACAAGCCTACAATCTAAAATGATGCAAGTCTAGATTTCTCCAAGTTCCGAATGTTCTTATTCTCACTGGGTCTCCTTTTCAATTTAAAGGGAACTTATTGTTTCTATCAAAGTTATATACATTCACAGGATAAACGTTTGTCTAGTGGAATATTAAATCAAAGGTAATTAAGAATATAAAGTGTACATAGTTAATTGGTTGGTTGGCGTATCGCTTCCTCTACCATTATGCCAGAGTTGATGAAATTATTTATCTATCAATTCATTAGTAACGTTTTATTTTAAACGCTTCCCCCAAATTGCGTCCTTCAGTGGTGTCTAGTAGTTCACTAGTATTTTTGAATCCCAGAATCTACCACCAAATATACAGGCACTGCTTGGGTTAAACGATTCACTTAGCCAGTGAGCACAAACTCACACCTGATATAATTTATATGAGCTACAACAAACCTCCTTGTCCATACCCAGCTGCAGGAAACGTGTACAGCAAGGCTACAAGTGACGACGGAGATGACGAGTCTTCATCACCTTATACCAACTGGGACAGCAAACGGGGCAGGGGCAAAGGTAGCTGCGTTCTACTGGCATCTCACAACTCGAAATGGCGGAACACCAAGTGTAGCAGGATCGCAGCCATTTTGTGTAAAGCGCGGGCTGTATCATGACAAACACATCAATATGCTTCCGTCGAGATAATTGCAGATTTAAGGGATGTGTGGGATGTTTGATTTATCTTATCAAGAAAATAGAACACTTTGTTACAAACGGTTTTAATGCTAGCGTAGACCCTCTATTTTCAATCGCTTACTTCGTTTCATGAACCGAGAAAACTGTCATGGTCGATTTCTTGTCATGTAGGCATCCTCATCTCATTATGCCACGTGATCACTAACATGACACTGACTGCAACACGTGTGTATCCAAGGTTCTGTGCTTTCTTGTGTAATATATTTATGCTAGCATTGTAAATATTGTGATTATTTTATGGACTCGTGCAATAGTAGATATATATGTGATCTCGAACAAATGGATTCAATCAATATATATTTGGTGAGATAATCGTTTGACTTTCATTCTGCTGTAATATTATTTATTTTGAAATACTTGACTGGAGGTTGTCCTCCATAATTTTAATGTCTGTGATTCTCATTGTAACACTTCGTTTGAATAAACAGTGTTTCTTACAAACCCTTACGAAGCATTGTACTTGGAAAAGAACCAATAGTTTCTAAGGAGGTAAGTATTGTCAACTGAGTACTCATGGGTTTAAGTGTGGAAACTTTCCGACATCCACCCCTTGCAGTAAAAATCAATCTAAGGCCTTTGGTGCATGCTGAAATAAAAACTGGATGGCCCTCTCTTCACACTGACCGACCTGGTCTCATGATTTTTCGCACTAGAACGCCTGGGAGGAGTACCTGAATATGTGCGGTATGTCAAACATTCCAGGTGAAGCAATCAACTTCACCCAGAGGGATAATCTCATGATGACACCGTGATATTAACAAAACACTATCCGCAATGATAAAAGGACGTTTATTCCAATTCCAGTTTCCAATGACCCATTGTTAGGAACAACGATTAAGATAACTCCATACTTTACACCATTATTTTGTATTTCACACATGCGCAGATGAACATGCAGATGCGTCCAAGTGCTGATGACGTGGCAGGGGCGGGCGACTTATGGATAGGTCCGAGCCCGAAACTTCCGGTTCCCGTGTCAGTGCCAGAAGTGTTGCCGTCATTTTCTGGCATGGGTCCATTGTCTGGATAGAAACACACATGTATGACAGAGCGTGTTTTTATCCTTCTGTTACTGTTTACCTGATGGGCAAAACTGATAGTGACAATAGGTATATTTTTGTTGTCAACAAGACCAACTCGACTAAGTATTCTCTTTCTCGTCTTTTCTTTTAAGACATGAGAGTAATATTTCATAACACTGATCTTAAGGGTCCATTAAACCTTAATCTCTTACCAGAGATAACAATATGTTATTAAGGTATAAGTGGTACATTGAGGGGAGATACCTGATGGATAGGTTTATCGTCGGTGGCTGCATACATATAATTTGATCTATCCAAGAAAACTAAGTTAAATTTAAATGTCAAAATAGGAGTAAATAACATCGCTTTCCTTAGACGTCCTCACTCATTACCAAACTACATGCATGCATAAAGGGCCCACGTTACAAATACAAAAATACCACCGGTGGTTAAATTAAATGTGTCTGAATGCGCCCTCTGTGGGACTCAATTCTCATGCTATCGACCACTTGTTATCACGTTAGAGATCTAACCTAAACGTTCCTACGGTACTTACCAAATGCCCACATAGTTTTCTCTTTGGAAGCAATAATCGCATGGGCAACACTGTACGTCATAGGCAGTTCTTTCAGTGCTACCTTCTCAGTTTCACGCCACACTCCGAACATGAACTTCCCATTCTCCCAGCTCACCCACAGATGTAGTGGGGTGGAGCAATTCTCCAGGTTGGTCATGGTCACTCTCACCGTGTCAATTTCACATTGATCATTGCATAGTAGGACGGCTAAGCGAGCATCAAGATCCGGAATCGGCATGCTGAGGGATAGGCTGTGGTTCCTGGTTCGATCGGTATCACTTATAAGTATGAAGCCGCTACTGCAGGTTGTGATACTGAAGGCCAAAGATGTTCTTGAGGTCAAGTCAATGCCGATAGAGGACAGCAAGACTGGAACCCCCGGAACTGTCTCCACAGAAATCAAGCACAAACCAGGTGTTGATGCTACTGGAATGACAAAGAAGTTATTGTGCGGTACTGAAGAAGTGGTCACATCAGCAGTATATTCAACACTAGCGAGTAACAGCTTCGTTAGAAATCACTTCACATGACATGTACGTAACGTCTCAGTTTATAGTGTCGCTAACTACAACAACAGTCATTCTTTCGAAACAGGGGTGGGTTATATTCCATATAACTTGATCAGTTGACTATTAAATTAAAGGTTGATGATGTTTACTTGTTTGGTCAACATAAACATGATAATTAACAAAATACTTTACGGAACCACAAAACAACTATACTTCATCAAGTTTAATAAAAATGAAATCTCATCGAGGTAAGCGTTCATGTTTATTTCTTCTATTTAAGAACTTGGCAAAAGGAAAACCAGTTGCCTTGCCTGTTCAGTATTTAAAAACAAATGGCAGTATGTCGGCAATTAAATTTCAGATCAAAGGAATTCAACGGGCAAGGGACAGAACAAAATGATTCGACTGTAAAGCATGTTACATTACATCCTGCAGTTATGAAGCATACCCACCTATAAGAATCCCCGACAGGATGACTCCATGTACTTCCAAAGCCATGGCTGTAGTGCGTCTGCATGAGAATTAACGAGGATTGCTTTGCCATCAAAAGCATCTGAAGTTACTGTTACGAGACATTTCAGTGCTAAATGACATGAGTTTCCATAGAATGTTAGAGGTGTCTGTTTTTGATGGTAAGATTAATCTCATGAAGTATTGCATGACTCTCTCAAATTTGACGTTGTCCACAAAAATTCCTTGATATGTCCTGACGGCGTCCTTGAGTAGAGCCTGTAAAGTCCCACCGGCAGTACAGTTGTTTAATGAAAGGCACTAGTTGAAAGTCTGCATACACACACTCATACCGTCGCTCATCAAAAGATACCTGAACTGGCTTGAATGCCGCTTTGAGCAATGTTTCGCTTATATCACAGAGTGCCCTCTTAATGAGGAAAGCTCACAGTGGCTGCAGAATAAAGGGGAAATATACCAAGTCAAAAAAGAAACTTCACAAATGTAACTTTTAAAAATAATGAATATTTGTTCTGATGATAGATCTATGTATCCGAAATGGGATCCCTATCTTTCGAAAAATGTTAGCTAAACCCACTCAAACCCATCCATTCGTCGTGCAAATGACGTTAGTACCAAATCAGGTCTTGCACGTGCAGTCGATCACGTGATCTTCGCATCGAAGTTTCCTTCGTTTGCACGTGTTTGCACTGGCCTCAAGAATTGAAAGAAAACTACTTTTAAACCACAGTTCTAACGGTACTCAAGAATTGAAAGAAAAATACTTTTAAACCAGTCCTAACGGTACTTTATATGCCATGATTGTCAAATGTGCAACGTGAACGTGCCGTTGGCATGTTGCAAGCGGGAAGATCGGTTATTGATGTTGCAAGAGCAATGGGATGCAGCCGTCGTACTGTGTATGACTTGCGAGGTCATCTACAACAAACTGGCACAACTTCTGATCGCCCAAGTTCAGGTCGTCCACGTGTGACGTCACAAACAGAAGACCATCAAATCGTCTTACGTCACTTACGTGACAGATTTCTGCCGGCTACACGAACCAGGGCTGAGATGTTTAGAAGTCGACTGTCCTCACAGGCCATTCGAAATCGGTTGCGGACTGCCAGACTCCATTCTCAGCGTCCATATTGTGACTTGAGATTCTGTATACCGATGTTTCGGAACGGTGGTGTAGCTTAATGGAATTGATTGTGGCACTGTCAGTGTATCGAGTACATCACACAGATCTCAGCAATGAAATAATTACAATTTAACCATCTTACTATCTCTTGTTCTTTCATAGTGCCCTGAAGAAAGAATGTGAAGTTTCTTTTTTGACTCAGTATATTTTTGATGCCATTGCTGTCAAACGTACTTCAGGTAGATGGGCCACAGAAATGTAGCTGTACATATCGTTTTTCTAAACAAAATACGAAAAACGAAATTAAAGTAAATGAGACACAAGTTGCCCAGATTAGTTTGGAGGACTTGGTGCTGGTTATCCTGGAAGTAGGCCAAGGGTGGGCAGCATGACAATGGGTTGGAGGAAGAGCTGGTTGAGAAGTCACCATGACATCAGCTCTGGTTATCCTGGAAGTAGGCCAAGGGTGGGCAGCATGACAATGGGTTGGAGGAAGAGCTGGTTGAGAAGTCACCATGACATCAGCTCTGGTTATCCTGGAAGTAGGCCAAGGGTGGGCAGCATGACAATGGGTTGGAGGAAGAGCTGGTTGAGAAGTCACCATGACATCAGCTCTGGTTATCCTGGAAGTAGGCCAAGGGTGGGCAGCATGACAATGGGTTGGAGGAAGAGCTGGTTGAGAAGTCACCATGACATCAGCTCTGGTTATCCTGGAAGTAGGCCAAGGGTGGGCAGCATGACAATGGGTTGGAGGAAGAGCTGGTTGAGAAGTCACCATGACATCAGCTCTGGTTATCCTGGAAGTAGGCCAAGGGTGGGCAGCATGACAATGGGTTGGAGGAAGAGCTGGTTGAGAAGTCACCATGACATCAGCTCTGGTTATCCTGGAAGTAGGCCAAGGGTGGGCAGCATGACAATGGGTTGGAGGAAGAGCTGGTTGAGAAGTCACCATGACATCAGCTCTGGTTATCCTGGAAGTAGGCCAAGGGTGGGCAGCATGACAGTGGGTTGGAGGAAGAGCTGGTTGAGAAGTCACCATGACATCAGCTCTGGTTATCCTGGAAGTAGGCCAAGGGTGGGCAGCATGACAATGGGTTGGAGGAAGAGCTGGTTGAGAAGTCACCATGACATCAGCTCTGGTTATCCTGGAAGTAGGCCAAGGGTGGGCAGCATGACAATGGGTTGGAGGAAGAGCTGGTTGAGAAGTCACCATGACATCAGCTCTGGTTATCCTGGAAGTAGGCCAAGGGTGGGCAGCATGACAATGGGTTGGAGGAAGAGCTGGTTGAGAAGTCACCATGACATCAGCTCTGGTTATCCTGGAAGTAGGCCAAGGGTGGGCAGCATGACAATGGGTTGGAGGAAGAGCTGGTTGAGAAGTCACCATGACATCAGCTCTGGTTATCCTGGAAGTAGGCCAAGGGTGGGCAGCATGACAATGGGTTGGAGGAAGAGCTGGTTGAGAAGTCACCATGACATCAGCTCTGGTTATCCTGGAAGTAGGCCAAGGGTGGGCAGCATGACAATGGGTTGGAGGAAGAGCTGGATGAGAAGTCACCATGACATCAGCTCTGGTTATCCTGGAAGTAGGCCAAGGGTGGGCAGCATGACAATGGGTTGGAGGAAGAGCTGGTTGAGAAGTCACCATGACATCAGCTCTGGTTATCCTGGAAGTAGGCCAAGGGTGGGCAGCATGACAATGGGTTGGAGGAAGAGCTGGTTGAGAAGTCACCATGACATCAGCTCTGGTTATCCTGGAAGTAGGCCAAGGGTGGGCAGCATGACAATGGGTTGGAGGAAGAGCTGGTTGAGAAGTCACCATGACATCAGCTCTGGTTATCCTGGAAGTAGGCCAAGGGTGGGCAGCATGACAATGGGTTGGAGGAAGAGCTGGTTGAGAAGTCACCATGACATCAGCTCTGGTTATCCTGGAAGTAGGCCAAGGGTGGGCAGCATGACAATGGGTTGGAGGAAGAGCTGGTTGAGAAGTCACCATGACATCAGCTCTGGTTATCCTGGAAGTAGGCCAAGGGTGGGCAGCATGACAATGGGTTGGAGGAAGAGCTGGTTGAGAAGTCACCATGACATCAGCTCTGGTTATCCTGGAAGTAGGCCAAGGGTGGGCAGCATGACAATGGGTTGGAGGAAGAGCTGGTTGAGAAGTCACCATGACATCAGCTCTGGTTATCCTGGAAGTAGGCCAAGGGTGGGCAGCATGACAATGGGTTGGAGGAAGAGCTGGTTGAGAAGTCACCATGACATCAGCTCTGGTTATTCTGGAAGTAGGCCAAGGGTGGGCAGCATGACAATGGGTTGGAGGAAGAGCTGGTTGAGAAGTCACCATGACATCAGCTCTGGTTATTCTGGAAGTAGGCCAAGGGTGGGCAGCATGACAATGGGTTGGAGGAAGAGCTGGTTGAGAAGTCACCATGACATCAGCTCTGGTTATTCTGAGGATTTGTTGACATCACGCCTTGCTTCAATGTGCCACTTCCAGTTCAACGACAATATTCCTGGTGTGATAACATTTTCATTATTAATCTATTTCTAGTTCTAGGCACATCAATGCTAGATCTGAATAAGTCTACATCACTCACTTCACTTACTTTATCTTGACTTTGTTAAAACAACAGCTATCAGTTTGTTTGTGTGTGTGTGTTTCAACTTTTACATAATTCTTTCTTTTCTTTATACAGCAAGAAATGTATCCAAATGAACACTAAGGTGAAACTCATTCCTGGGTTTCACTTTGTGCTGTATGATAATGAAATATCTGCAGCATCCATATTGTAAATATTCAGTGATGTAATATGTCAAAACACACTTTTGTTCATTTTCAATCAGCACTGTCTCCCATAAGAACCTTAAAGAAGAAGTGTATTCCTTGGCCCTTGGTCATTTGACATGGTTAACAAAGACTCAGGTTTTAGAGGAGATTTATGAATGTGGAAAGAGTTTCATTGCTTCTATTTACATATCTTCTTCCCACTTTGAAGACAATTTGTCAAACTTCAGTGCCATCTGCAGTCCGGTGAGAACACAATATGCAAAATGCATCACTTCCTCACTGAAAACATATTATAAAATCTGAATGTAATATATTTAGGCAAGAATAGGCATTCCCACACACCCCACCAGCTCATCTGAATTTTTTGCGAATGTGAATCACAACTTTTACTAGAGAAATCAAAATGAGTATTGTGGATGATATGATAAACTTTTCAGGTCCATTCATGATCTGACATTTAATAAAAAGGTCAAAGATCACTTATCTTCCATTGAGATTCCTAGTCAACCATTAAAGTAGAAGACCAGTGAACCTGACCAGACGTTCCGTGTGTGTGTGCGTGTGTGTGTGTGTGTGTGCGTGCGTGCGTGCGTGCGTGTGACCTCACCACAAAAACAGGTACTAACACTGGTATTATGGAAAATGGAAAATGATTTGAAAATGGAATGTGTGATTTCATGGTATTTCAGTAAAGTAAATGTCACCAATTAAACACTCTGTAACTTAAAATGTGAGTGTGGAAGAGTCAACCTAACTAGGCAGCAGAAAAGTAGTGTAGCTTACACCTAAGGTCTTCTTGTGCCTAAAGTCTGGCACTTCATCACAAAATATTAATATCCAGAGTCACTCTGTATGTTGTAGACACAGAAATGGGTTGCACTTCTTGCACAAACAAGGTCCCCAAACATAATCTTTAAAGTTTATTTTTAGATTCACATGTGCATCAAACACTGATCACTGAAGAATGTAGGATATAAATCAAATCTGTACAACTGACTTCAGTGAGGAGCCAAGGCACAACCTGCTACAGTATCAGGACATCAGACAGTGCTTTATAGCTTGCTTAAAGCAAATGCATTTTGTAACACTTTTCACACAAAAGGGGTGGCAGCATAACTTTAGAAAAACTTGCTGCCTTAAAGTAATTGTTCCCCTTAACATTCAAACTGCTGGGCACCCAAAGTTCATCTCCATGTTTGTGAAAGTTAAACACACAAACAAAACATGGGTACTGAAATTGCTACATTGAGAAAAAAAGAACACACTTAAACAGAAGTCTGCAGTGTTACTTGTGTACTAATGGCCTACGTAATTTTCAATAAAAAATAGTAAATGTTAATAATTCTAAGTATCATATACAATTGAAATCTTAACTAACACTCTTGCAATTTATCAGTACAGTATGGTGCTGGGTTGTGAGCAGAGGAGGCCTCACTGATAGTACACCTCTAAACAGTTAAACAAGACATGCTTGTAACAGTCAGTAAGGCGGGGATACATTCACACTGTCACAGGCACACTTTGTCACGTCCACAATTCCACCAGGGAAAGTTCTTTCACTGATGTCAGTAGAAACAGAAAATTTCATTTCACAAAGCTGTAAAACAAGCAAACACCTTCTTGGTTCTTAAGTTCACCACAATGCCCCTTTAATCAATCAAATCAAATGCATCCTGTTTGCATATAATACAGGAGTAATTTGTCAAACTGAAAGTCAAAATTTCATTATTATTATTTTGTCTAGATGAATTCACTAGCATCAAGGAAAATGAAAATATCAGCATTGTTGATTGCAATACGATCATTTCTTTTATACAAAATCACAGTCTAAGATGTCCGCGAGAATTTTTTTCTGTTCCAGTCACTACAAATTTTATCCTCATGTCTTATGCTAAACTTTTACCACATGCCCAATACCAAATCCTACAAATGAATCCTTTGAGAACAAATTACATACATAAGGACAGCCTACACGGCATTCCCTGCAGGTTGGACCTGAACATAAGGCAGGACAACAACATTGTGCAGAAACATGCACAGGTTAGACACCACACACATTAGACATACATTCGCTCCATTGTCAGATGTAACAGTGACATATATACAATAGGTTTCACAGCATGCATAGATTAATATCTCACTTGCAATGTGCAAATGAGCAAAAAAAAAGAAGATAGGTGTTTTGATCAATCTCAAACTTTGATAACTTTGATAAGCATTTAATAAGTGCAATACAAATGGAAGTACAAAGACTAAATACTGTACATAATCTACATATAATTATGATAAATTCAGTAAAATATAGGTGGCTATCACATGGTTTGAAAGACATGAAAATGAATCATATTATACAAGTGTGAACAATAAGAAAGTTTTCTGTTATTCTGCTTAGGTCATCTTCTCAAACAGCATGTGAATGAGAGATTAGGGTGACACCCATTGAACAGTATTCAGATTGTATGACACCATGTCAGCTTGACATGGAAGATCAAAGTGATGCAGGCCTAAGACATTTATTACTCTGGTGAAATCATTAATAAAAACCCTGGGTCTTGATGGAGGTTACTAGTATTATACCCGGGCATGAATCATTGCTCTCAAGCATGTAGGAATATTACGTATCCATATTTTGTCACCTTAAGTGTTAAATAACCATGTTGAATCTCTTGGACAATTTTTAAGAATATCCTAGAGTATGACTAGAGAATGTGAATTGTTATAATGCTAACTGGCATATAACCAGAGTGTGGTGCTCCTGGATATAGACCTTTTGATGAGCTTCAGGGGTGAGAGTCGGGGATATCCCTTCATCAGCAACTACTCAGCGCCTTCGCCACATCAAACCTTTACCGCAGGAATAACTACATCAGAAACGAGGCACAACCAGAGCTCAGCCCACAATCCAAGCAGACTGTTGTAAAGCAAAACCACAGTATCAAGAAAACATGATATCATTTCTTGTTTTCTGTCAGTTCAAATAACAGCACTGATTAATTGCTCATTTGAAATATGTATGTCAATTCAAACAGAATTCACCACCATGAAAGTGTAGAATAAAAAGTGGGAGTAAACATACTGACATCTATCACTGTTCAGTGATAGTAACTGACAGTTAATAATAAATGGTAGACATATTACGTATACCATTCACTATCGATTCATCAACAAAAGACTGTCTATCATAATCCTTGCTGGTCAAAAGGACATTATGATTCTTCCAAACTTAATGCAGCTGAAAGAAAATTAAAATAAGCTCATATAAAAGAATATTTGCCATTGTTAATGGCAATCTGATGAACAGTTTGTTAGCTGCAGTGAAGATACAGAGAAGGAGACAATGAAAGTGTTCAATTATGCTATAGGCTGATACAAGAAAGTACTCCCATACTTGGTAAAATAAAACTGATTATTCTGGCAATTACTGACTAATATCCCCCAATAATATGTCAGTGCATACAGAGTAGCATACATGCATGATGTACGTCACTGGCCATTGTTGGACTTTTCTCTACTAAAATAAGGAAATCATCACAGACCGGAAAGACATCTTGAATCTATATACAGTGAAGAGTGTGTGAGATGGACTTAATGCTGCTATGAACAGTAGTTTGAATGTCTCTGTATTTCGGCTGGAACCACCATAGTGGAGCACATTCAGTACAGCATTCTTGGGATATAAAAATAGATTATTTCTGAGGTTTTTAGGACACATAGTAAAATTTAAAATATTACTCGTCTTACAATCCATACCGTTCCTAGGTTTTGATACCAAATACCAGACATAATCAGTACTAAGGATATGTCAATCCTCATTTGTCCGGCTTGCTATCACAAGATTAACCTCCTGTACCATAAAAAAAAGCAGTCTTACAAAACAAGAACATACAGGAGCACACCTCTAAGTCATGTAATAATTACTTGAAGGATTGCCATTTCTACTCATAGGTTCCTCACACAGGGAATCAACATACATCCCACAAAGTTTTTGCATAAATTGTATGATACGATTATCATTCAACAATACAACATTACATCATTACTCTGGAGACTCCCTTGATACAATTATGCAACAGCAACTGTTCTTGACTTTGCATAACTTCAACTTCAATCATTAACAATTTTTGTAAATGAACCACTCATCACAAATAAAAGCACTTGCAACTGATGTATCAGTTTGGTAATTTATGTTATCCTTTGCTTTTAAAAGCAAACTTAACAACTGGAATCTATACAACTTTCTGTTTGTTCTGAAGTTCTGGTAGACAGATCTGTAGTATGCCCAACACATTCCAAGGATCAAAACAAATTGAAGGAACAATCAATTCATTTCTTCAATATAAAACCACAATTGAGTCCGGTGGCAATTTTGCAACGTCAATGTCACAGGTCTTCCTGTGAAAAATTTCAGCACCAAGTGCACCATGTCTACAACTCAGCTTCACACATGAATTTCTCTAATGTTAGCCTAATGGCTGCTGTGTACCGTGTCACCTTCCCATGAACACCATCTTCCCAACACATCCTGGCCTAGACAGCTGGAAATGCTCAGTCAAGGTACTGACAAGCAGATACACATTTCAGGCACACAGGTCCACTGGACAAAGAGTCTTTGCTGAGAACATCTTGTAACCACCATCACTTCCTGCCAGCAATATATATGCTCTTCACCTGTCTCTCCATTCACTCTGGTCCACTATTAGTATAATGACTTGTATTATGCATCATCATATTTGGCCAGAGCTGACTCCAGCTTTTGTGTGATCTGAAAAGGAAGACACACGTGTGTTAAAGGAGGAGTTTAGTCCCACTTTGAACAGTATGACCTTGCATCATTGTCAGCCAGAAGGAAGGCCCTAAGAGATGTAAATGTGAACCTCCTTTCACAAAGTAATTAGGTGATCGTTAGACACTAAAGTAACCTTAGCGCAAAGTTTGGAAATTAAGGTTAGTTTGGCTGCTTCGTGAAATGAGACTCTGACATACCAAATGGAATGGTTCATGGATATACACCTACTGATGAGTTTTCTGATTGTGGCAGGTAGGGATAATCAGTGTAGTAGCAGCTCAGAGCACAGTGTAACTCATGCAGTCATATTCAGTTAATCGTCAAACACTACATAACTAAAGAGGTTGCAGTAATGATACTAAGCTGGGATACTAAGAAAGAAGGATGCCACAAAGTAGCAATGGATTATTTGTAGTACACAGCCTCATTATGATCTGATAATCAAGAAAATCAGAAAATGTATACAATATGATGATATTAAAGTTACCGTTTTAAAGAAGTTGATTTGTTCCTGCAGGTAACTCTTGGTCATCTTCTTGAAGTCAATGACCCTTTCCTTCTGGAAGTGGTTCATCTCGGCCAGTGTTCCATAGGAGATGATGTCTGCCTTCTGCATGACATCCTGCATCTCTTTCTCTCCCATTTTCCCCTCTTCTTGCAGTTTCTGACACTCCTTTGCCTTTCCGATGGCTCCCTAATGGAACAAACATAAGTAACTGAAATAAACCTACAGTCTCATCACATTATCAAGTGACTTCTGCAAATGAACTACAACAACCATATCATGACACCTTGTGGACCTTACCTCAGTCTTTTCATTGTTCTCTGAAGTGGGCAAAATTAATCATACAGTCATATCCTAGTTGTCAGAAGACGGACTTACTAGTTCTTCTCGTAATGGGCAATACAAGTAATACAGTCATATTCTAGCAGTCTGAAGTGAGACTTAGGGCCTTACTAGTTTTTCCTGTAGTGGACAATATTAGCTGTCTGTAGCGAGTGTAGTTTATGCTAGGTGTCTGCA
This sequence comes from Haliotis asinina, assembly GCF_037392515.1. NCBI lineage: Eukaryota > Metazoa > Mollusca > Gastropoda > Lepetellida > Haliotidae > Haliotis > Haliotis asinina. The sequence continues at coordinate 35,742,930 of NC_090293.1, read as the reverse complement.
GCGAGCACAGATTACAGTCATATCAGTTCTTCATGTTGTGAGCAACATAAGCAAAAGGTCATATCTTGATGTGAACTAATCACTGCGTAGCAGGCACAATGCCAGATACATGTATTTCACTCTTGGTGTTTATTACCAATATCACAGTCATATTAAGCTGTCTTGTATGGGTCTTTTGGTCAATATCACACAAACCAATATTTAGCTGTATGAGAGAGGTCTGTAATTAACCAATTATAGACCAGAGAATTAAATATCATTATGAGAAGCAATTCGTGCCATCTGTATGTCATGACATACTAACTACCAATTCTCTGAATCTCATCTCTTTATCCCTCTGCACACTTCTCCTGACCAACGTAAGCTGCTCAGAACCATTTCTAACCAGGACGACTAAGGGAACTGAATGCCTAGATGTACCTAAGACACTGACAATGATAAAACCAGGTTTCACAAAACCCTGATCCCAGACTTATTTTTATCAAATTATCAAAATTTCATCAAAGGCGGGCTTCTTCCTTGAGAAGGAATACTTCAAGTGTGACATGAATGGGTCAATATATTTTTCTTAAAATATTTTTATGAGTTTTTTTGTTTTGTGATTTATTTAATCATGTATCCTCAACCAATATGAATAATCACATATACAGGAAATAATCTTTCTGTAGGGGTCATTAGAATTCAACCAACAAAAGCTAAAAGAAAGATCTCATTAATGTTTCCATTTTTTCCCTGACAAAAAAAAAAAAAATTGACTGACTGGAATGTTAAAGAGGCTAAATAGTGTAGCACAATACTGACCTCATGAACTTTCACTACATCAGGGTACACATGGAGAATACCCTTGTACTCCCCTAGGGACTCAAACAGTGGCCACGTATCTCTGGGGGGCTGAAAGGACAAAAATACATGTTCAGCTACTTCTGACATTCTAGTTTAAATTTCAAAGGTTACACCACATACAAGATGCCACGTTACATGATAAGTTCTATGCATCTCTCAAGGGTAATATGTAAGCCTCTTTGTGGGAGTGTCACACCAGCTGGTAGGTGAGGGATGACATAGCTGCAAAAAGACCGTACTACATAAGGGAGAAATGTATAACATTTTTATCTTACTGCCACGTTAAATATATTTGGGGGATGGATGGGAGGAGGGTGTGTGGCGCTACTGACGATATAATGTGTTAACAAAATGGCATCTGTCTCTAGACTGGATTCTCAAAATTAGCTAAACATATGCTGACAAGATTAAAACTGCCACAAAAATGGCTAATAATATTTAAGTTGAGTGTGGAAATGATTCAACGTATAAAATAGTTCAAATAATATAGTGAAAGTCAGTATAAAAATGTGTCCATGGTGAACTCAAAATAATTGAAATCTAGATATTTTTAGATATTTAAACACTTACCTTACCATAGGTCTTATGCATATTACCTCTAGCTTCACTTAAAAGAGATCAGACAATCGTTGATTCACCATTTCACTGAATAGCTACCTCATGTACCAATGATTGTACAGGAACGGAAGTGACGTGAACTCCACTTCTGCGCAAGCACAGACGATCCAAACTATTCACTTTTACTGAAAACAGGGACAAAGAGCCCAAAGAGCGGAGGAGCATCCAGCATTGGGAGGTAATTACTGCCCCATGGTAAGGTAAGTATTTAGATATCTAGAACATTTAGATTTTCATAAATTTTGGACTTACCTTACCATAGGTCTTATGCATAAGGATTCAACAGTAGGATGGTGGTGTTGGGCTCCCGAGGACTGTCCCCCAAAAAAACAGAACTCATGCCAAAGGAAATCTAGGCAGACTAACTGAAAGGCAGTCACAGGTAACACCTACTGGGCAGAAAGTCGGGAGAGCTGCTGGGCAACTATCAGTGGACCAAAGGATTGAAGGCCCTCCACATCCTCGAGCGCTAGATCTCACAGGTGCTGGGTAGCAAAGGCCATCAAAGATTTCCAAAAGCACCCTTCCATGTTAGCCAGGTGCAGTTCCTGTGGAGAGGCATGGTAGAAACCAAGGCCCTAATCTTCGAAGGGTTATTGGCTGAAGGATGAGTCATAAGTAGCCAAGATGGTAGTACGAAACCAGAGCGCAGTAATGTTTCTGTCAAACTCACCCTTTGCTGAAGTGGGAAAAGGAATGAACTGTCTTTTGTCAGACTGTCTCCTGGGTGCTGACTTGGTAATGTGCATCCAAGAGCCCACACAGGGCAAAGCAGAAGTTCCTCAGCATTATGGGGTCCTAAGATGGAAGACAAAGGAGGAATGGAGAATATTCTGTCCGGTTGTCCAGCCAGTTGATTCTTTGCCACAAAATCCTTAAGAAGTCCTAAGTGAACAAGACCATGCAGGGACTATTCAAACCGCACCCTGGTGACATCCAGTGCGGGAATCTTGCTAACTCCAGCCGCTGTGGAAAGTGCCAGGAAAAAAACTTTCTGGAAAGATTCTCAAAGAAAGCATTGTCCAAAGCTTTTGCTTGTAATGGGTAGGCATCTTGCCCTTGTGATAATCCACCCCAGCTGCTCTCGGAGACGAGTGGCCAAGTTCAACTGTTTGTGTAGCAACTGAGAGTCGAGGTTGTTCGTGAGACAGTCGTCTATGTAAGGGTCAAAGACAATGCCCCTAAGATGTAAGAAACGGGTGAAATAATCCCACTAATAAGCCACGGGGCCGTTGAAATTCCAAACCAGAGCACTGAACACAAACGTCAGATACTTCCTGTGATGATAATAAATGGGCACATGCAGGTAGGCATCCTGAAGGTCGTGGCTGGCCAGTTAGACCTTGGGCACAAGCTTGGCTCGAAATTGCTCCAGAAATACTATCTGGAAGTGAGGCGGCTCCAGCAGATATAGCTTGATGAAGACTGCCATGTTGTGAATCATGCACATTATGCCTGGATCTTTCTTGGGCACCAGGAAGATCAGTGAGTAGAATCCTGGGGACTGCTGGGGGTCTAGCACTGTCTCTATAGCATGCTTGTCTAACAGAGTCGGAATGTCTGCTAGCAGTGACTGTTGAGCAGGAGTATACTTGCGTGACTGGGGTGTTGTAGTCAGAGGCAGTAACACAGCAACTGGCAACTTATAGCAGGTCTTGAGGACTGGACAAAACAGATCTTCTAGGATTGACCAATTGCACCAGAAGATCCCCAGTCTCCAGCCTACAGGAGTAGGTCGAACCAGCAGAAATGGGGGCAGGAGGTCTAAGTCATGGAGGCACACATCTTAAGCGACCTGCGTAGTTTCAACTCCCCACTGAGCATCGCAGGGACCTCCCGGGGCAGTCCTGCTAACGGTGCTGTCCATCAAGAGTCTGTCCTGCCCTGACTGCATCCTCTGCTGAAGGCGTTACGAATAGACTCCCTTCTTGGAATATCCAGCGCTTCCCTCTGCCCTAAGAATGACTTGCCACTAACGGCAGAACCCAAGGCTTCAAACGCAGACAGGTACACTTCCGTGTTAGTGAGTTCAGTATGTTCTCTGTATAGCTCCAGGATCTTATCATCAAAGAGAACGCAAGACATGAAATGGGCTCTCAACAGTGGTTGTCATGGTCAATACCACTCAAAGATGTGCCAGTAAGTCATATAGATATTTCCCTTGCCATTGGAAAAAAGTATACAACTGGTCAACCATCAATGCATTACATTCAGTTAGATCCCAGACTGCTGTCAAAGTAGCAGAGGCCAAAACTGAAATGGGTTTTAACATCCACTTAAGTTCCATATCAATCGCTAACATCTTCAAATCCTGCACACGATAGGAGGACTGAGGAGAATTGGAAAAGGGCTTGAGGAATTCGTTGTGCGCTGCTCCACTATCGGTGAAATCCAAACTATGAAACTTGCGTAACTTTGGAGTCTTGATCATCAAGTTGAGTGTTAGTTTGGAAGAGTGGATCATGAGCCCAAAAGATGAAGTTGCAGATGACATCTTCCTCTTACTATCTGTTAACTATTTCCTTTTCGCAAAGAGAAACAGGTTAAAATCAGGGATGGATTACGAAGCACAGTGATGGCAGCACTCAGTAAGAGTACACAATACCACAGTCTGAACAGCAGGAATGGGGGTCCTTTGCAAATTTCTTCACCTTGCAGATATAACAAAATTATCATGTGATACACACAACGCTGTAAAACACACAAAAAAGTGAAATGTAAACAAGAAGCAAACACCAGCTGGACACACACACCCCGCCTTTATGAAAATGGAAAACACCCCTGCAGAAATATGGGTACGACCATATAGGCGGGACAGTAGAAAGTAAACAGCCAAAATGGCTGGCCCCACTGTGCCAAGAAGAGTGTGAAATACAAACAAAAATCAGGATACAATGTAACAAACATACAAACAAGCAAGTACATTATGGTGAAAGAGACACAAACGACTACAAAACACCACAATAACCAAGCAGAAGGATACAAGTGACGAGAGAAACATACCCCTCAGAGACACGAGGTATCCAGGTAAGTGAAGTATTTTCTTCTTCACCCATGCATAAAGGAGAAAAGGTCATAAAAACAAACCTACCAGATACAAATAACAACTTTAAAATAGATGCACCATTAGTAAGTAGCAAACTTAGTGAAAAACCCAAAATTAACTCGTAGGATGCTTGAAGTAAAAGTGAATCTTTGGATAGTCCGCGCTTGTGCAAAGTGGAGATCACGTCACTTCCATTCCTGAACAACTGTCGATACATGCAGTAGCCATTCAAGGAAAGGGCAAATCAACGATTGTCTGATCTCATTTAAGTGAAGCTTGAGGTAATTTTCATAAGACCTATGGTAAGGTAAGCTAAAAATAAAGCTTAATGAACAGTTTAAAAACTGCATGCATCATATTATAGCATACAATTGTTAACATTACTGCTTCTCAGTGGAGTGTTCGGTAGTTACCGTGGCAGTGGGTAATATTTTTCCAGTTGTCACCCGCTTGGGAGGCGTCACACCGAAACTTGTTGAATCATCATTGACCAATGACTTTAAAGCATTTTATATGAAGGTAAGATACAATATATTCCAGTACATCTTACACAACAATTCTCAGATCAGAAAATGGAGGGAAATCAACCTGCTGTTTCTAGTGCCTCATGGTAAGTGAACAGTAATGATGGTGGCATTGACTAACCTGTTCTCCATACAGGTCTCCAATCTCGGTATAAGTATCTGCAGTATAGTCCATAGCTCCTGTCAGGGCCTGGGAATCTGAAAACACAGGACCTTTCACTGAATGTATCATACACTGACTGCCACCTAGCCCGCAAGTATATATCTTACACCATCACCTACCCTGCAAGTATATACCATACACTATCACCTATCCTGCAAGTATATATCTTACACTATCACCTATCCTGCAAGTATATACCATACACTATCACCCACCATGCAAGTATATAACTTACACTATCACCTACCATGCATGTACATACCATACACTATCACCTACCATGCAAGTATATATCTTACACTATCACCTATACTGCAAGTATATATCTTACACTATCACCTACTCTGTAAATATATATATCATCAAACTGCCTGTTGACTACTCCTGCTCCATTAGTGGTTTGTGGATGCACCAGATAAACAAGTGGTTGACATCATCATGAATCTTCCCAAACAGAAGTGCAAAAAGACAAATTTTTCATTTGAGGAATGACATCGTCTAACAAGAAGTCCACTGCAACTGATATAGGTAAGCTATATCCACTCACAATCTCCTCTGTCCAGGGTGAATGATGTGGCCAGCTGTTTGAATCCATTTCCTATCTTATGATACTGGCTTTTAAATCCTGAATCCAGAAAACAGGCGTGATCAGTACATATAGAAAGTACAACAGGGATTTCAGCATTATGTGTGTGTGTGTTCACACCAACTTATATTCCACTTTTGTGCAAATATATTTGAAAGTCAAATTCACAAGGTCGATAATGAGGGAGTGACTCTATAATCAACCTAGATCACTTGAAAACCAAAGAATACTGTGGTTCAACATATTTAATAATTTCCATGGAACACATGATTCATATATATGGAATACAACTCAGTATTTCCTGTGTCATGACAAATCTTTTCCTGATACCAGTATACCAGTACAGCCTTATCCACTGTGTGAACTGTGTATTGATGCACACAAGGAGTGGCGTGGAGGCAGTGCTAAACAGCTGGGACGGACAGCCACACACTTACCACCAGATTGCTTCTTAGCATGTTCATGAAGAACATTCATGAAGGATTTTGTACTCTCCGTCATACTCATTATAAACTTGCAGAAGTTCTCCATCTTAGGTTCTCTGCAACCAGAAATAAAGAAACACATGAGTTGGGTTAACATCCAAAATACTGTTGTTTCTTGCATACTGGGTTGACAATGTACAAGATTACTGGCATTGTGCCAAGGGCAAGGAGTAGAAAATTAAGAAAACAGGATTCAGAAAAATAACTTGAAATACTCACACTTCTCGCAAATCAAGAGGATGTGGTGGGGTTTGTAATAACAGGAAAAATTTTCCTCCCAAAAATTCATCCTTTTCAGCTTTTCGTTTCCCAGCTTTCCATCTCTGAAATTCACATTACAATACAGTTTATATATGTACTATGACATAGCTTAAAGCACTTTCATAGATTTCCTCTAACAGTTCAAATCCTTCAGATGGCATTCATGGATGGTTCAGGGTCTGGCTACTCATTACATAAATCCTGAAAAAGTAAGATAACCCTTTGTGTCCATAACATACGGGCTGAATCAACTAACATATAACTTGCTGGGCCACTTTACATTACAACACTAACCTAAGATTACAGCATCAAACATTGAAATATAAACTGATTTAACCCATGCAAAATATAATTGTATACTGTGATGGCCCATCCCACAGAGCAGAACAAATACATGTCTCTGGAAAGTCTTGAATGAACTGGCATGACTTTCATCTTTGAGTGTAACACAGTGTTCCTACACATAAAATCTTACCTTTTCATCTGTGCAGGTGAGGAAGTGAGAGAAGACATCGGACTGGGACACTATCGGGTGACGAGCCATTCTGTCCACCCACATCTGCAGCTGCCTCATCCTCTCATTAACAAAGTCATCCTCATAGCGACCTGCAGGAGACAGGTGTTGTCATACATACTGTTACCATGGATACTAGCACAAGGCAATGCCCAACTATCTCTGTCTTATGTTAATGTTTCTGTTTTACAGAACTACAACAGTACAAATCAATACAAAAAATCCCTATCAAATGTAATGGTTTGTCAGGCCTCTCCCTTTAGATGTTATCATTCAAGCTTCATCAAATGACTGAAAATGCAATAGTTCAATATCATGAAAAAGAGCATGGGACGATATTCAAAATAGATAAAAAAAAAATGAATAATATTACCATAGAATCATACCAGGAGTTAGACACAATGTTCAATACTATTACTGGCTATTGAAATTCCCCACGTTGCTTATGACATGATTTGGGAATTCTGAGAAAAAACATATTGCAAAAATCATCTGATCTACTGAAAACCACCTTGCACTTGAAAGTACTCACATGAACAATTTAACAAAATAAACTGCAGTTGTAGAAATTAAGCACGAAAGTGAACAAATCTTTGTCTTTACTCTCTAATGTTAAAATAATATCATTCAAAGGTCTGAACCTATTAATGTCAATGGCCCTTTTATATTATTTTCTCTCACTACTCTTGACAATGGGTAACAAACACAGAATTCTTCTGTCTACTTATCTAGGTCAAATTGTTGTGCTGGGGCCATGTTGTGTGTGTGCTGGGCGAGTGTGCTGGGTGGAAGGTAACCACACATCCTGACAGTCACTCAATGACTTCTACTTATTCTTTACTATGATGTGGAGCAAAGTAGTAATGACAGTATATGGTCACATATTTCAAGGAGCAAGATTGGCAATGAGCAATTCAAGGAAAGCAATATCACATGGGGGGTTCTGTATTATTGCAGGTGAAAATCAAACCTGTAATTGAACTGAAAACCGGAACTGGAAAAAATAATAAGATGAACATTCATAATTTTGGAAAGGCCACAGGCAGACCCAGTTACAGCAAATGTGTGTACGTATGTGTGTCTGTATGTGTGTGTGTACATGTGTGTGTCCGTGTATGGCCACTCACTGGTCTTAATACACACTTGATAATACATGTAAACTACCACTGATTCTGACAATGTTCTCTTCCGAGATCTAGACAACCATTCACTAGTATCTCAACCATGCCCCCAACATACGTCTGGCTGATCACTGATGAATGTCAGCTGTTAACAACATGCGGTTACAAGACGCAGAATCAACCAATTTAGACATGACTAGTGAGAGCCTATGTTGTTTATCATTTACATGCCTTTGAACAGAATACAAATATAATGCAAATTCTGAATCAGATAATTTCTTTCAAATTTCACAGCGAACAGGGGAAGAACAAACAGGTTTGCATGAAGGACATACTACATGTGGATCAATAGCCGACAGCTCGATTTTGTCAACTTAGACCAAGTCCAAGTTGATGAAAAAGGGTCCATAAACATAAAATGTCTTATAAATTTTATACAAAGATTATAGTAATTACAATCCAGAAACCGAATACAACATAATTTAGATTACAGGTCTAAAATTGAAGCAAAAACTTATTATTGTACTGGGACCCAAGTGTGCCTTCAACCGTCCTCGTCGGGTGATGGAGAGAATGAAAAGCACGGCTGGTCATGTGACAGTAAAGGCAGGAAAGGGAGACTACCGATGGGTGAGTGTATTGTACGTCTGCTTCAATTAGAAGGGAACTTCAAGGATTTCCAGTATTCCACTATCTTTACGTAGAGGGAGGAGATAAGCATAATAAGCATGAGTCAGGGTAAGGAAAATAAATATATTTTACTACTCATTAAATGAGTAGTGTCAATGTTGTGGAAAATAATAACATGACATATTATCTGAAACACAAATGAGTGTTTAGTTCCTATATCATTAATCCAAGTGGAATTACCCTAAATGTTTTCATATGATGAAAGAGGACAGACTATGTTCACATTTATCACATAAATTCCATCACATTCAATGTTATCACATTCAAAATATATCAGTATTTCTATACTTTTCACAGGCATCATATTTTGAAAATGGAAGACTTAAAAACACTGAAAAGCAATTCACCCTTTAGTCTGAAATACTACATGCATTTTCAGAAGGCCTGGCAGGTGGTACTACTTGGAAGAAGAAAATGTCTATATAATGATTAAGGATTTGTAGGGAAAATCCTTTGGAATTACCCTTATTCTCACTACTAAAGTATCATCAAAGGTCAGTTACATTTATTATTCTACCATGACATCTACAGTTCTCCAGAGCTATTGAATCTACATCTAGTTAAGATAATCATCAAGTTGACAACCCTACTGCCTCAAACAAAAATATGTATTCACCCCAAGGAAATCTTTCGAAAATGCCTCCTTCACCATTTGACATACTGAAGGCTAATTCGTTTAAAGCTGAAACATGATGAGAAGAACATCTCCCTGGCGTTCTGTGCCGTTTGGGACTCACCAGATATTGCCTTGTCGGGCAGTGGTGGGATAGGGATACAGGGAAACTTCTCTTCTAGCCTTTCATGCAGCCAGTCAAAGTGTTTGTACCTTCGACTGACCTGAATACCATTGAACTGAAAAAAAAACCCCAAAACATAAGTAGTTCAGAATAAGTAAGTCAAAACAAAACGAAACTATAATGCTATAGACATAATGTCTAAAACAATGTCTAATGCATTTCACTGACCGATCACAATTATCAGAAATTGCATGTATTGCCCTGAAGCAACGCAAAATTGAAGAGTTTAACATGCTAAAATCATGGCTGATTCAGATATTAACCAACTTGTTTCCATTTCTGTATAGTATCCTGAAAAAAGTTGTGCAATAAATATCATGTCATGAATTCTGTGCAGCATTCAAGCCAATCATCTTTACAAATTGTTTCCCTTTCATGTGAATGCTGATCAAATCTATCTACTTGTGATGAGATCTCCAAGATATCACCAAAGTATGAAAAACTAGAACAAAAAAATAATCATAAAATAGCGCCAAATTCCAGAGACATCATAGTATTTATTCCAGGACAAAATACATCTAAAACCATCTTTACTACTCACAGATGGAGTTATCTGGTATGCAATGAAACTTTTGAGTCCCTTCATTTTACTCTCCTTCTTTGGAGACGCCACCTCACATGTGTACTGACTCTGTATTGGAGTCCACTCAGGCCCATCAGCTGTTTCCTGACAAACACAACCATAAGTTACATCATCAATACCATCTTGCCTTGAATTACTGAATCTGAACTATTTCAAAATGATTCATATCTGTAAATGTCATCCTGTTTCTGATTGTAATAGAAATCTTGTTTGTCACTCTTAGGAACACCTTCATGTATGTAATTGCTGTAATATAAAGGATTCCTTAAACCAGACACTGATAAAGCAGATAATTTTACATAGATCTGTTAGGATGATGGACATTTCACTGACCCCTTCTTGTGCTCAACACAATCAGTGTTCTAGGCAACAACACCCTGATTTTAATAAAATAGGAGTTAACATCTGCAAATGATTGTGAGGGTCCATTATATGAAAGTTACAATGTGTGGCAATCTTACAATCATCCTGATGAGGTCACTCTCTGCTACTCGTGTGTTGCCTGTATTCTGCCCCATCATGAAGGCCTCCCCTCCTGACTTGGCAAAGTGGGACCATCTGGAAAAATAACACCAGCGTTAGTCAGCTTACTTCATTTTGAACTTTAAAGTCAAAACAAATAACCCCTATCTGGCCACACCATTCTTTAAGAAAACTACACAAAATAATCAAGATAATGGGTCGCAAAAATAAGCTACAAACAACTCAACCTTCTGACCTGAAACACCCTTAGCAAACAATCCACTAACACACTGAATTCACTCAAGAATCATATGATGCATGGTCCTATAGCTTGTATGATAAAGTCATTAAGGAGTTACTCTTACCTATTAAAACTGCTCTTGATGGTGCCGTATTTGGACATTTCAGAGGTGGGCGAGTGGGCCTTGTGTTCCCTCTTTGGCACGGACAGACCAAATGATCCCGTACCTTGGAGGTCCTACAACAAAACAGTCACCTGAGCTGAAACCTCACAATAGTTTTAAAATTAAAAGTATAATAGCGTGACAAACAAACCACATGTCTAAGGCAGCTTTAATAAACCACCATAAGATACATGAGGATAAGTTAATATGAGTGGAGGTCCACATGACCAAGAGATTTGACAACATTCCTTTACTCAATATGTTTGATAGAATAGCATGCCTGTAAGTGCAAGGAGTAGGATTGTTTTCCATGTCATTGGTAGTTTTGTCCCCTAAATGTGACTTATCTAATGGCTCTAATGTGGTGCTGGTGTGTGGTCCTGTGCATAAAGCTCAGGTCACAGATCAGTTGAAGTGAAGCAAATTTGACTGAGGAAAGGGTGGTCGTGTTCATCAGTTTGATCAAAATAGCCAGGTGTTCACCCAACAGAAAATGTGTACCCAGTGGGATAAGTCATGTGGCTATTCTAGTGCTTTACAAGCAGCTTGGGTTATCCAGTGTAATAAATAAGATGGTTTGTGTGCTTTGAGCATACATATATGTGCGATATAAGAATGCTATTATTATTATCTGAATAAAAAGAAACCTCACCAAACTCCCTTCATTATGTTTTACTGGTACCTGATTTGCCCCTCCCGTGGTGCTATTGCTGGACTGATCATCATCATCATCGTCCCAGTCTTCGTCCCATTCATCGTAACTCTGCTGTTGCTGCATGCCACTATGCTGACCATGCATGCCATTCTGGTTGTATCCTCCTCCCCCCCATCCATTGGCAGCTGGGGTCAAGTCTGCGGGACGGCTGGCAGGGACGGTAGCTGGGATGGGCACGGGTGGGGGTGGGAATTGTGGCTCGGGTATTGACACCACCTGAAACATTCAGAATCATCAAGAATACTCTGTGCCAGTAAAGGGTCTGTCATGTTCAAAGGACAACCCTTCCCCAAATTCTCTCTTTAAAGCTGGTTTGAAAATATTTATCTTAAGGAAACAATGACTTCCATTGATATGCACACTTATCTTCCTCACACGTAAATGTCATTCTCTGATTGGCTGAGTGCTATTCTGTTATTTTAAATGTACCCTGTGTACTAGCAAGGTCTATTGCAAAACCCCCCGCTGCCAATAGCAACTCCTTCGGTACTCCGTGGTAGTTACTTTTTCATCTGAAAAAACCTTAAATGACACATGATGAACGGAAATTACCAATGTTTTGCAAATGGGAAACAATGAAATGGAGATAAATCTAAATCTGTTTTTCTTGTGTCGTCTCCAAAATCTAGAGATGGCTCTTTCCAATAAATACATTTTGACTAAACGTTCAAATGTAGTCCCTGTGAATATTAAGAAGGAGAATTACCTCGTGGCAACTTTACTATGACAATACCTACAGGAAAAAACAGCAAGATGCAAGATTCGAATTGTTTGATTCACACAGGTTGGCTGAAGTGTACAATCAAATTCCTATGCTTCAAACAGTTCAAAATTAACATTGAGGTGCTCAGTAAGATAAATATGTGGTTTACTGGTCCCTTGGGGACCATGGGTTGAGGTACTCTAGAGCCTGACAGGGAACATTAACAAACATCGAGGTACCTAAACCCATGGTAACCAAGGGACTGGTGAACTTATTATGTAACAATATTCCAAAACAGCGAGCGGTGGTTGTTTTCTCTGGCCTCCAGAGTGAGTGAGTGAGTGAGTGAGTGAGTGAGTGAGTGAGTGAGTGGGTGGGTGGGTGGGTGGGTGAGTGAGTGAGTGAGTGAGTGAGTGAGTGAGTTTGGTTTTACGCCGCTTTTAGCAATATTCCAGCGATATCACAGCAGGGGACACCAGAAAATGGGCCTCACACATTGTACCCATGTGGGGAATCGAACCCGGGTCTTCGGCGTGATGTCAAGAGATGAAGTCATATATGAATTTAGTATGACAACGAAGTGACACTAGTTCAACTATCTCACTGACTTTCACAAGGACACCATGGAAAAATGTTCACTACAAAAACATACATTGCTCTGACCTAAAACGGGGACAGATGAGTAACTTTTAGTAAATGTGCCATTGGGCACCAAAGAGATGTGGAACTAACGGTGCCCATACCATTTTATGATACAGTTAATCTTAAACATCAAAACAATTATAGTCTGTCAAAGCTGCTCGTGACATAGTTAAAAGACTACATGGGTTTTCAAGAAAGAAGCCAACAGAGAAAAGAACTTTATTTCTTTGAATTGCTTTACGAAAAGGTCCACTTCATTCTACCAAGAGTGCAGAGTCTGACAGTGAAATCCTGAGTGGATCAAGGAACATCTCAAAACATCCAAAGAAAGGGGAAAATGGATGATTCTGATATACAAGTATTGTGGGATGTAACTTGGATTTGACAAAAATGAGGCTATCTTCCAGAAAGTTGATGAAGCTACTTCAAGATGACCATGATATCCATGCCTCCAAGTACAGAACGTGCAAGTTATTGTTCACATATGGATACAGCTTCCAGTGAGTGAGCTACTAAAAGTTGACACTCTGTAAAAGGGGAGATATCATAGCAATGAGAGCTCGGTATCTGAGGAAGATATGTAAGATGAGAGAAGGACATGAAATCATTTGGTTTGAGGAAATGTGGGTAAATGCTTTTCATACATCTTCCTACCAGTCATGACTGATGGGTCCCTTCTCCACATATCAAACACTTTTTAATTTAAGCAAAATTCCAAACATTTGTATCCAAATCTGAAATGGTCAACAGGCATCTGATTATTATCTAATGTTTTTGGTTATGAAAATACTTGAGTGCATGAGACATCTGGTGCAGATGGTGCAAAGATTGACATGTTGTGTAGTCCCTTGTACAAGTAGCATCTGGCCAGACAAGACCAACAACTACTCTCTGAAATGAAGATATTGTACTGAAAAGTTCATAGTGTAAGAAACTAAAAAGAAAAGAAAGGAGCCCTGTGACTTTCTTCATTTCCTGAAGCTGTGGAAATCTAGACTTTCTAAACTTCAGGGTCTGTACGAGAGACTAGGGGCCACACTATATCCTACACTGATTTGAATACAGCAATGCCATGGATACTGTGACTCACCTCCAGGTATGACTCAGGTACAAGACCTTGTTCCCCCCTGGAATTCTTGGCCTCCCACCATCCTTCTCCAATATCCTACAAAAAAGGTGAACAGTATTTTCCTTAACTTTTTACCAAACAGTTGGTCAGTACATATGAATTTAGGCCTGTTCATAGAGCAAACGATAGTTTGAAATTTATCAACATCCTTATCAAAAAAATAAAATCTGGTTCCATATGGGTATTTGAATAATTGATCTACAAGACCTGGTGAAATATTTGAAGTGTTTTGTTTAGCTGCTAGCTGGCTGATGATTGGTGTCAGTCCCAGACCCTTACCTGTCTCAGCACATAGACAGTCTCCCCTGCAGCCAGGGAAAGTTCTCCATTTTGTGTGTCCCCGTCAAAGTCATATAGGGCATTCGCCTGTAAAAACGACCAACATGAGAAATTATACATACAAGCCATAAGAAAAGTGAACTCATTAGTCTTGTAAGTTGCCAAATATTACTTAAAAATGTATTTCATATGTCAAATTTTTCAATCTTTGTTTCTGAGATAGTATAAATTCCATTGATCCTTATATCATGCAACATAAATGGAGACATGGGGTGTGAACGTCTTGATAATAGGTCAAAGACATAATTCAGAACAGGCAGAAGAGAGGGAGGATTATAAGCCATTACGCCTGCACTGGGTCATACATATACTTTGACAATTGGAAATCTGGGTGACTTACAAAAATAGGTTTTGTGAGTCATTTTTTTAAATTTGTGATTCATGAAAACATTTTCATCAAATAAGCAGGAAATAAAAAAGCCTGCTGCAGATCTGTGAGCCTTGGTGACCCTGGCTGCAGCCAAAATGGGTAACAATGCAAGGAAGGCCTTAAAGTTCCCTCTTCCTGCTAATACTAATAGTATTCTTAAATTAAATACATTATACAGCATGTCATACATGAAACATTACCATGACAATCTGATAACCGTAGACTAATATACATATACATTTCCAGTACAAGAAGCATGATAAGCACCAAGGGTAGACAGATTTGCAATGGGTAAAATACAACAGGCCCTATATATGTGGTTGTACAGGGAAATGTCAGTGCTGTCCAGAGATGGAAGGCTCTGAAAATGTGGGGTGAGGGTATAGGGGCATACAGGCATTCATACAGTAAACCGTCTTGCCAATGCCATATTTCCATTCATCATATGAATCACACTGGAAGAGTCCATTCAACAGAAATGCTGCAAGCACATGGGTAGTAACATGGCATAACTACCAAATTTATTACAAAAAGAATGCCTTTCAAAAACAAACAAAACAAGATTTGAAAAAAGTCTCTAATAGTACGAAATGGTGACGGATGGACACAGTTTGCATAAAGATATATATTTAGCATGTTCCACAAAATTGTGTTAGTTGTGTTTGTGCAATGACCAGTAATTTGTTCTGACAGCAGTATTCAGGAAGAGGAAGGTAGGGTGGCTTCATCAATGTTCACGTTGCCACAGCAAGCACACTGACAGACAACATGGCAACAAATCCACAAAAAAAAAACCAGATCACAAACTGGAATATTCAATTTGCTCAAAGTTTTTTTCTGTTTTCATCTCAAATCATATGAATGATGAGGAAATACATTCCATCCTAGGTTCTCAGTTTAAAACTTGTTTATCATTCCTGAAAAAAATTCAAATCATGTTAATTTTGATTACACATATAATTATTTAACTGGGTCCAAGTTCTGAACATGCTAACGAATAACTATGGTAAGCCTGGTAGGTTGCTGTCCGATCTGCTTCCTGTTATTAATGTGATCAAGTGCAATCATTCAGTCATGTGGTCACCAAATGACCTAGTTTGTGCATCTGCAAGCAGAAAACTAGGGCATTATTGTAATGATTAAAGGCATGGGGGTGGGGTGGGTTAAAAAGCTAACAAAGCATGAGGTCTGTAACATCAGATGTACTTTCACATGCAATAATAATAACAGAACTCTATTTCCTTCCTGTGTCAATTCTGTCTGCAGGATCCTGCTCATTAACACATATCAATATCCAGACCACTGTTTCTCCCAATGAACTCCCTTAATGTTGGGAACAAACTACAATGATATATATTTAACATCTTTTTACAGTGGCAATATTGCACAATTCACAAAATAAAATGCGGCAATACAATATCGAAGAAAAAACAGGAGATTGCATTATTTGGCCGTGATGCTTCAATTGATAACTCAATTGAATAAAATGAATAGCAATGAATAAAATGGAATTTGCACAAAGTCCTGCCATGTTGACAGGTGAATTATAACCAGCATGAAGTACAAATGCTTCAGATGTGAATTTGATAGTTTATCAATGGAGTGGATGCATTTACCAAGTTTTATAACCCCCTTTCCATACACTTAATAACAATGACTTTGAACATTGCTGATCATGCATGTTTAAGTTTCAATTTTCCTTTTGTTCCATTGAGGTGTTGAAATGAATTGAAGCTATGACAATAACAACTGCAGCTAGCACCTGGAGTTCGACAGCAGTAATTGATTATAGAGTGCAATCAGATTTCAGCTCCAGCAAGGGCTCTGACAGTTTATTCTACATTCTGTTGTATATAAGCATAGCCAGCCTAAGCTGGTTGACATGACACTCAAACAAATAATCGTTACACTTGTTGTTAATTACAATGTCTGCCTTTACAGTGTCTATTCTAGGACGCGTGATTGAGTGGTTCGCTCTAATAATGATCAAATCGCCCCTAATAAAAACAACAGAGTGCTAACAGTAATAGTAATTTGCTCCCTACCTAACTTAAAAAAAAACATATGACAAAAGCTTTATATTGGCAAGGAATTACTTTTTACATCGGAGTCGGCCACAGAGTGAAGTTCGAGTGACAACGTGTAAACAGAGTAACCTCCCTTGGTTAAAACCAATATCGGCACTGTGGAAATGAAATTCCATTCATATCAGTATGAAAATAGATCACATTTTTCGATAAAGTTATGATTTGATTAATTGATTAATTGACAACGCTAGACTATGAACACTAAACATAGTGCATGTGTACAGCGGTTGCAAAACACAGTTTAGTTGATCTTTTTTCAGAACATCAGTTCATTTTAGCTTCGTTTTCGAAATCAGACAATATTATCACTTGAAGATGACAAATGAATAAGAAATTCTTATTTACAATGGATTGTGGTAATTTGGGGTGATTAATGTCATGCAAAAGAATGAAAATAACTGACACTTTTGCACAAAAAACCATTGAGAAAGCAACAAAGTCAGCCACGTCTCCCCAGACTGTGATTTTTCAAATCCCCCTCCTTTTTCGTGAGGGGGCGAGAAATTGCCCCTAGAGTTTCAGTTCTAGAATAGACACTGCGTTTATTCGTACCTAAACCATGTAACCTGAACTCATAATGACAATGTCAAACACTGCCTGTGTCAACTTTCACAAACAAAACTACATCCATTTCATCTCATTTTAAGTATGTTTATCTGTGTTAAATAAAACAAAATACATGTATCATGATCATGTATCATGATGTTATAAATGTACACATGCATGTTGGCTTCTTTGCCTTTGATGGGTGGGGTGTCACAGTCTATCTTCAAATGACACCACAACCAACACAGCTAAGACACCTACCATAACTATGAAGAATTTGAACAATCAACATCAGCATTACAAGGACTGATCAACATCATTACTTATATTACTCTAGGGGTAGAATAGGCTGTCAGCAACCCATGCTTGCCATAAAAGGCGACTATGCTTGTAGTAAGAGGCGACTAACAGGATCAGGTGGTCAGGCTTCCTGACTTGGGTGACACATGTCATTGGTTCCCAATTGTGCAGATCCATGCTCATGATCACTGGATTGTCTGGTCCAGACTCGATTATTTACAGACCGCCGCCATGTAGCTGGAATATTGCTGAGTGCGGCGTAAAAGTAAACTTACTCACTCACAGTGTCCACCACTTCAAACTGACACAATAGAAGAAAATGAAATTTCCTCATAATCTGTTAATCGTATGAAAATGACAAATTTTAACAAAAACGTCTAACCTGTAACAGTAGTAATTCTTTGAAGCTCACTAATACATGCAGCACATTTTGTGCATTTCACCATGTGGCCTGTGACTGATTATACAAAACGGTCCAGCACAAACAAAAAACTAAGTAAGAGTGGAAGCCATGGCCACTGATTATTGATGGCAAAGTTACTATGAAACCAGTAAATAGATGCTATATGACTGAAGAAACATTACCTGTGGTGACCATGGTGATGGCATTTCACAAAAACTGATCTAATAACGTCAGTATGTAAACATTCATTATACTATTTATAGTGTAGTGAGTGACGCCTCTATAGTATTTCATTATATGTGACACACAAATGTGCATCCCGCATGCTCAAATGTAGATAATAGATGCGGAAAAACACAGAAGGAATACTGCATAGTATTACTCACTGAACCCACAACATATCTGTAACTTTGTAAAGTACTTGTTTCTTTTAGAGAGGTTGTATGCATCATTTCATCCATCAGGTCACATGATCAATAAGAGGCAGGATATCAGGTAACTCCATGGAGAAACCCACAAGTATCAGTACTGACGGCTCAAGGATCATACTGAACCAGTGTGAAATCGTGACATGAACCCATGATTGCTAGAGGCATCTAATGCCTCTTAGTACCTTATGCACCACAAGCACCTGCTGTAGGTTAACAAATAACTTCAACAGCTCAGAAAAAGAAGAATAAAAAGTAACAAATTTCTCACAAATACAGCATCATTTTGCCCATGTTAAAAAATGAAAGATTCACACCCAGTGAATAGATGGCATATTCAAATCCATAAGCTTTGTAATTCTGTAGGGTAGGCGAGGTGATCCACAAACAGGTAGAATATGTATGAGTATATGTATCCATAAGATGGGGTGGGATCATGTGTTAGTGGATGGGATAACATAGGAGGTGCTGCAGGGTTGGGGGAGAGGGTGGGGCATTCTCACATTAAACCCCACATATGTCGTTATTATTATAATAAACATTACATTTGAATAGGAAATGGGAAAATAATGATGTAACTACTTAAACATACAAAATCATTAAATCAATGAATACAAACAAATTTAATCTTACAATGAACACACTAACATACTAAAGAAGACATATGACCAAGGCAACTGTCAATACAATATACAACAAATATCTACCTGTGGAGGTCCCGGGGTAGAATAGGCCTTCAGCAACCCATGCTTGCCATAAAAGGCGACTATGTAAGTTGTAAGAAGTATTATTACAGACCGTCGCCATATAGCTGGAATATTGCTGAGTGCGGCGTAAAACTAAACTCACTCACTCATTACAACAAATACTGTCACAACGATCAAGGAAGGAGGGGGCATGGAGCTTGGAGCCTGGAGCCTGGAGCCTGGATGAAGTCACAGCAATTCACTGTAATTCAGGTGAGGCTGTAAAGCTCTGCAGAAGGTCATGCAAGAAAGTCTTACAGGTCAAGGCCACAAAGGGAGACAATATAAAGTACATCACCTCAAACATAACAGGTAAGTCGTCATCATCCTGGCAGCATTGAAAGGGAGAACACAACTCAATAAAGCAGAAATTGTTGACACAAGACACAGCTAATTCAGCATTCAATGAATTACCTAAACCCCCATCAAACAACTTGATTCACTGTCTCAGAACAAGCTTAATATGGCTGAACAATGGCAGTGTTTTGTGAGATCAACTGGCTTGTGTAATCAGTTGATTTAAAGAGTTTACCTGCCCCTAATGTTCATGACATGCAACATAGCATAATCAACAATGGACTTCAGTGTAAATATTGGTTGTCTCTCATGAAAACATTTATGCACATAATACGCCAAGAATAATAACAAATATGTCTTTTCCAAAGACGTTCTTGTCATAATCATGGAGAAGATCATGTTGACAGAGGGCATTCCCACATTCATGCATGTGAACTTATATCCACTTACCTTCTTCACCTTTAATGAGAACATTCATAATTGTGTACTGGGACAATATATTGTTTCCTTTCTATTAACAATAATTAAACTGCATATGTATCCATGCCTGTCAGAACTGGAAAGAAACAGGGAGGTTGTATTATATCCTAATACTATGAGTCAGATGATTTGTTTGTCAATAAAGTACTCTCATTTCATAAGTTCATTATATTGTCTCCCTTTCAGCATGTGAATCACATCCCAGAATCATTTGCTTTCAAATCTCAGACAGTGAAGACAAGATATTTTATGGTAGAAACATACAACATGGCAGAAGCCTGAACTATTGAGCAGTATTGCTGTATTGTTACCCCACTAATGTGTGCTGCATTACTGCTGAATAAGCTATATGCATGTATGACTGTATGATGGACATACAGTTGATGTTACATGAAATCTTTAACTTGAAGTCATGCCCAACAAACACACGACAACACACACTTTTACATGTGGCAAATTGTTGTATAGATTCTCTATCTATTGCAGTAAAGAAAATTGCATAAAGAAAATTGCATGAAGAAAATTCATGAAAAAAGTGAGCCCAAAGTTATTCGCAGAAAAACTCAACTGTACACTAAATGAAATCGTAACCAGGGAAGATGTCAGACCCAGATTATAGTATATTTCAATAAACCTTCTTAACAATGCTTCAGTCACACTGAACAAAACACAGCCTCATAATCTCAGCACGATGAGGAAGTGTTGTCTTCAGTGCAGTTCAATGAAGAAGTGTGTGTCACAACACAAACTGACAGCATATTAAACATCCTTGACAATGACTACAGATTTGACAACAGTTGTTTCAAGCTGATGGACGACAGACTTACTATGTTCAGAGTTTTATTCTGAGAACTACAACGGTAAAGTGAAACAGACACTACAAGTAAGAGGAATCTTGTCCTATTCAGGAAAAATCAGGAAAATCAGCGATCATGGTAAGTAGAACACACTAGAAATCACTATGTTAACTTGAATTTTCTAATATAACAAAGCTAACAAACAATCGGGGAATACCATGTCCAGGCTTCTCCTCCATACTAACGCAACCTCCACATATTCACACACAAGTATAGGACTTGTTCTTGGTGTAAAAAATAATTAACTCCAATAGCCAAACTTTTTGGTGTGGTTGACGGTGCTGATACTACTATGTATAGTACTAATTTAAGCATGTTAAAGAAATGAAGATCAATTACTTCAGTTGTGTGTGTTTTTGCATATTCTAAACAAGCCTAGAATTAAGTCTAGTGGTCTGTTGGAACCCCTCACTCATCAATGCAAAGAGCTGCAAATTAATGTGACTATTGTGTAACATCTCTGGTCCACCTAGAACTACCTGTACAGAGATAGGCCTCAGGTTTCATATATACAGCGTCAGAACTAGCTATGGTCCAATTACTGAATAACCGAAGATTGGTCACAGTGACTTGAGGACCAAGCAGTCAATCATGTTTTCTCAAAAAGAAAAACAAAAAATTCTGGAACACTCATTTGCATAATAAACATTTTTCATAAGGTTACTTTTGTCCATTACATTTCAGAAACTTTATAACCATGTTAAGTTCATGAGTGAATTATTCTTAAAAACTCCTAGAAATTTGTGTTTTTTTTCTTACGGTAACAAAAATAACCAGGAACATTTCATAATTATTTTTGATGGGTGATCGGCAGGAATGAATCAATCATCCAATATGAGATTTTAACCAATTTGCAACAGCAGTCATCACAGATGTTGGATCCTGACTGCTCACATGTTGAGGGACATGGCTAAGTACGAAACAGTGTGTATGTGGGGTTTCAGGATATGTAACATAGGCCACAATTGGAATGTCAGCATCTAAATGGAATAAAGTTTTCAAAACAAAGAAAAGAAATTATGCAGTGTCGTGTTACATCCTGTTCCTGTATTAATATCTCTAATGTTTAACGACTTGATAAGACAGGTGTATCCACACTTAATGATCATATACCAAAATGATAATTCATATTTCAACACACCTGGGTCAAAGTCTATTTACCAACAACTGTACAAAAATTATACATCATCTTCTGCATGTTTCTTTTGTGGCCAAACAACCTTTATTTCAATGTCTTACACTAAAGTAAGGATAACCACACTGATCAGCATTCAGCACTTTCAGAATGTCAAGGCAATTAAATAATATACTAAGTACAACACTGTACCATTATCACTCCATACCTATTTATGCAGTGCAAAATATTTTTAGCACGTAAACACTTTCAAACATCGCAAACATCACATAAAACAATTGACTGCATGTTTTTGTGAAGTAACTTCCACTATTTAGCTAAAATATTCCTTTGTGGGTGGGCATGTTGAGTTTTATGCTGCTTTTAACAGTATTCCAGCAAAATCATAGCTGGGAACACCAGAAATGGGTTGTAACCAGGTGTGGAATTGAACAAAGGTCTTCGGCATGACAAGCGAATCCTTTGTCCATTAAGCTCCTCCTCCTCTCCACTTAGTGGGATGTCAAGCACCAACAAACTGTTAGGAAACATTACATAATATATTGAAATGATGATCTTACCTTGATATCCATCATAAATAATACTCTGTAAAGGAAGACGTAAAGACTATGGAATGGAGTGAGACTTATAATATTCTCACCCGGAAGATTGGAGCGTCAGTGACAAAACAGAGCCTCCTGACTCGGGATATGACGGCCACCATTAGCTGACAACCAGCACTAACCCTGATAAATGTGCTCTCCTGATAAATGATATTTGAACTTCAGCACAACATACTTGATAGGACTAATATCCAAATATCCACAGAATGCATCTTGAGCATGTGTAATACCATGTATTGAGCTACCATGTCAACCCAAAACTACCCTTTATTTATGGCCATGAGATCTGTATCTAATTGTCAAGGAAACCCCTCAAGACATTTTGACCTACTAAATCTGTGATGGGCAGGTGACCTGAAACACAGTTGTCACTATCTATGGCCTAACCTAGGACAACACAGTGATAACACGTGTCAGCTTTACCTGCTGTCTGGGTCAACAACAATCCACAGAAAGAAGTTTACCATCAATTGTTAATCATGATCTGTGTAGTTAACTGAAACTTTTCTGGTCTGAAATTTCACAAATCTGACAATACCTTTATCTTAACAATGACAATTAAAGTGCATGATTACATTGGTTAATGATCAATGCTAGGTCCATAACAATACTCAATGAGGCAAATAATATGTTTTAAGAATATATATAGTAACAAATACAAATATATATTTATGAATACTTTAGGGTTAATATCTAGGAATAAATGTAACAAATGCTTAAGCTGAAATTTAACAGCTATTTTCTACACACAAAACCAACAAACCACAAACAATGCCACTTACGCTAGTCCAATGATTATATAGTGCTTTGCACGTTATACTAGTGCACAGCTATTCTCGCTGTTTGAAACTGGATCATAAGCAACACAATGACAAATATTTGCTGCCATAAATTGAATATCAATAAAATCCACAAAATTTTAAACATGTAATTCATAATTTTTGTTAAAAACATTTAAACTATCATGACAGTTGGAAACATCCCTGACACAGGTGACAGCCTGAGTCAAGCACATCATTGGATAATAACTAAGATACACTTAGGTGACAGCTTGATTGTGTTAATGAGAGCAGAAAACATTCATCGACATGATACAGAGGCATATCCGGGATATAAATGAACAAGAGGAGCCAAGTTTCAAGGGACATAACTCTTACCTGGGTAAAACATTTCAGCTGTAACTAAATGAATTTATACCAGTATCTTTATCTTCCACCATATACTGTCTACCAAATACTCCAAATAATCTCATTGCTGACCCTGCCGAAAATTTCATTATCTAATTCCTATCACATGTATCTAACTCATCTGCCTGTATGATAATATCTGGCAATCTACCTACACTTCCTAGTTTGTGTGGCAGTTATCAGTTATGAGATAGAGCACCTTTTACTACAAGAGAAAAGGAGAGTAAAACGAAAACCGTATATAAAGCCATGTGTGGTACAGTCGAGCCCCGTTTATCCGAACCTCAGATATCCGGAAAACTCACCCTCCGAATGAAAAGTCCTTAAAACGAATTCAAAAAGTTGCAAAATTACTCACCGGAAATCAGGTTTACGTAACCGTACAGTCATTTTCACACACAAAACAGTAAATTTACATGCATTTTTTGTCTCGTATATCCGGATGGCTAAGCACCCGTATGTTTACATATGCGATTACCGAGGGCCTCGCATGTCGTAACATGAAAGAAGTCGGCAGTGTTTGAAGCGTGAGAAGATTAACTACCTCTGAGTAGCAAGGTGACATTGAGTTAATTTTGAGGCGTGTCAGTTTGTGGGTCACTATAATTAATTCATCCGGATGATAAAGAAAGTCTGGACAGCTGTAACTGCTTTCGTCATGTGGATATTATCCAATCAAATGAGGACCCACAAGAAGACATGGCCTTGTCGGGATTTTGCGATGCACTACGATCCTGTGCACAAGTTGCAACTGTGACTGTTACTGCCAATGTTCTTGTGAATGTCGACAGTGATGAACTGATCGGTGAAAGTCCTCTTGCTTTTCTACACAATCAGTGCAAAAAGCTACGGCTGATTTCTTTAAGCGAGCATAACTGTATGAACAGGTGTATATACGCACCAATATTTGTTTATGTGTAATCAATAAAGATTATGTCTGATGCATACTATGTTCGTTACTTTGTACGTTTCATTGTACATATGGCCCTTGGTTCAGATATACGAAAATTCGCTTATCCCGACAATTTCAATAAAAACACAAGTGTTTGGATAGACGAGGCACGACTGTAGATCTTTTCTCCAATCTAATTGCCCAGTCTGAATAAGGAACGAGTATTGCATGCATTACAATGTTTCCTGTCATATATTCCCGGTATATGACAGTTTCTGATTGGACAATACAGCTGCATGTTAAAAGAGGTGGTAATAATAGATGACACTATCCAATCAGAGACCTACATGTGTCTATGTTTCACCATTCTATCTTTGATACATCTGAGCATAGAAGACAGTTATCTTCTAAAGTACTGGGTGTACCTGAAAAACTAGCTAAGCATAAGGAATGAAGGTCTGTATCAGGCATAAACTTTTGGCACTGACCATATTTATTCTTGACCACAACTGAAGTAGAAAAATATGGCATGAAAATCTAGAAAACTAGACGAAACTAAAATTTATGCCAAAATCTGCAAAATTTACATGAAAACTTTACACGATCTGCTTATCGCATCAGATCAATGTCAACACCTTTAACCTAATTCTTGTGTTAAGTGAGTGTTGAAAACATGCTAGATGGAAAATTTTCACTCCACTCTCTGATATGTGTGATGCGTTCACCATACAGAAAAATTGTGATGTTGCTCAAATTAACAATGGGTGACGTAACGTCAAGAAAGGTAACTCTGTTTGTTTGGTCTAAGGATTACACCACTAGGGATAGCTATGACTTAGTGTTACAATTTTCATTTCATTTTCTGCATGTGTATGTGGAAACCACAGATTAAGGCAACCTATATCCAAAGAAAATGTTTACACTGTAATTCTACTGTTTTCTTTCACAAACCTTCATATATGTTAAATACACCACTTGGCCCAGTGGCGGGTTCAAGATAACTTCTGGTATCTACACAATCCAGATACTTGGAACACTGGCGCATGTTCTTACCAGTACCTATTGCACACAGGAAGAACATAACAACCGGTAATAGGCACTTCCTGAGGCATAGCTAAGCTGATAATGAGGCTAAGTGAAATTGTTTAGATTACTCTTTTTAGATGCATCACAGACTTTCATAAGAAAATACCTGTCTGTAGGTGGGCTCAGTTCATCAGTTAGTTTTCTCTTTAACGAGAGGTTGACTGGCAGATAAAAATATGGAGGGTGCAATCTGTTAATGTTGGAGAAAAGACCTCACTTTATTGAAGCCTGACGGTTAGGAAGGAAAAGTTTTTGCCAGTCAGAACAATCATTGCCAAAGTCACAAACATGACCAATACATATTTGTTTCCTGATTCATGAATAACAGAACGTGGCACCTCAAGAGATTCCTTGACAACTGAAAATCTTTTATCTTAGGCAAACTAAAATGTCTTAAATAAACATTGGTTATGTCATGGAAAATTAATGTGGTTGGTTGTGGGTTTATTTCTTTAATGCCTCTCAGCAATTTTCCTGCTGTCCAGCAGTGGTCTATAAACCATGGACTCAGAAGCAGGCAATCCAGTACTCAAGAGCATGAGCATCAATCTACGCAATTTGGTTATGATAACATCCGTCAACCAAGCCAGGGAGCCTGACCACCCGATCCAGTTAGTTGTTTCTTACCAAAAGCTGAAGACCAATTCCAACCCAGATCTTCATAGGAGGAAAATTTAGAGGGAAATGATAAACTACAAAATGAGGTGTCATGTGCCACAGCCTTAGGCTGGGAAACATGGTTGATAGGCAAAGTATTTATAAACCCTTTCCTTGTACAACAATGTATGCAATCATTCCTCATTTTCTGAGGCGTAGTTTTGGGTTTATCATTATTTTAAAGATCACATGTACTCTAGTGGGTGCAAATGCATAAATCACTCACTGACATCGTTATAAATGAAACCCAGTCATTAAAACTGCTCATTTCCGCCATTACCTTAAATCGACCTTTTTGACAACAGTAACTCTCAACCGCAAACAAAATTTCAATCAGAGCGGCGCGTCTCCGTGACATAACAGTAGGTATAAATATGAGGGTCTATGCAGAATTCATCTAAATTTTAGGGGTTAAACTATTTTGTTTACAGGATGTTCTCAGGTGTGCTATCTTGGGAGACCAGTGAGACTATACAGCAATGTGAAAAACTTGAAAAGATACATCACGTTTTCATTTATTAGACTGTTAAAAGACACAACATTTAGGAAATCTGCAGATGAATTACACATCACTCGTTTTTGTGGAACAAGGTAATAGCCTGACATTGGTAGTATAACTTTAATTTGTTTTAATTTTAATATTTGCATTTCCTTTTTATTAAGTTGCCGTAGCTTTCAACAGAATCATTGTTTTCATCATGAAGTGTAATGATACAGACGACATACAATGCATACAAGTATGATTATAAAGTAATAAGGATTATGAGACCAAATATAAAGACGTACATTGACAAGTGTCTACATACTGGTGAGTGAACGTTACAAACCAAGTAAATCTAACCAAGTAACTTTGATCCCAACCTCACTTATGTAATGTTACAGGTTGTGTCATGCAAACTCCTTTTGGTAATGATTCAAATACATATTTAACTACTAGTAAAAAGTAGTTTTGATTTTCTAACTTGATGAAAACAAACCATAATCTCATTAATTCAAATGGACTTTAGTCCATGACTTCAAGATTTTAAAAAATGGCTGCGCCCTGTCTGCGGTCTGAATGCTATTTGATGTTTGTTTTCACAGATTTACAAAAGCAAAATTACTTTCTGCTACTAGTAAGATATGTACTTTATTGATGGACAGTAGGATTTTACATGACATTGCTTATAACATAACAATTTCACTCTTGGAAGCGAGACGGGGGTCAATATAAAATTACGTATGATAATACAGTGAAATCTGTCAATACCGGCACCAGTCGAGACCAAATAAAAATGCCAGTTTTGAAAAAGTGCTGGTATAGGCAGTTTGCCTCATGACGCTGACGCACAATGGAAGTCGTACTGTCTTGTTAGCATTAACAACATGTTTGAATAAGGAACAAGGCAGTGTCAGAATGCAGTCATCTATTACACATTCAAATAATAACAAGGTTGTTCACACTTTAAAAAAGTCACTGAACTTGCTTTGTATTTTCTGTGCCAATGCTTCGAGACCAATGTCCTCCGCTGCACTTCCCCAGTTCTGCACATGATGTAGAAGTCGTACTTCCTGGCTAGATGCAAAGTGTTTAATAGGAGTGCACATGCTTCTGTGTGGATCGAGGTGTTTAATCAAACTCTTCTATCAGCTGCACATTTTGTTGAAGTGTCAACTTACATCTTGCACGTTTTGTGGGTCGAGACATTTTGGCAATAGTGACTGTTACACTACTGACATTATACGATTTTACCTTAAATACCCTCTAATTACTGTATGTGACAGGTACCATTCACTAGTTAACAAGATACTGATTGACATTTCCCGTTTCTGAATAATATATATATATAATACATTTCTGAATACTGCCCACTATTCATCATTCTATGTAAGAGACACTCATTGACACTTCCCACTTCCGAATAATCTCGGGTAGCAACTCCAAATTATGTTGCTACATCATTTGGACCTAATTGCATCAAAGGGTTGCGCAGTCTTTCATATGCCACTTTTTCCGGATTTCTTTTCATAACCATTTGTTTGTTGGGACTGAAAAACAATGCCGATGTCGGGAGTAGACAGAAGCCGATGTGTACACGTTTCTATATGATAATTAAGTGCATTTCTGCTGGGACTGAAACTTTGTGCCGTTGTAGACAGAATGCTGATGTTTACAAAGGCCGATATTGCCAGAGTCCAATGTATTGTCACTTCGACAACCTCGCTTCCGAGGAAGAAAGCGTTATATTCATGCAAAATCATTTTGGTCAGCAATGTGTGGTAACTCGATGATACTTGAACTCATTTTCTATCTGTGGTAGGGGGCAAACCATCCAATTTAGTATATACCACACGTTTTCATAATGCTTGCTTCACACACACAAACAACCAATTTAAGCACAAACTACGGGGTCCGGTGGAAATCTGTGCATAGTGACACGATCACCCGACCCCAAGGAGCAACTGACAGCAACACAACAATTCGGCATGTCTTTGGTGACGTCGAGAAATCAGCAAAATGACAAACTTTCTACACATTTTCTATACAACTAACTGAAAATCGTTCCTTCTAACAAATGATCAATAAGTTCATTACTTTCCTGTAGGTAAAGTCAATTACCAGAGCACTAAATCATGTGAATATGTATGGACTCATTCTGACTGACAAAATTTAATAGGCACATGTAAAAATTCTCTTCAATGGCGAGATGGAGACACATTCTGATGTAAAAACCTTTCATTAAATACTCATTGGGGTGTCAGCAATCTTTGAAGATTACAGCTAAATTATCTCTTAGAACCCTCATCTGTCATTTAAACATTACAGAACTTGGCACATGCACAGCTCTCTTATGTACACTACTGACAGTCTGATATCAGTTTCATTTCACTAAGTTTCAGCTGTGTTTGTACAGTGTTCAATCTGCTTCTGGTCTTCAAGAACTATTAAGAATGACACTTACCCAACAAAGAGCAGGAGCAATAATGCGAGGACAGAATGAAGATAAAGAATTTTACCTGCATTTCCTGTCTTGTAGCTTCAATCAAGAAATGTTCTAATTGTTCCTGTATACTGATATAATACATGTTTAATGTGAAACCGAAACATTTTTGTACCGGAAAACGTGTTCTTGTTCACAGTTCACCTGTTCTGTGAAACTTAACCATTTGAGGTCATTAATAATTGCTGTAGGCTTATCATGTCCGAAATTTAGCCCTGGGACTAATTACGTTTGTGTTTTTATTTGATTATCAAAGGGATCATGTATGTTATTTTGTGAGCGAGTTAGTTCAGTTTTAAGCCACACTCAGCAATATTCCAGCTGTATGGCATTGGCAGGTGTCTGTAAATAATCGATTCTGAACCAGAGCAATAATCTGCGCAATTGGGAACCGATGACGTGTCAACCCAGCCAGTAAGCCTGACCACCCAATCCCTTTAGTTGCCTTTTACAACAAGCATAGCCGCCTTCAATGGCAAGCATGAGTAGCTGAATCCCTATTTTACCCTGTACCTGGTCACATGTTATTAAGACTATCATTTAGATACATGAATTCCTGGTATGGTACTAAGATTCTGTTTATTCTCTATCACATCTAACTTGATCAGAAAACCCTTTAATCAGACATTTTATCAGAAACCCTTTATTAATGAGTGTAGCGAACAGAGGACATAAATTTGTATTGTAGCAACATATCTTACTTCCATTTATTTGAACTATAACACCTGCATATTTTAACTGATATCAGCATTGCATCAATCTAGACAAAGTTGCGTAATGTCTTGGCAGTCAGGCAACACCTTCTGTATAGCTATGTGCTGACTGTGAAATTTGTTGTAGTTGTAACAGCCAGCAGGAAGACTATGCTTTTAGACTCAACTTTTAATCTGGAAAGGAGGACAAGGAAGTCCTAAGACATTACTGATGACTATTACTGTTACTTGGATTATTTTATATCTGGGTTTAACCGTGATCAACAACAACCTATGTCCTATGGCTTACATAAACACACTAAGCCTTTAACCTTGTGTAGAAAATTGGCCTCATATGTTAATCATGATAACATTCTATATACATGATGCATATACTAGGACCACAGGAAATGATACCACAAATGTTCTTGGCATAGAGCAAGTGCAATGAAAACTCGAGACACTGTGCACAAAAAAGAAGAGATCATGTCAGCATGTTCAAACTCAAAAGGCAAACTAAGAAAACTTGTGAATATGAATGGTTTAACAAACAATCTGTTTGCACCAAACCATATACATTTTCATTATCCTTATGACAACAAAACCATGATTTACATATATCTTGCTCACCATTTTATCAAGATAAGAGTCTTGTAAGTATCAGTGAATATAACTGGGGCTTATGTCTTTATGCTGAGAGAACATAAGATACAACACATTTGAGATTATAAATATTCTTAAATATACTGTTCGCAGTGGAGACAGAGCACCCTATTTCAGAGCACCCTATGTTCAAATAACTATAAATATTTCATCATCAACGTTCCTAATGACCCTTTCAGTTACTTTGATTTACACTTGAACACACAGAATCATTACAAGGAGAAAGGGTTCTGACATCATGAACTGTGACCAGCATTCATGTATTGTGTGGAGACACAGTGACGTGAGTTAACAAGGGTGTAGTATATGACTGTATCATCATGTACTTCCTCAAAGTGTCAGTACGTCCCACCTACCGGAGTGCTGATTTCCTCTGGCGGATCAGGTAGCGGCAACTCACTCTCCACATTTTGTTCCAGCGGATACAGTGTGTAGGACCCACGCGAGTTGTGGCGATGTTGGATGTTTGCTATACTGAATGTATGAAGCAGCATTTTCCCAGGCATTTTTCTATGATTTCATTTCTTGCATCACTATGATTTCACACTGTGATGAACAGCATAAGTTGTTTCACTGTCAGACACCATCAATACATCAAGTCACAAAAACAAACTTGAGAAGTTGACGAAACATTTAAAACCATTCTAACAAATTATATCCTTGTCATCAAAAAAGATAATGCAATCCAACTGTATGACCTCCTAACAAGTTCTTGATGCTTGTTTGTCACCTGTAGTTATGAGAAGCTAGGGTGACCTTAACTTGTAGACGTCAACAGGAACTGGTGTGAACTGACACCTAATGAAAAGGTCCCGAGATCATCAGGGTGAAGATGCAACCAAATTAAGACAATTTACACATTATCTGTGAGAACAATCAATCCTGTAAACAGTCTTCAAGACACACATGAAGGGCGATGGCATTCCGTCTTCTTACTGTTTACTTGTAAGTGTGAATGACAATATAAATGACAGTGATGGTCACCAGGTCAGACACAATTCAATGTTGAAACCAGTTCACAATAGCTGACCATGTCCAGCAATCTCTATGGTAGAGCTGTGGGTATGGGTATCCAGTACAGGGTAGATTAAATCTGTGTGGCTTATCTGTGGATTAAGGCTATTTATCATGAATTCATGATATGCAATGCCCCAGGTAACATTTCATAACAGTTGAACCTACATACAGAGTCAGCAACAGTTATCATGGTCATAAGCTCTGGACGACATGCATTTCAAACTACACTTGTCATCTTATGACCTACCCACTGCCATCAAACTTCACAGTTCAAAACACCAAGAGGAACATACTGGTTCATGACCTTTGTGGTACATTCTTGTCCTTCACAATCATCCAGTTAATTGTGTATGATGGTATTGTAGTCTCCTCCAGTGACCTGTGAGACACAGGTGAAAGGAAGATGAAAGATGTTTGTCTGTCCAACCATTTTTAGAATCAGGGTTGCTAATGTCATCATAACCCTGTAGTACATCAGTGGTACAACAGACACAGACTATTAAAACACAAAGCACCAGTTCTGTTATCAGGAACACCATGTCAGACTACAGCAATCCCATCAAGTGTACATGTGTTGTATATAGGTGTGTGATGTGTGGGGTGTGTTAGCATGGAGGCCCCAAAGAGGGGGTGAAGGTGCTTGATGTACAAGCATTTGGTGATAAGTGATGAGTAGCTCTTCACACCCCCAGGCACAGTTTTGACACCAAGCATACTGCTGATAGATGCCTCATTGAAAGGCTAAATAACTTGCATATATGTGATTTGCAGGTTGACTTTCAGAGTCAAGTTACATATCATTTAACCATATCAAATGACCTTTTGCAAGAAAACAATATGACAATGGAAATATCAAACTTTGAGAAAAATACAAAAAACAAGCAAAACTCAATTCATATTCATACCCTTTTCTCATGTGACACTGTTGGCATTCTTTTTCTGACAAGAAACCAAATGAAACTGAAACTGTCACATCCAACTGAATATCTAAAGGTGCTTAGTATTTTTCTCCATAAAATTAGTGTGAGTTACAACCATCAGCCTTTTGACAACATTCTGTTAAGGGTGCATTTTAGCATATAAGACAAGGAAGATGTGTACAACAAGTAGGCTGGCCCGGCCTCTTCATCACAATTAGAACCACTAACAGATGATCTTACATTCTAAAAAAATATGTTAACAGTTCAGTCTCCCCACTTGAACAGTAGAAAACATTCTTTAACATGTAAACATGTGTCTGTTGTAAAGCCATATTATTAACACTACAGCTACTAATCTTCCAAGACCTGTCAACATTGACCCCCCTACCACATTAACATAATGCTACGTTAACTATGCAATCTATGACAAGAATGTGCACATGACGCTAATTTTATGACTAGGGGAATTAATATGACACCTGTCAACAAAATACATCATCATTACCTGTGACAAGTATCAATGAGGGCACTTAATAAACATGTTCAGGTATTTCTATAATGATCAAATCCCATGTAATTCATAAAATGTTTTTTGTCCTGGCACAAAGTTGAATGTTGGACTACCATGTGTCATGTCATTAGACATTAGCTGTGTGGTTCTTGCAGCATATTTACCCGATACTGGGGTAATTTCGTCAGGTGAGTGATTATACTGTTTATTCATAAATGCTGTAATATACAAGTCATCATGATATATGACAAGCACATTTAGGATTAATGAATAAGTATCATCACATACCAACCATATTTCAGCTTACAAAGGATTCAGTCAAAAGCCGTTAAAGTATGTTTGGCTCAAAAGCAGACAGATGAATTGCAATCTAACTTAAAACTAATAAACATAAAATACTCAATGAAACGCTGATCATAATCAAAAGATGATACAAACTCTGTGAGGTTTTTACAGAATTTTATTCCTAAAAAGAAAACATTTGTTTTACAAACTATCATTAAAATATTGATAGAGTTCACAGTGTGTTACAAGGGAGGAGTGCAGAGAAAGGGACAGCCACAGTGTTTGGGAAGAACATGCACAAAGTTATTTATTCATTAACCTGTGATATCTCCATCCTTTCTCACATACCTGGCTGTCCCATTCTCTGCACACCTCTCTTGTACCAAATAGTGAACTGCGTCAATATTTTAATGACAGATTGTTACACAACTTGTTTTCAATTTTAGGACAAAACGTCTGCAAAAACTTCCAAAGTTGGTAAGATGTGATTACGATCAGCATTTCATTGAGTAATTTATGCTTATTAGTTTTCAAGTTAGATTGCAATTCATTGGTCTGCTTTCGAACCAAATGAACTATAGTCAAAATGCTTCTAGCATTTAATTAGAATAAAATATCCATCCAATAATGTGAATACCCTTACACAAAAATATACTGACATGCAAGTTCTACTGCCATGCAATATTTGAACTGATTATGATTCAAAACAGTTTAATTCAATCTTTTCTCACTGCATCAACATTCACAATGCAAGAAATATTGTATTAATCCCTTTCAAATAATATAAATAGGTAAATGTTCAGTCTGTTTTCTTTACTTGTATATGAACAGATCAACAAAATGCACAAATGCTCAGCAAAAGACAACCACATGGTTTGGATTCTAATTGTGTAACACAGCCTACAGCGAAAAACAAGTCCCCAATTGTTTCCTACTTGCTACTAACCTAGACATGAAAGATTAAGTAACTAACAAGTACACAAAATTGGATATTCACCCCAGAAAGTTGGCTGGAGTGTTCTGCCATAAATACTGTTGATCAAAGAGTAAGGTATGAGGTTGTTCAATAGTTACATCATAACACTGGCAGTAGAACTACCCACTGATACAAGCAATTACAAAATTGGAAACAGCTTTGGAATGTGAGTAAAGTCCATCAAGTGAGCATAATGATGAAGTAAGATCAAGCTAAATGCCAGTGCACACTGGTGAAACCTAGATTATAAAACTACTCTAAGCTATACTTCAGTACAGCAAATTGTACTTATCTATACCATATTTATATGTAGAGAAACTACTACTGACTCATTAAACATGGCACAGATCCTGCACTGAACATGCTGGATCCTGTAGACTAAACTAAAACATTGATGGCAAGGTTGCATCCCCTTATCCCCTATTCAAAATAGCATAATGAACGTTGCCATAGTAATTGTCCTGCTTTCTCAGAACATCTCCAACCAAAACCCCACTACAGAGACCACTTGTAATGTTTACATTTTGTTAACTGATAACCATAAAATAGAGTATATTCATTATAGTATTGAAAAACACAAGTGTTCTGTTCTGTTCTCAAAGTGTCATATCTCAGCACGTTCATATGGCATGACATGAATAAGATGACTGAAGATGCTTCTGTGTCAGGAGTGACATCATCCCCATCTATACACAATGTTTCATGTAAAAGAGAGATATGATCAGGAGCAGCGCTCCCCTTTGTCCAAATATCAGACAACAACTGCCATGCATATACTGTATTACTCTCCTTTCTCGGGTCGATTCCACAAATACTTCAAACCACAATCAGTCACAAGCTAAATTTCACACAAGAAATGGGGTAAGCTGGAATAAAGGTCTCCCTCAATAGCCTTAAAGTGGCACTTTGGGCTTAATTGTTTACCTAATAAGATTAAAGCCGATCAAAATGGGCGTAACGTGACAAAGAAAACAAACTAATCACTGCTAATTCCAACTTAAATGTGACAAACACTGCCAGAGGGAATGGACATTGAGATGTCTGAATACCCATCATTCCTTAAATACAACACATACCTTTGCCTGGTGCATGGCGGCTAGATAAGTTGCTAAGGTAAATCCAACAACAGAAAATCACAATCCTAGACCAGATGAACAGACTAGTCAAATATTCTCACATCGAGACACTGGTGAATGTTGCCAGCTGACAAATGGAGGACGTAAACAATGATTGAGCCTTTGATGTACTAAAGTTCTCTCCACTGTTGTCACACACTACAGGCCATGAGTGGTGAGGTCAACCATGGCTCATTAGTGACTGTAACTGTGTCCTAAGTCCCATCCATACAGTCAGGCTAGTTGAGAGGAAATGAAGGGTTGTTAATGACATTACGATAGAGGAGGAAATGTCAGCATTAGCAGCACCAGCATCTACTGCATGCATCAGTGTGTACACTGTCAAGCGGATGTGTTGACACTGCTAGAACTTATGTACACAGTGCTGGCTGGTTAACACTTCACAACAAACCTCTAGCATACAGTCCTTTCCCAATGTACTGTCTTTCAAAACTCTTACACCTGTCTAACCTTCTCTATAGCTTATTCATGAGCTTAATGATACTACAAGGGATTTGAGTCCTTTACCATATTCATCATGATTTTCATGTATATGTTTCAGTCTATGCATGTGTACCATACAGATATGCTCATGATGAGTCACAACACTTTCTCACACATCTGCATCAGGCACACTCAGCAGTCTTAAACACAGGACAAAGTGACACAGTTTTCATCATTTGTGACTGCAATCTGGTCTGACACTCCCGCTACTGTAAATCCTATAACCTAACTACGACCATGCACACAGCATCCAATCAAATCACTGAAATGTGATGGCGGAGTGACTTATATTTTATACTGTTGAAGCAGTTTCTCCATTCTAATAATCCAATAATAGCAATTTGAAACTATGATCGTTTGTTAAACAATTTTTATCCTAATAAAATTCTGAGGTTTAAATGTTGAGTTGGCTGGGTAGAATTACGAGGATTCACTTTAATTTCACTTTATTTGAATTACTGTTTAGTTTAAAGTGAAATTCATCAGTACATTTTCTTTACAAACAGACTATAACTCACTTCAGTAACTGCGACGTGTCTTCCATCAACAAGCCGAAAATGACCTCATCCATTGATGCATGCAAGTGTGAATGTGACAATTGTTCCTAAACAATGATGACTAGATTCACTGTGCTACTGTGCTTATGTCCTTGCCTCCAGGACACGCACACTTTTCTTTAGAAAAAAGACAATGGGTAACAAACAGAAAACATACATCTCTACTGGCTAGTGACTAGGTATCGCCATTTTAGTGGCTTTCAACAATGTGATAAGATTAGATATTCACTGATGTTCCCTGCTTGTTTACAGTTGCCGACTGTGTTTCTCCGAAACATGGTGAGCAGGAACTCTGGTAGTGTGTATTGTGATTTCCCAACGACTAAAATGACCAGCTATCGCCATTTCTGAATTTTTCATGTGATTCACCAAATGTGACATACATTTAGTGATATAAAACTTTTGTGTTCCAAACCTTGATGTATTGAAGAAATTTTAAAATTGGAATTTGTTCTAAAAAAACAACTTGCCCTCATCTTGAATGTAGACTGATGCAAACATAAGCTGACAAGAATAATGGCCATCTCTACCCTAGGTTGAGCTTGTCAAAGTTGACTTTTTGAGTAGTTGTTTGCAATGTTGTAATGTTTGTTTTCTCTGGGAAAAAATACAGATATAGGTGAAAATTGACAGTTATATTTTGCTTATAACATCTGCATGGTATCTGTCGAGTCCATAAAACAAAAATGGAAATTCAGTTCAAAGGTTAGTGATCGAGTGCTGGAATTATGAATAAGTTAAGACAAAATAAAATCTGCACCCTTTATGTGCTGAACTATAATGTTATTGATTCAAAACAGAAACAGGATGATTTTCATTCAATGCTCATCGTTCATGAAACTTCATGTCAATACACTAATAGTGATGTGACATCCCAACGCCCCACAGCCCCACAGCCCCACCCCTGGACATGCTTGGTTTTAGTCTTCTGTAAGGATTCACATTTGTCACGTCTACAACGTAAAATACTTACAGTGATTTTAACTCTCATAACCTATTGCTTTTGTGATGTGTCAATGTGTGAAAAACTATGGGAGTACAGGTCAAGCTCAAGGTATGTGTGAATCGATGTAGCCCTATCAGCCATGCTCCAGAGTGCCCTGACATTACGGAATGTCAAAAGGTTTGCCGTGCTACTAAGCAATACTGATTCTGTTACCATTGCAATGGTCCGTCCAATGAACAATACAAACAACAATCACTGTTACCTACACCATGGGTCATGATGGATGATGCATTTACATATGTCAGTTAGTAGGAAACTGTTGTCTAACCTCAACAGGTAGAGGTGTGTCAAGCTAAAGGTCAAACACTTACCTGCACATACTGCGTGACTAGGTGAGACACACTAGGCCATCAACTACACACTACATCACTGCACACACACCCTAAGACAGTACCTGCTACAGGTGACCCACACTACAGAGGGAAGTCATTGGGACAAATACAGATGACATCATACAGTGATCATAGTCACCATCATAATAATCATCACCACACGTACAGCCATGTTCTGCTACACAGCTACCAGTCACAGTGTGCTTAGAGTTCATCAAACATATTCAAAACATAGCTATTTATCTACATGTATGTTAACACTTCATCAATAAAGTCTGAAAGTGTCAGAATGATATGACTCATTTGATCCTGGTTGCTGTAAATACTGATCTGCAAAAACTGCAAGCATAACAAAATGTAATCGTAAATGATGTAATAATAAAATAGACAGCAAAGTTGAACAGCTTATCTTTCATAAGAAAACTCAGTCTATTATAAGTAAACCCTTGTTGCACTTACAGAAACACTTCCACACATACACATGCTGAATTGAACAGTCTGACAAGTAACTGTTTGAGATAAACCAATTAAAAAATGTTTTCATGTGATCTTAATATTTCAATCAACACTGAAAGATTAATATATTCATTCACACACTGAAATATATTCATGATAATAATGAACAAAACATAAATAATGGTTTGGGGTAGAAGGGTACTATCATTATAATAATATCAATAAGTCTGTTAAAGTAGCAGCAGGCTCAGTATGACCTGACACTCAAATTCCCGTCACAAACAACTACTCCACCCTTAGTTATAGTCCCACAGGAAGTCTTATGGAAAAGATTGAAAACATACAATTGTCAATTCTTATGCAAGTTATTACTGTCATAAAAGAGATTACAGGTCTGTTTGTTCAGTTAACTTTGGACTATAAGTCCAAAACTTCATAAATCACTGAAATAAATTATTGAAACTCCATCATTCCTTGTTATAACCCTCAACTTGAACATGATAAAGTGGGCCCAAGATTCATAAATGAGCAAACCTCAAGCACCCCAACACCAGTATGACTGGGCAGACCGCAATTTAGGATGTGACCACCTGCAAGACAATGTACAGGACCCAACCCTGCTAATCCTTACCATCTCTTCCATCTGTTTATTGTGCTGTATCCCTTAATCAGCTCTTGAGCTGGTACACAACAGTGTTTTAAACAACACAGAAACATGCAGACATATACAAGATTGGAAACAAAAGACTTCATTATACATGTTTTTCTTCCCCTTACCAAAATTATATTTGAAAAAGGAAAATAATACAAAGCAGATGAAACAAATTGTCCCCTTAAAAATCCTAAAGTGCTGGAATTCAGCCTCATGGCATTAAATCATGTTTGCTGTGCTTAATGCACTATGCAAGAAAACCTTATCCATGAACAAATTATCCCAATCAAAAGCGACCCAAGAGCCAATAAGGTATTAACAAAGTGTCTCACACGTGACACAACTGAGTAGAATATGTCACAAATAAATGTAATGACAGAGGACAAAGGTGAATTATGTTCATATATACGTTGTTCAAATACATGAAGAGTGTGTGAACATATCAGTCTTCAATATCATTTTGACCATAAAGCTAACCTTCACGAATAGTGTCAGGTCCTTTCACAAATCCAAAAGATTCACTGAAAGCCCTATTGAAGTCCACAACCCACCAGCCCCAGTGTCTGACTGTATATTTCACAATAACTCTAATTGAGGTTGTTGTGACATGGAACACTTGTATATTTTACACTTATTAATAATTTCAACGCCAATTATAAGAAATGTGTGTTTAATTGTTATTCACTGGGTCCTGTGAATTTTCAATGGGTCATACATCTGAACATTGTACAGGCCCCAATATCCTGTCACACTGCAACACCATTTGTGAAATAGTGGCCACTTTGAAAGTAATTCCAAGAAACCTGAAGTCATCACTCATTTGTGGTTAAGACCAGATGCCAACATTCCATTCATAGGAAATGTTTGGAAAGAATGCCCAGGCATCATTAAGATGATTAACACACCAAACAAGTGCACCTAATGTACAAGAATGTGTCACTGAACGGCGGACCCATGCCAGTAAATGGAAGAGATGCCACTGAGACAATGCAGGCTAAACAAGTAATTACTTGGCACATGGTCCTCTGCATTGAGCTCAGGTCACACAGAAGAAAAACGGTACCTGGTGGGAAAAGTCATGCGACTATAGCCTTAAAGCTAAAATTGAAAAAATTGAAGTTATTATGTTCTCCTGTCAATTCCT
Organism: Haliotis asinina; assembly: GCF_037392515.1. NCBI lineage: Eukaryota > Metazoa > Mollusca > Gastropoda > Lepetellida > Haliotidae > Haliotis > Haliotis asinina. The sequence continues at coordinate 35,702,421 of NC_090293.1, read as the reverse complement.
TCCACTTACAAACTGACATCTTTGCAATACTAACTGCACATTCACAGTTATGTACCATGACATCAAACTGTAAAACACACCATCGAATCCATCCTACAATAACTTTCTAATCGAGTCAGATGGTGATATGCATTGTTATATATGCACGAAAAACAACATATTAGCCACTTTAATGTTCCTGTTTGCCATGTTCCCCAACCATTTATCAGAGGGTCAATGTACCAATACACTGAAACCTTGTCAAGTTCCCCACAATACTACCTTCTCACTTCAGAAGTTGATCTGAAAATATGATCTGTGTATGGAAATATTTAGGTAAGAGTTTGTGCACAAGAGAAAACATAAATGTAAGAAGTTTGAGAAATCATCAGTGGACTTTCAACATGAAAAATATGTGTGTAAATTACTTAATAAGAACATTATTTTTATCATGATGATTACTGAAAGTTGAATGAAGATGTATTTGACTGCTGCACTAGTTCATGAATGGGACCATCCAATACCTTAATTACACATAGATCTCTTGGCATATAACAAACAGTGGTATTTATTGCTACTGAAACGTGCGTGGTGTATGTTCACTGAACCGAATATACAAACCTCCAACTGGCACTGTTGAATTTCACCAACTGAAATCGGCATCTTGCTCCAACTTAAATCAAAATATTTAGTCCGAACCTTAAGTTTCCAAATACAAGAGTAGATCGGCACTTGAATACTTCAAAAGCAGCACGTCTTTGGGTTTTGTAAGTTGTTTCGATCTTTTCCCCAAGCGTGAACTTTAGATTGAATGCAATGATAAAATATCTGTGATGTCTTGACAAAAGATGAAGTCACACCACCCGGATATTCTGTGAATCAGTCTAATGAATTGCGACATGAGCCCTGTCGGACTGCTGTTGTTGAGTAATGCCACTGTCCACAGCCGTCACTGGGGCCAGTGGGGGCGTAGAAACAGAACTGTCACTGTCATATCAAATGTACGCTGGCTTTCCGCTCTACCTAAATGCACGACATGCTGTCACCTAGGCATGCACTGGTTATATTGTGCATAATACATGTCAAATTACGCGCTGCAGCAAATAATAACAAATTACTGACAAACACTAAATTCCATACTCGATGACTAACCTGTATCTCCGCCATGTTTATTACTAGGTCAGCTGACTGGAGCTGCCACCTGTTTTTGATGAAAGGTAGATAACTCTTTCCTCGTCTGGTAAATTAGGATTCACCTCCCGGCTTCTTGAACTTACCACAAGGAACAGAATTCGAATGGTTGTTAACATTCTGTTATAAGCTAACGTACGCTATCTATTCCTGAGGTGGTTTGTTTTTTTCCAAAGGATGCACAATTTGAGGATTGTACTTTCAAACAACATGTTAATTTTCCATAACATATACCAGAACCACCCACCATAGACAAATGTTTGATTTGGGTTTCAAAAAAGAATTATTCATGAATCGCACATAAAACCCAGGGGCAGATCCAATCCGTGTTACGTGTATCCACCCCTGAAACAGAATACGTTCATGGTTACAAACAGATTGGGAGTGAAGTTTCCTTCTTTTCACTAAATAATAGTTTAAGATGATCAGTTGAAAGATTCCTTGTAAATCTTATGTGAACCTTTGAGGGTTACTAGTATTATCATTACCAGGAGGTTGGCCCTCAATACGAGGAAGACTCATTGTGTAATAACAGTAGGTCATCTGTGTGAATGTTCGTATGTGGGTGGTTTGGTAGGTTTGGTTTGGTACCCAACTTAATGATACGATCAAGCACATTGGCTGTGTTGTGAGAACACTCTAAACATACCGTTCACAAAAGTGTTCAGGTGCGTTTGGGTAACCTAGGGGTTAAAGCGGTCGCTCGTCACGCCGAAGACTGGGTTTCCCCACAGAGGTACAATGTGTGAAGGCCATTTCTGCTGTCTCCTGCCGTGATGCTGATTGAATATTGCTGATAGAGGCTTAAAGCCATACTCACTCACTATCCGTGTTTCAACATTACAAGACCGTCAATTACCATTCTGTCAGCCAGTTCCTGTTTGGTCATATAGGAGTGATGTTTCAGCTTAGATGTTCAAGATACACAGTCCCCACATTACAGAACCAATCTGCCTGTAAAATTATTGTTGTGAATCTGCCAAAGCCGCATTGACAATATAGCGACTGACTTAAAATCCGTAACTATAGTCTGACGTACCAGTATACTCAAAACTAGTATACTCAAGCAGAACGGTGGACGCGTCATTCAACAAAGGTTTTAAAGAAACTGATGATAAAAATACATATATTTTGCAAGAGGAAAATTCCTCAACATGTGTATATTTATGTATTTATTGCATATTTATCATAGGATGTGACCTTTGCCGAGACTGACGGGGCTCTGAAGACAAAAGCCTCAGAGGATCCAAACATCGTCGCTTGCGTCAGAAGTAATGCTCAAGCCGACCTCCACATCACTATCGATACCGTGCCAAGCAAGGTGAATGTCGAGTGTGGTATCATGGCCGTGGTATTAAAACTGGTGGTGATGTGCTACATTTTCAGTTTAAGGTATTCCAGAGCATACATGTACAATGGTTTGTAGGTTCAGAGAAATGGGGGAAGTTATCTCATCCTTATCCGACCATTTTCTTAACTGCAGATGTTATAACACTACATTTACCCGTCCACGGTGTAATAAAAACTTGATAACAATCACACGTTTCGTATTCAGTGTAGATGTTAATGAAGTTCTGAATCATTTTATGTTGTTGTTGTTTTTATTCGTTCGTGTTAGGGTGGTCGAAGTTTGAGAACACTAGAGTTCTGTTATAAGGCCCAGAGCACTCAAGGATGATATGACTCAGCGAGTCTGAAAAAACCCGTTAGTCACCTCTTACGACAAGCTTGAGTTATTAAAGACCAATTCTTACTCGAATTGTAGAGGATGACAGAATAACCTAGCGTCTTTTTGGTTTCAGAGAGGAACAGGCGAACGGAACCACAGAGATGTATAAACTGGGAGCTTGGTATCAGGAGGTCAAATGAGATCCTTCCAGACGCCTTGAGTGACCATTGGATGATAGTGACCTATGGCATTGACCCAGAATCATTGTGGAGTATCTTTAGATGAAACCCATGCATGCATCTTATACGGTAAACTGACATAAAATGTTCAGCGCGCGGACTTGTGAGTTTTTGACCGACTTTAAAAGTATTTCACACAGCAATATCCCAGCACGAGAAATAAGCTTCACAAACTGCAACTATCGGTGTAGTATAACAGCGCAATGCGCGAGTGTTTTTAAGTTTAGGAATGTACCACACAGTACCTGTACATGTGTGCTATGTCGAATAAGCAATGCAGGTTGACCATCCCTGACAAACAAAATCGATGTGATCACTTCAAATCAAATGCTAAGACAAGGAGGCCTATTATGCACCACCTCGGGCTTTTTCGTTCTGGCAGAGTTTGGAACATCTTCACACTACAACGTCAAAGCGCCATTCAGGATTGGCTTATTAGAGGCTGTAGCATTAAGGCTAAGCAGAAAGGGAAATTATGTGGTTCAGTGACTGTGAGACAACCTAACGCCGATGTATGCCATGATGAATGGAATCCTGTTCAAGTGTATTTTAAAGATTACTAAAAAAATTATTTAATAATCATGGCAATACATACAATGTTTTTGTCCCTATGTTGAATACAATGCAACAGCGGAAACAGCATATGCTTCTCCAACAAAGTGGGTCATCATGTATTACAGCTTTGGCAGATGGACCTCGTAGCTTGTCACATAGTGAAACATACACCTCAATCAAATCCTCGTCATTCTGGAATATATGACTTTCCTCTGACAAAAGACGTAAACATCCTCATCAACACGCGCTGATATATAAAATAGCACACCAGCTTTACGGCAAATTACGCGCTGTGAAAAAATTAGTGAGTTTAGTTTTACAACAGACTCAGCAACATTCCAGGTGATCAACAGCATGAGCATCGATCTGCGCAGTTGGGCCCCGGTGACGTGTCAAACAAGTCACCCGATCCCATTAGTCGCCTCTTACGACAAGCATAGTAGCATGTATGTGTATGTGCACGCGTGCGTGCGTGCGTATGTGTGTACGTATGTATTTCTCGCACACATTTGTAGTTCAGCGCCCTTGTAACTGGGTATCTTAAAAACAACCAAAGTACAGTTTTCCATATTTGAACCCGAAGTTGGGGTTTTGTTCATATTCTGGTTTCGGAATTTGAATCCCGAAACTGAATAATTTTTTCTCATTTGGGATTCAAATACCGAATCTGATTTTTTTTTTTCAGATTCAAAATTCTGACGAACAGTGTCAATATGCATTATTTCACCCCCTTCCACTTTTCTAGATGCTCCTTGTGAACCCGGGTACCTTAAAAACAAACAACCTAAGTACAGCTTTCCATGTTTGAACCTCGAATCTGAATATTTTTTTCAGATTCGGGATTCAAATGCCAAAACCCGAACGTGGAGAAATGTCAAACTTGAGGTTCAAATATGGAAAACTGTACTTTGGTTGTTTATGTTTTTTAAGGTACCCAGGCGCATCCTTGATGGATGGATGTGCTTGCATATGTGCTTGCGTGCATGCAGGCAGGTAGGTACGTACGTACAGGTTTCAGATGGTCTGAACGGTCACGCTGAAGTTACGTGCCACCTCACACTGCGAACGGCCGATGTAAACGACCGATGGCATTGTGTCGTTGAGCTTCTGTTATTTTCTTCATTCTCGTGTGGTCTATGGTGGCCAAAAGCAATGCATGTGGAGTACCAATGATGTTACTTTTTAAAGACTACAGTCATAGGCTTCATCTAAAGATGATACTGAATTTAATGATGTATGCGCATTTCATGCATATTCACTTAGTGATTAACTTCAGACGTTTTTGTTCAATGTTTCTCTTTCCAAACGTTTTGTCGTCTGCAGCCATTTCTCGTCTGCAGCAACTTTCCTTTTTGAAGAGTATGTATATGACAATCCAAAATCTCGGATAAATACAAAAGAAAAGGTATATTTGAGAAACTAAAATATTTACTAAATACCTTCGCATTCCAACCTTGAAAGTCCCATTTACAAATTTAATATCACTAAAAGTCAAAAACTGCAGAGAGCTGATGTTTTGGAGTACACATCACTAAATTAAATTCAGCATTTAGCCTTCAATATCTTGAAAGAGAAAGAGAGAGAGTAAAAGGGTACGTACGTAGTGTTGTACACACACGTATGTGTGTGCGCATGCATACCTCATTCGGGATTCGAATCCCGAAGCAGAAAAAAATTCAGATTCGGGATTCGAATTCCCAATACGGAATGCCAAATCCGTTTCTAACGTCACGTTGCTGCTAAAAGCTACGTTAAGCTGATGACACTCACGGCGGACAGACCACACATCATAGATCTTCTGATTGAGAGGCCGCATTATACGGAACACCAAAGTGTGAAATACTTCTATAAATGCTCGTCATGTGAGTTTTCAAAATGGAAGAGGGAAGTCAAGGAAATCTACGTTAGTATTTTTTAGTAAACGAGAGTCCGCTTCAAATGACACTATTTGTGACACTGTAAAGTAATATTTACTGTACTGCACATGAAAGTAGATTTGATGACATCTCACGTTTGAACAATGTACAAAGAAGCAATTAAGAGGTGAGGTTGTTCCATAACCAAATGGGACATGCGACCTTCGACCTCAGTTAAGCGTGGATCAGTGGAAATGTCCAGTGACTGCATAGTTATGTTGCAAATGTAACAAATAGAATGTGTTACACTCACGACCAAATCGAAAGTTCAGCAAATGAAAGCTGCTCAGTATTCATTTTTTCAATTGCTTTTCTAAAATGAGTGCCTTATCTGTTTACATCAGTTAACGTGGACATATAACACTAAGAAATCGTTGTAATAATATTAGTCTATGCGATGTGATCTGGTTGATAGCATTTTGTATTGCAACTTTGTAGATATTATAATAGGCCCTTTTGCTGATGTATTTTTGTGTTGAATGTTGAACTCGTCCTGTTTCTTTTTTAGTGGGTAGGTTTGCTGGAAGGAATTGTTCAGTTCAACATTTTAAAAGTAGCATCGGTACATATATGCTATTCCCCCTGACCTCTCTGACTGCTCTAGAACTTGGGTAGATGAAGGATGAGGACATTTTTTATTTTTGTACAACTTCTTTATTCCGTATAGGCAATATAACAGCTTGTATCCAAATTGATTATTACATGGTTACAATATTGTAACAAAACGTGAGACGTTTTGCTGTGTTGGCAGTGTATGGCTTTTTTGAGAAGAGAAAATCCTCTGGAACCGTGTTCCCTCAACGTATGCAACACTACCTATTATACTGGAGGGTTTACAGTGGTAGACACGCATAATACATTTTCACGAAATGTATGAACAGTCAAACATTCACATAATGCAGCCATCAGTTTACAGCATAGTGGACAAGTACAATACATTGTCAAAAAATGATTGAACAGTTAAACACCCACATAAAGCAGTCAACGGTTTACAGAAGTAGATACGCATAATACAGTGTCATAAAATACATAAACAGGTCAGCATCCATATAATGCAGCCAGCGAGCATACGCACGGGCAGGATTTACACTCTCATTCCCATGAAACTGGACATGAACAATGAAAACGCTGCATAGCCCAGCTACGTTGCTCGTACAAAATATAGCTATTGTTTCCTGATACCCGAAAGCAATACACTTGGGTTGCACCTACACCGCACACAAAATAGAGTGTATGCATATATGTACATGACCGGAGATGGGACAATTACAAATCAATTAAACTCCATCACTCAGTATCAGGGAGTGCATACAATTTCATTCTGGAGAGAAGATGCATTCGTCCTCCTTTGCAAGAGGAACCCAGCATCCTTTTGGCGAGATGGTCACGAAGAAGGAAGGGGTACCGCGCACATGCAGACGTTCATTTCTCTGAAAAGCCAAGGATAAGCACATAGGTGTCAATATAATCGATACTGAGTTTAGTTTGTGGCAGAGGCTGCTCATCACAATCAACATGTTGTTTTCTATGTGTCCACATGCATGAATTAAACCAATTCAGTTTTCAAGCTGAGCATTTTTTATCAATGATATTAGTATTTCTTATACCACACATTCTCGAAAACATGGATCTAAATCTACCAACCTCTCAAATTCAAAATGTGAAACAAATAAGGAAAAGAACGGGACCAGTGTATTTATTTTTTACTGCAGATCAAAGACGCTTGTAATCACAAGAAACATCTTTTTGTTCTCCAACTTCAACCACTGCGATGACCCTTGCACGAATCACTTACTATGTGTTTACGTGTCACCGTCATGCGAATATACCATCCAGTCATCCTAGTTAAAATCATGCGAACCTCATCATTGCGCATTTGCTATGAGCGAAGCAGAGCATAGCTTTTGAAACCACTTTTCACCTCAGCGCTGGGACAAAAATAGTGAACTCGAAGGGTTTTTTTCATCGCAAGTTATCAGTTGAATTTGTATTTTTAACGATTTGTATCTATAAGTGCCCATTAAAAGGGATCACAATCAATATTTCACACCATTGACACCTACTACATCGATAATGAATGAAAAGGTACATGCATGTGCTCGTTTGTGACAAACGCTGTAATCTGCACATGACGTCCTCGCGAACAAGAACATGTTTTATTTTGTCTAAAAAGATTGTTTGAAAAATCTTGCCTGAAAGTCTGGTCCGATATCGGCTTCGTGGCAGTCGTCCTGCCTCCACAAAAGTCCTTGCTCCACTTCTGTCCACGGAATGTCTTCTTGGCTGTCGTCCGGCCTCTGGGGAACTTCAAGGTCCGATTCTGCCCCCAGGAGGATGGCGTCAACGGTCCCAATAGTAAAGGTATATATATATTTTTACATTCTTGGTACTTACTGTGTTTAATAATGCAAGATATATACCTATACCTGAAAAAGGTTCCTGTAACTTTGCAGTACACCTCGTGGTAAACAAGAATCCATTTTATGTTTTCTTCTAAAGATTGTTTGAATAAAAACAGTTGCTTGCCTGGTTTAGATTTAAATGCAAAACAACTATGTCAGGTCGTGAAAACAAGATTTAGTCTGAATATTAAAGTGAAATTTTAAAATGCTTTAGCTGCAGGTGGTCGCAGTCGCCAGTACAGGCCCCTCAAAGTGACCATACGGGACTTGCCTTGTCTGGGACCTACCTACAGAACGACTGAATGGCGGGTAAGCACTAACTTATGACATCTCTAGACAGCATCGTACAGGGCCCTATCTACATTACCACCTAAATCTACCAGTCAAGTGCAGTCAGCATTGGGCCTACTTGGGGATGCTGAGAAAAACTGGGGCCACAGAGTGTGCCAACCCTAAACTAGCTGGGTTGCTGTAACAACCATCCTGACTGTACAATCAGACCCTTGCACCGAACCTACTCCACGGTACAGTCGGCGGGGAGCTACGCGAAAAACGGACAGACTATGGAGCCACCATGAGACAAACAACTCATCCTGCCTGTCTTTCGGAAAGGCAGTGTACTGAAGTCCTTGTAGAAGGGGTGGGGGAACACAACCCCAAATCCAGAATGTGCCAGGGTTCCTGGGTCTGAAAGAAGTGAGTCAGCAATCACATTTCTCACGTATGTCGATGTGTTTAGTAACAGCAAGTAAGTATGGTTTTATGTCGCTTTTAGCAATATATTCCAACGACGGGCATCAGAAGTGGGCGTCACAAATAGTACCTAAGTGGGCACTCGAACCCTGGCACTCAACATGGCGAGCCAAAACTGCAACAACTATTCTACACTACCTCTCCGTTTACATGTGGAAGCTGTATGCACTATACATTCGTGTCTGTCCGGTTCTCAGTCGACCTCGTGACGATGGCGTCCACGGTCCTAACAGATGAAGTAAAAATATTCCATATCACTGATACTCACTCACTCATCATTGATACTACACAGCTTATGAAATGCGAAAAGACATATGCTCTATTGTGAAAAACAAACCTGTAACCCTATGTCGGGCTGGTCGATCGTCGCCTCAGCTGTCGTGTATCCGTTTGAAACCTGGTTTAGAAGGTAAGTACATGATTTTTGAATGGGAGTCGGTTTCAGATTCGAAATTATGACGAAAAGTGTCAATTAATATACATTGTCACACCCCTTCTAATGTACTACGTGCTTCTTGTGATCTTGGGTAACTTAAAAACATTAACAACCAAAGTACAGTTTTCCATATTCGATTTCCATATTGATTTCATACCTTTCACATCATTAAGATGAGGTCCTTCTTGATACAACTTTCTTTTATCAGAGTTCTTTGCAACTTGACTAGAAGATTCCCTAGTTTTTATCAAACGTGTTCCTATTTTGTGTTTTTCGTTTCTTTTTAGGGAAATTAGGTGCGACAAGAGTTTGATCAATGTAAGTGGCGAAGGTATTTACACCAGACGATCTTATGAAAATCGCTCAATCTACTCCCGACTATGGCTAAATATACTGGAAACTCATCCAGTCACAGTCGGTGGTTTCTGGATGAGACACTATTATGTTCACAGCAGTGTGGAGAGTTGCACACTAAACAAACCTCTATACTACCTCTGGTTTCTGGGAGAATCAGATCAATGATTCCGTGCCGTTGCAGTTTCTTGGTTCAGCACCATATTTTACATCTGTGGTTGACCCAATATTGAATGTTGACAAGACAACAAGCGTTGGTATTTGTACATACAGACGATAAGTTGGTGTTAATCTCCCTACCCTGTGGCATATTTCACTTCTTTGGACAGTGAGGTTGATCCAGTGTTAGGGTATTTCGCCACACACACACACACTATCTGAGAATGTAACTACACTGTTGACAATTCCATAAAATTAAGAAAGGAAGCAATAACTCCATTCATTCCACAAATTCTTCATATGTTATCTTGTTTTCTTATTAACAATACCTTTATCATTCCAGGGCTTAAAGGTCACGTGCAACCAAAAAATAAACATAACTGAAACACAGTTATCACATATTCATGATATATAAAATGCATTGCTCTTTAAGAAAAAAACCCAAATGAGCAAAATTATAGGCGTATAATTGCAATTCAAAAATACAATATTTATACCTGGTTTTACCTCAAGGCTAATGAAGTCTTTTCATTGGCCACTGGTTCATATGCCGCTAGGTTTAGCCAGCTCTTCGTTTATAGTGTATAAGCCCGATGGGGCTCATGTTTGTTTTTTCCATGTAACGAGTAGATTCTGTATTTGTGTGTGTACACAACCAAGAACTAGCTACTGCTTGAGTTCCGCGAACCTATTCACAACAGAGCTGTTGAAACCACTTTTTCCCCTAGTGCTGGTAAAAAATTAGTGAATTGTTAGAACTCTGATTTCTCTTGCTTTTTTCAAACACGTTTTTTCCAACTTTATAGTTTTTATAGTGACATTTTTAATGATTTGTTTCAGTATGTGCCTACCGAAAGATATCAGAATCTGCAAGGTTGTGTTTTATGTTGCACGTGACCTGTAAGTAAAACCGATTTTCTGTTAAAATAACATTGGTATTATGAAAATGTGGTTCAATCAAAAAGCTACTGAAAGATTCTGGCTTCAATTTCTTGTCGAAATCTGTGAACAATTGAAATAAATTCTCCAAAACCTATGATTTTTTGAGAGTTTGGTCTCAGAATAACGTGCACCAAATTATCCAAGTTTCATTAATGCTGAGTGGGTTGATAGATTCAAACAAATGTTTCCATTCAGGAGTGAGTAAGTTTTGTTTTACGCAGCACTCAGCAATATTCCATCTACATGGCGGCAGTCTATAAATAATCGAGTCTGGACCAGACAAGCCAAGGATCAAAAGCATGTACATCAATCTATGCAAATGGGATACAATGACAACCAAGTCAGCAAGCCTGACCACCTGAGCCTGCCTCGTATGGCAAGCATGGGTTACTGAAGATCAAGTTTCTAACCCAGACCTTCACAGGCAGCATATCCGTGTAAACTGAGACTTTACACAATTGATAACCATTACAACTCTGATGTTATTGCTAGAGTGTTACAGATCAATCATGGACACTGCACATTTCTTCATCTATACCTTGGGAAACAGAACAACCCTATTCATATCCTCCAGGACAAGAGACATTTTATTTACAAAATTCAACAATGTACATGGTATCTTGGTATTTGTAACTGACAGATCCATCACAACACCAAGGATTTGTCATGAACGAACAATGTCTGCTTGAATTTTCTCCAGCAGATAGTTTATTTGGTGTTTCATAATGGGCTGGCCTTTATGTGTCTTTTTACACAACATCAGGTGCTTCTTCTTCCTCTTGCTTCTATACTGATCAATAGCTTTCTTCTGTTCTTCCAGCCTCAAGAGGTTCTCCTGTAAGGTGAATCAGCAGTAAATACATAGGAACCTTTAAACCTGTATTTTCACAGACCACTAGGGAAAACAGTAAGTTAAAGCCAAATGAAATGTACTTCATCATCAAGACAAAAAATAACATGGCTTGAACAACATTAATGAGAAAGTTATATACACCTCTGCAGCATCAGTTAAAGACACTTAATATTCAGTAAATGCATCCCTTCATACAGGATCCATGCCACTCCATTTACAAAGGATTCATCGCACTGTGACTGCATATGCTGGACATGTAAATCTGATGATTCTACATATTGTTTCTGATGTTTTTCAGACATCTGCTATGAACATAAACTAGCGTTTTGCAACATGATTTCACAATTTTTTTTCAAGACTCTGATGGGTGAGTGAGCCTAAGTTTACGCCAAACCCATTAATATTCCAGATATATGGCAGCAGTCTACAATTAACGGAGTCTGGACCAGACCATCTAGTGATCAAGTCACCATGAGCATTCATTTGTGCAGCTGGGAACCAATGACATGTCACAAATCATGTCAGTGAGTCTGACCACCTGATCCCGTTAGTTGCCCCTTACAACAAGCATGGGCTACTGAAGGCCACTATTCCATGTTTGACGAACCCAATGATTGAGTGATAACGCTGAGCATATTGTTTGCAGTCTTGCTGGCCTCAAAGAAGAGTAGGATGGACTTTGCCAATTTAAGTTTCTATATGCCAGTGAAACAAGGGGTGAATTTTAATAAGGGGACATTTTAAGTAGCACTCTATGAAAAAAGTGATAAGACTTTCTTTACCTTTTTCAGTTTTAACTGACTTTCTTTCTTCACCTGAAATTGCTTCTGAGCCTCAGAAAACATATGTTGTTTACCTTGATGCTTGTGTTGTACTTTGTAGTTCCTGCAAGTACCAAACCAATAATATTTCATCTGTACTGCTATAAGAGATGTTTTTATCATAGGATATATCATCTGAACCATATCTTGCTGAAACAAGTGAAAGACATTTATGGAACAACTAAACACATAAAATGGATCTGGATTGTTTAGTTCTAATCCTGAAGACTAGAGAATCAAATGTGTACCAAATCCAAATCTTTCAAGATGAACAATGACAGATATTAACCACGCTCTGAAAATCAAGTGTCTCTCTAAAATGACCTAGCAGATAAAATGTACAAGCAAACCCTGAAAATCAAAGACAAAATTATTCTCTCTGTTCCACAAAAACACTTTGCACCAAAACTCGAACAGTGCTATCCAGGGGGTTTGGTGATATCTCCATTACATGACAGCAGTCTGTAAATATATAATAAGTCTGGACCAGACAATAAAGTGATCAACAGCATGAGCAACAATCTATACATCTGGGATACAATGACATATCAACCATTCTGATTAAGCATTACTATTAAGCATGGGTTGGTGAGGACCAATTCTAACCCAGATCTTCATGGAACCCCTAAATTTACAGTAGTAGTAGTACCATGGTCCTAGACTTTCCATGACCTGGTCAATGAAGTCAAGGTAATATTAAAAGACATTTCAAAGTGTAAACAAACAGGTTTAACAAGCATCCTGCAATGTATGAACTTAAGAGTAAAGCGATGCAAACAATGTATAAATTAGGGTGATGGTCATCACTTTTACCACATAGGTTCTCCAAATGCACCTTACAACCAAACCTGAATCAAATCAATGGATACCTTTCAGAGGTAACTCTCTATCAACACATAATGAAAGAAAGTGAGTGAGAAGCATGGGCTGCTGAAGACCTATTCTATCCTGGATTGATGAGACGTGATCAACAAACCTGGGTTCAGTCTTCTTAGCTCCATTCCCCACCATCTCTTCAGCATCAATTATACTTCCTTGCGACTCCAAATTTCTTTGCCTCATTTCTTTCTTCAATAGCTTCATGTACTCATAATGCATCTTCTTTTTCCGTTTCTCTGCAAAACCCTCACCTGAAACATTATACATTGTTCTAAGATTTCACAAATCTATATGATACCTTTAACCTCAGAGTGCAGCAAATATAAATCTGGCCCCAATTTCTCAAAACAGACTTACATCTGAGTTTAGACTTAAGTTTGAGTTTTTCCTCACATTTGAGTACACACTGGAAAATATATTGCCTGGAATAAACTGAAATCAATATTACACTCAAACACAATAGATTAATTATGTTTGTATGTGCTTTTGGGAGTAGTGCACTTTACCAGGCGCACTTTTCAGATTTTTTTGCTAAGCTGGCGGGGCTCGAACGCTCTCAGCAGGGTCATGGGATTTCAACTGGTGCTAATTAGGCTAATTAGCAGACACGCTGCCTTGGGACCACCGGTGCGATCACAGTTAGTTAGTGCTCGTTAACGGGTCATTACCACACTAGCTCTGTGCAGTGAATGAAAACAAACTATTATGGTTTGTTTTCAATTACTGCGCATGCGCAGAGCTAGGCCCCGCCTACCCACTCATCAAAGCGAGAAGCCACACCTAACCATTGTTTTCAAGATGTAGTGCAGCCAATCCAGCGAAGCAATGATATATGATGAGGTTTATCGCTTGACTTTCGATTCGTTGGCTCTTGTCGACTGGCTGACTACACGCGGGGTCATAGGTGACTTCGCAGGAGCCTGTCCCAGTAGTGGTAGCGGTGAGTTAACGAAGAAAAATAAATAGCAGCTACAGGTTAGTGTGGGGGTTCCGAGTCAAGACCTGCGGCCAGAGAGTTTCTATCCGGGAGGGGAGCTGGTTCAGCGGTTCCCACCTCACTCTTGCTCAAGTTATGAAGCATTTGCACTACTGGGTGTACAAGACTCCATCACGTCATCCATCAGAATCAATTCCAAGCACACACTCGTGGACTGGAATATGTTTTGTAGAGAGATCTGCATGACTGTGATAGAGGCAGACAGTTCCCAGATTGGCGGCCCTGGAACCACGGTGGATATCGACGAGTCCAAGTTTGGCAAGCGAAAATACAACCGTGGGAAAAGGTAAGGATCTAGAAGGGGGGTCCCTAACCCTAAAGATCTAGAAGGGGTGGGGTGGGGGTGTCCCCTAACCCTAAGGATCTAGAAGGGGGGGCCTTAACCATAACCCTAAAGATACAGCAGCACGGTAAAATGTGACAGATCAGAGCTCTACAGGGCGCTCTCACTATAGTGCGCTCATCGGCAAATGCTCAGCAGTCCCCGGGTCGCACGCCTGGTAAACTGCACTCTAGCCGTGCTTTTATATTGCAAAAATACAGCTGAGTAAAAATTTAGCTGTTCACTTTGTCAAACTCAGTTGGAAAGTTTTAGTAAAATCTTAAATTTGTTTCGAGAAATAGGGGCCAGCACCTGGCTGACTACCTTTAGACACAGGCACAGACACAGAAACCATTATCCCTCTACAACTCTAGTCAAAAGGGTTCAAAATTGGCTATCGAGTTGTTTCACGATAGACTGTGCCAAATCAAAAGGAAGGTCAACATGCTAACCATCAATTTTGCGTTCGCACCTTCTTGTTTACTTCCTTTGAATTGTTTCTTTGGATTTACCCTCTTTTTAGAACTGTGAGTATGCATTTTCGCCTTCCCTTTCTGAAAATGACCCTGAGACTGTGATTTCCTCTTGTCCATGTTGGAAAATAAAGGTTAAGAGTGAGTAAGACACCACAATCTCCGAATTGAAAAGGAGCTAAAGCTTCAGCTGTCCGCACATGACCACGACCGCACACACATTTCCTTCCACATGTGTATTTACTTCCATTAGTGACCTTCACCTTTGCTTCAGTGCGGAATCAAAATAGGTTATTAAATTAAAATGGGTCATATACCAGAGAAATAAAAAATAATCCAGTTAGAATATGTAATAATAAATGCGTATAATAATTGTTTTCATTTTGTAACAGTCCTTTATCAAGTCTGCTTTTACGTATTTACTCCGTAAAGCAATGACGTCATTATATTCGACGCCATTTACAGGAGAGGTAAACATGGGTTGCGTGTATTCATTTATTTAAATACATGTCTGTCACTGTCCGAGCAATCACAGATATTGTAACAAGTTAATGTTTGAACAAGTATTAGGCGTTACGTGTTATGGAATAAATATATCAACAGGAGGACATGGTGACAGTGAAGAATAATATTTACCCAAAACGTCACTGGATGAGAATGGATAATGCACATTTTGTCGGGATTATTAAGCAAGATAATTCGGGAAGAGAGATATGGCATTAAGTTTTATGTGTAACATATCTTGCCTGATATCCTCCGACAAGTAGATCTATTTAATGGTGAAACTTCAGGACATATTTAGCCAATACGTGTTAGTTGCTCCTTGTCAACGTGTGAGTGAAAATGTAAGGTTTCATCGACATTATTTTAGCCATATAGCAACAGCAATAAATGCAAGAAGTGGTTCTTCTCTTGAGAAAGGTTACAAGTAACAGTAGTTTTTAGCAGCTACTATTTCTTCTGTCAGATCAAGATAACCACCAATAAATCATTATAACATATTCCTCGGGCAAAATAGTGTTTTTGTTTCATATGGTGTCCAAAGGTACTACTATGAAGATGGTGAAGTGTGGAAACATTGGTTCACATTGTGTGTTGAGTTTGTCATGTTTTTACCCACAGCCTCAAAATGTAAAATTTAAACGTGATCATCGTTGTGAAAATATAGACTACCACATGCCAATTAAGTAGTCACTTGACAGGACATTTGGACCTTACTTTGATTCAGTTCAGAGCTCTGGTGAACCTTCAGTCTCAGTTAGTTCCTTGTTTTTCCCCAAGTACTTGATATTTTAATGATCAGTGACATTGAGACAGGCAAGATATTATAACATGAAACACAACATATAATAACACAATATGTTGGATTAGACAGTGTAGTTATCATGATTATGAAGTTTGGAGTAGGTTGTCAGTTTGGACGCTGTGACACCTCACAAGACATGAACATTTCCTTTGGATTAATGGGATATATTGGTTTCAAAAACACATTCCTGTATAGATTTGTGTTAAATACATCATTTTAGGGGTTGTTTGAGTACTTTATTAGGTATAGGGAGAGAGATGGTCAGGGTTACACCAACATTATCAACCTCTGCATCATGTGAATCATGATGCATTTCTGGGAACAAGAACACCAAAGGATATGTTTTCATGGTTATGGTCCTTGGTTCTAAAGCAGTTATGCAGTAAGAAAAGGACCAGTGATTGGATTTATCATTTTCAAGGTAAGAATCAGATATTTTTCACCCTGACTCACAGTGACTGTGACACAGTGCTTTGCACATGTTGCAAAAATTCCCTTCCTCTCTTACCTATAACATACTTCAATTTGTATACGTAGTACCTGTGCAAGGGTACCTGTAGCCCTGGGTAAAACCCAGAGTTACCTGTCCTTGCTCCCATACTTTCTTTCCCATCACAGAGGGACATACATGTCTGCTTTCTTTACTAATTATTTCCTGTTGTGTTATGCGTATTGCACGATTTTTGGAAAACAGAACTTCTGGGCTACCATTTCACATGTTCGAGGTGGGTAAACAAACAGTGCTATGGTGATCATATCAGTGCTCATTCTGGAGGAAATTTAAAAACCCTCTCTCCAGCAGAGTTGCCAATATCATGATTACCCTTGGTGCAACAGAACATGCAGAATTTAGAGGAGAATCAACCGCTCTTCGTAGTCTCTTACTGGCCCTCAAAACTCTGTTTTCCAGAATTTGGTAACACAGCTATATGGGCTAATAGACACAAGAGTCGGCAGAGCTAAATCCTCCATATTCAAAAGGTTCCAAAGCATCAACAATGGCAGCATGCTTTCACTTGATGGTTGTTGGGCTTTTTCTGCATATGCTAGAGCTTGAAGTTGTGATTATTCTAATATCACTTCTGTAGAGCATTGGTATTTGAGCATCATCAAGATGATACATACCTTTACACATTAGACTTAGAGTAAGGTTGAGATAGAGTGCTTGCGGAGCATATTCTCATATGGACCTAATCTGTTTGCTGGTTAACAATATTGCAAACTGAAGACCAAACCTCCAGCTGTGGGACAAGCATTGCAAAATGCTGTGTTAAGATAAGATGTAGCATTTGTCATTGTTCACGAATTGGATTTTAATCTGCTCCTCCTGGCACAAGAAGCCTCAGGCCTGCCTATCCAGCCTTTGTCCAGATATCAAGTTATGTGTTGTTGAGAATGTAGGAAGGCAGCTTGGACTAAAAAAAAAACCCCTCTGTTCACCAAGGATATTGAATTGGACAGCTCGGATGTGGAATATTAGATGTAATAATTGTAATATTTATTTAACTGGCAATATGATCATGGTAATGCCAGTTTAACATATAACAGTTGCTAACAAAGATGAATGTTTATTGCTTAAGTGTGATTATTGTTTTCTCTTTATTTTCAGATTGCTGTCCATCTTCTTTTTTGATGGATATGGATTTGTGTCACACATTATAATGCACCAAATTTTGGAATTAACCTTGAGACTTCTACAGTGTTGATCCACTGCTAAGATAAATGACATGTTTGATTGGACTGCTTTGTTCTTGACTGATCTGTGCATCTGATGTCTGGGTTGGACTGAGACTGAACCTTATCACTACATGGTCACTGTGAAGCATGCCAACACCAAGTGGCGAAGGATCAAAGTTTGGTTTTGATTTGAAAAAAAGTAAAACAGGATTCAAAAAAAGTTTTTGAAAAGAATGTAATTAGGTTATTTCTTCAGGATCAAAGACAGGATGGCACAAACTGGAGATGATTGCTATTTCTACTACTACTCTGCATGTACAAAGGTGATAATAAGCATGATGAGTTGACATGCTATTTGCTCTTTTATTGCTGATAATACTTCCTTCCTATTAATCATGATTATGCAAAATGTGAAAACTGACAGAAAGAAATTATGATAATATGATAATATTTGTAATTGAAAGTCATCAGGACTGGCCTATGTCAGTACAACTTGTACTGCTGTGAGAATGAATAATCGATATATTTCGTAGGATTGAGGTTTAGATCAGCATAATTGTCTGTTAAGGCAAACCTATTCATCAGTGCCATAGGTTAGGAAACAGTGAATGCAGATATCACATACAACAGCTTTTTCAGATATAATTGAAGTGATCTGTTTCCTATCCCTGTGTCTGTGGGAAGTTATGACTGTGTTTACAATGGTTATGATCTGTTGTTAGGGAGCTAGTTGCCCATTCCGGCATGTAGAAGCTGCTTTGGGATGTGAGGTGATGTGCACCCACTGGCAGGTGGGGAGCTGTACACGTCCAGGATGCAAGTTCAGACATATGGAAATCAAGGTGTGACTAAATACTGTCTTCTTATTGTTTTAATCTTCTTAATATGCTAACATCAGGGGCACAGATTTGCACTAAATTAAAAGTATTTTGGGAATGAAGGGAGTTAAACATGGCAAAGGTTAATTTTCAGGTTGTGTTCTGTCAGGCATGCATTGTACTCCCATTGGTTTGAATGAAAGAGACACTGAAGAGCTAACCAATCTAATCATGAAGTCATGTGACGTGAAGTGAAACTTTTGACAAAGGTTTAGATAAAAACTTTCCCCTGATCCTTTGGCTGTACATTGGGCAAAATGGTATATTTTATTGGGCTTTTCATTTCAGGTTGACAGAAGCAATATTCCATGCTACTGGGAGTCTCAGCCCTCAGGATGTACCAAGGCACATTGTGCTTTCAAACATTTCAAAGCTAAGGATCTGGACACAATTCATTTCAAAAGTTCTACGGGTAATTATGTCAAATGTGTTACCTCCATCTATGGTCCTGTTTAATATTTCCTAGATCAGTGACTCATAATGTGTGTGGTATTTGACATGCGTCAGCAGGGTTCAGTTTAGTGCTTTGTTACTTGCACTGGTGCAACCCAATATTACAAAGAGCAACCTAGTTATGAGTCTAATGTGCACAAGATGGATTTGTTTTTAGAAATAAATCAACAATAAATCTGGCATAATAAGCATAAATATGTCAGCTCATGTTTCTACTAAACTTTGACTAGCAATAGCACGCAAACATTGCTGTTCATAGACATGTCTTGCCCAGCTCTTGTAGACAGGGATCAGCCATGTCTTTGTTTCTATGGTTTAATGGGTACTTCATCATGGAAATGTCTTTATATGCAACAAAATCTCTGCTGCTTTAACACAATATGTTGCATCTGGAATTTGGAGGGTGCAGCTAGATTTTTACCTGAAGTTGGCAAGTAGTTTAACAGTTCTTAAATCAAGCCCAGGTCAGTGACCTTCACAATTTCTTATTCATTCCCTTATTTTGTTAGTGTATTATCATTAATTTTTCCTTATCCTGACTCATGCTTATGTGCTTATCTCTTCCCTCTATGCGGATATAGTGGAGCACTTGAAATCCCTTGAAATTCCCATCTTTTGAAGTGAACATACACTCACCTACAGGAAGCCTCCCCTTTTCCCACCACTTTAGTCACATTACCAGTGAGGTTTCTCACCCCCTCCTCCATTGCCTGACGGGGTAGTTGGAGTCGACTGGAGTCCCTATACCGCACTTGAAATCCCTTGAATTTCCCATCTTTTGAAGTGAACATACACTCACCTACAGGAAGCCTCCCCTTTTCCCACCACTTTAGTCACATTACCAGTGAGGTTTCTCACCCCCTCCTCCATTGCCTGACGGGGTAGTTGGAGTCGACTGGAGTCCCTATACCGCACTTGAAATCCCTTGAATTTCCCATCTTTTGAAGTGAACATACACTCATCTACAAGAATCCTTCCCTTTTCCCACCACTTCAGTCACATTACCAGTGAGGTTTCTCACCCTCTCCTCCATTGCCTGACGGGGTAGTTGGAGTCCCTCTACAGCACTTGAAATTCCCATCTTTTGAAGTGAACATACACTCACCTACAGGAAGCCTCCCCTTTTCCCACCACTTTAGTCACATTACCAGTGAGGTTTGTCACTCCCTCCTCTGTTGCCTGACGGGATGGTTGGAGTCGACTTGAGTCCCAGTACAGCACTTGAAATTCCCATCTTTTGAAGTGAACATACACTCACCTACAGGAAGCCTCCCCTTTTCCCACCACTTTAGTCACATTACCAGTGAGGTTTGTCACTCCCTCCTCCATCACCTGACGGGGCAGTTGGAGTCGACTTGAGTCCCTATACCGCACTTGAAATCCCTTGAAATTCCCATCTTTTGAAGTGAACATACACTCACCTACAGGAATCCTTCCCTTTTCCCACCACTTCAGTCACATTACCAGTGAGGTTTGTCACTCCCTCCTCCGTTGCCTGACGGGATGGTTGGAGTTGACTTGAGTCCCAGTACAGCGTTTAATATCCTTTTATATTTCTTTCCTTTACACAAAATTATACAGACTTTGTCTGTACTAATTATCATTATGATAGGAAATTGTGGATAAATGTTGTTGAATTCATCTTTTGAGATTACGTTTTACACTGGTAAAATCGTGCTCTTGGTGTAAGTTATGTCTGTCTGCGTCTGTTTCGTATTATTATGTCCTTGCACATTTTTTGTTCTTCCAGTGTTCACTGTGAACTTGGAAAGAAGTTTGTTTGTATTTGTTTACTATGGAAATATGTGCGAAAAAGTTTTACGTGGGCTCTCTCAGTCTCAAGTCTTGTCTGTCAAATTGATTCTTATTGTTTCTTGTAACCATGTGCCAACTACTGCTGATATTAAAGTGAATCGTCAGATGTACCCCAGGGATGCCATCAGGATAACATAGAGACAGGGTCATAGTCCCAGAAGAGGTCATCATCAGAATCTATGTCATCTCAACCAAAGAAGTTGACGTCCTCCAAGACTACTCTTCAACTACTAGATACTACTAGATCATCGCTGAAACAACAGACCAGCTCTCCTATGAAGTCCTTCAGCAATGATATCACCCCTTCAGATAACTGAGACATCTGTGATGAATCTTGACTCCTACTACCTGAGGTACAGAGCATCAGGGAATGAGCGCAACATGCTGTGATGCAGCATCTTCTACACCTTCATCTACTGCATCTACAACGATGCTCAACCTTCAGAGAGTCTACTTTCAACGTTGACATTGACAGCGTCTACACTCAACACATCGGACACTTCTGCAAATCTACAGCCACTGCAGCATTTGGACATATCAGTTATCAACAACTATTACAGTCCCCCTGCATGATGATTCTACAGCTGCAACTGGTCCGTCGGAGGAAGAAGATGCATACTGTGTGAACACTCCTGTTCACAAAGATCTTCACCATCAGCTGTATCATCTCAACGCATTGAAGCATTCACAGGATGACAACCACTTAAGGGATGTACCCAGACATGAAGATCACTGTGATAAACGTTGTTCAACAAACCCTTTTGGACCAATTGCAAATGCATTTGCAGAAGAATAGAGATGATTCAGCGGAGAGTCGCTGGCTTACATCAGGGGGAAAAAGAAGTTTTCTTTTCAGACTCAGAGATTACATCTTGGATTGCGATTGGGCTAGACCTCACTTCACCCTCGAAGGACCCATGAAGGTCCTGGGTAGAATAGGCCTCAGCAACTCATGCTTGCCAGAAAAGGCAACTATGCTTGTCGTAAGAGGTGATCAGAGGGTCAGGCTTGCTGACTTGGTTGACACGTCATTGGTTCCCAATTACGCAGATCGATGCTTATGCTGTTCATCACTGGATTGTCTGGCCCAGACATGATTATTTACAGACTGCTGGAATATTGCTGAGTGCAGCGTAAAACTCAACTCACTCTCACACTCAAAGGAGTCTATGATGCCCTCACCTACAAGATGATCCACGATGACTTGACATCTTGACCTTCCTTCTGATTATGCTGATATCTGTGGTACCAGACAACTTGTCTACAATTTCCCATACTGCAACGAAGTATCAGCATCAACACATCCCTTCCTTCTACACTCAAAGATTTTACTCTACAACCGACTTGACGACTGCACTCGAGCACCTTCATCATTTCAACAAGAAGAGTTCCCCATATGCTTTGTGATGATTCTACGGCTTGAGATATGGGTCGTCATCACTGTTAAATCTTCATCCTTCACAGAAGCATCCATGAACGCATTTAGGGAATGCGAATTAGTAGCATATCAACATTCGTCATTTCATGCTGATACAACTAACTTTTCAACTCCTTGACATCATCAATGACTTAAATCTCTATATAAATGCATGCCACATCTCAGATATGTGCAGCATCATGGCAGACAATGTCACATCCTCTACAGTCATCTCCAACAGAGTGGATACATCAGGAGGCGTTTCAACTCGTCAGTCAAAGATTCCAACAGTCACCTTAGCTCTACATAGATCTGCTTGCTCCTTATGCAACGATAAATGGATGTGATTTGAGACATACACCAAGCAGAAGGGCTTCACTGCAACAAAAGCCACACATCCTCAAGGAGCGGGTTACTTATGTCACCAATGGCATACTAGAAGACTTAAAGGTTCTACACTATCGAGCTACAGTGGCACTCAGCTCTGTCATCACCAGGAGATCTGGGCTCAAGCTGATGAAAATGTTGGTTTTACTCGCCCTACTACGCTAGTTGGAAGACCAACAACGAAGATTTAATGTACCAGCTTGGGACTTGAATGCTGTACTTCAACATCTCACCAGTGACACTTACGAGCCTCTAGATCAGACATCCTTCGAACTGTTGACACAGACAATGCTGTTTCAACTAGCCACGGCAGCATGAATGTCAGAAATACATGCTGTGGACGTCAGTCATACACGATTCTACACCGATCATCATGAGATTTTGCACCAAGGACTGTAGTGGGATTTTGTTGGTGTGGGATTACTGAGGGCCTACAAAGCAGCAGGACTTGAACTTCTGTGAACCTCCAATCCATGTGAAGAAAGAGCCTTGGCGTTGGCACAGGCTCTACACGGAAATAGCTTGCTTACTATGATAATGGAAGGCTGCATTTGGAGATCATCCACAGTGTTTGCCAACCACTACCTGCCAGACATCACCACTGAGGGCGTCACAGGCTTTCACCAGTTTGGACCATTTATGGCACAACAACTAACGGTTCCACTAGGGTGCTGACTTTCACTCACCCCTTTTTATCAAGAGTGTTGTTGACCCTGTACTTGTAAAAGGGTTACTTGTACATGAAGAAGTGTCGCAACTCTGGTGAAGGCATCATGAAGACAAAGTTGCTATAGATATCTAGTTGGAGAAATAAACTAGTATGTCTAAATTTCCTCTCTTTATCATGTGACTTGTTGAGACTAAGATGCTCTATGGAGTAAAGTGGTTGAGAGCCCATGCGCATGTCTTCATGCGCATGAAGATACTTGTACATGTGAAGGTCCGCAACTTGTCTTGATAGAAATCTTGACATACAGTATCATTAGACACTTGCAGGATGCTAGCTGATATTCATATCATCACATTACAATCAGCGATCGCTGTGTTTCACGGATGAATATTGGAAGAACAGGACCGAATTACCGCTGTTACAGTTCCTGATGGGGGGAAGTACTGGACGTACTGAAGTTATATGGCAGCCAACAGAATCCGTCGTGATCTGACCCACTGACTGCCGGATTCTGTAAGCAAATAAGAATGAGTCCGGACTGGCCAAAATATGTATTTTTCTGAATAAAACTGATATTTTATACTTATCCTTACTCATGACGTCATGACGTCCCTACTGCCCCCCACAGACATGTTGGATTCTCTGCAATTCTCATGTAAGGCTCATGGAATTATGGAGAATGTGTCAAACATGTGATTAAAGTGGAGGGAAATGGGGAGGATTCCTGTGGGTGAGTGTGATTATGCGTCTGCTTCAATTAGAAGGGAACTTCAAGGGATTTCAAGTGTTCCACTATCTTCACATAGAGGGAGGAGATAAGCAAATAAACATGAGTTAGGAGAAGTGTAAAATATCAATTTTATTTAAAAAATTACATGTATGTTTACTGAAAACCTAAATGAATTAGGAGTGAAACATTTTGAAAAGACATTTCATTGGTTATTAGCAATTATTATCATGATGAGGATATTTGTTTCTCATGCTTGAACAAAAGCAACTATGATTTGCATTATAAGCGTGTAAGACTGTCTGTCTGGATTACAGATGTACTTGCACCAGGGGAGAACAAGACAGTGTTGTTGCAGACTACTCTCCTTGACACTGATGTACGGAACACTGCATCTCAGCAGAACAGAGCTAGTCCAAAGATTGAACCAGTGGTTGTTAACCCATTTGAAGATGGTATGTATTTATTGGTATCTTGACCTTATTTAATCCTTTCCACAGGTATTTCTTGGACAGGATGATGGTACATTGTTGATTGGTACACACTGGCAGTGTTATGATTGGTTTGAAGACCAAAGGATTTTTGTTCTTTGTTTGATTAAGGGCTGTCAATATTTCAGATTCTGATGTGGAGAGTACGTCTGGATCTCCTCAAAAGGCTCTACAGTTGAAGAAAAATGTTGTTAGAGAATCAGCCCCGTTACCAAGCCAGGCCTCTGTGAAGGTAAAATGCAAACCAGCAGCTGCACCTGCACTGATGACAAAATCGACAGTGTTGAAGAGGAAGATAAAGTTGATAGGTAAGGATGTAAGAAATGTCAGTTGGAGTGATGTTACAAAGAGAATAATTTCACACTGACACAGTGAAATAAATTTGAATTGTTATGCAATGGTCACACTGACTGTGTTCATCAATATCACAATAAGATTCTTTGTTAAGCTAAATTTGAGTGATTGCATTCTTTGATTCCACAGAAAATGATGTGGCACCTGCTGATACTGTTGGACAAAATGATACAAGGCATTCAGTCTCCGACACCGGTAAATGGTTTTGATGAATTATTGGCAGTATGTTTGATTCCACGATGCAGTATGTAGTAAAATCTACATACCCATACCCAGTCTCACGTATTGTACTCTATCTCATATGCTTGAATGGAAACAAACTGAAATGTATTCGGCCTGTCTGAACAGCTTGCCCGACCACACCCCTACCGATCACATGTGGACAGCTTGGGTAGATCGGTTCAAGAACCACAATGGAGCATTACAGCACAGTCATTGCTGAGTGGCTACATCATAGACTTAAAGATGAGTCTTATGCTACAATGTAGAGGCAATCGACACATACTCAACGACCTCTACACTCATGAGCAACAATGTCAATTCATTATGTATACCGTATTCCAGTAGATTTGATGCATTCCTTTCCTGGATACCGCACCAGTCTCGCTAAACAGATTAGGACTCTGTGCTCCAAGACAGATGACTCCAAAGGAGGATCACATGTCTAATCAGAGGACAAGCTGCATGCCTCCCAAGAGGTATCCAATTTGTTCAGACCTGATGGGGGATGTAGGAATGTGTGTGGGCAAGCTGTTCACACATCTTCACATTATCAGAAATAGCATATCAAGATATTTGTGTATTATGTGTTTTGAGATACTTGAGACCCATTCTGTGTTTTCTTGATTACTCACGTGAACAGGTGAACTTTGTATAAACTAATAAAAGACAGCTCCAATGTAAAGCCATATATAACTAGGAGCCCACACAGTTCAAGCTTGGATCAGCCAAAAGCTCTAATGTGTTGGGTGTTGTTGCAGATCTGTTGAAGGAGTCAGCTGTTTCCAGACGGAATGTCATCATTGAAGGGGATTCAGATTCCGGTAGTAGTTCACAGATGTTGTTACAATGCTTGTCTTTCATCTACATTATTATGCTGCTTATTCACCCTGTGACAATGCAGTGATTAGTCTGTAATTAACTTTTCTTCTGAAACTGAAAATAATTATGTAAAGAGTCCTTTCAGAATTATTGTTATGATTCTGATTGATTATTCTGAACTATGGCCAACCTTACAAGGGTTGGCTATATAAATTGTTTTATTGGAAATATTGTTGTTTTTAAGAATCAGTATAATATATTATGAAAGCTATTGTTCTTTTGTCTCGATCGTGGTCATTAATAGTATCTTATTTAAACTATCATGGTGAAATTAAGCTATGATTTACACTCACATCGCACGGTCAATATGGTCACATGAACAGCCATGCTTGTCAGTCTTTCCTTCATCGCCCGATGACGAAGGCAGGAGCACTTTGGTTCCCCATATGTTGACAATTTTTTTGGTCCTGTAAACTAAAATGTGTCGTATTTGGTTTTGGGATTGTAATTATTATCGTCATGATATGAAAGTATTGTTGAAATTTATACATTTTCATGTGTTTTGGAGATGTTTTCTTCAACTTAGACTTGGTCTCAGTAGTGTCACATCTACGACAAACCTCCACAACTACTTCCTCGGGTATAGATCATCAGCACTCATGATTAGTGTTCAGCATCCTCTAGACCTTCATATCAGCTTCATCAACAACAATGGTGCAACCTTCAGAGAGTCTACATTCTATGTAGATATCTACAGTGTCTACACTCAACACGTCCAATGCTTCTGCAATTCAGCCACCACTGCATGCGGGCCTCTTCAACATGATGAACCTGATGGACCACCATTTTGAAGAGAAACGGAAACGCCAGTCAGCAGCTACAACTACCACCGCCCTAATTGATGGTTCATCAGCTGCATTAGGTTCATCAGATGACGAGGAGGCGTCATGTGCACACTCCCATTCACTGAAATCATCGCTGTCAGCATTACCATTGCATCGCAGTATGGATGAAGCGCTTTCCATCAGCTCGCCAAGAGCTCATGTGTCCTGCTACAGCCACAAGCGTTCACTTTCGACATCACCATTCATTGGACACGCCATCGTCATGATCATCATCATCATGGATTACGAATGGACTGGACCTCGTCTCTTCGTCAAAGGACTCCAACAAAGTTCATATGTATAAGATGAGTAACAAGGACATCGACACATTAAAACTTCCTCCCTGAACCTTTGTCAACGGCCTTTCAGACAGCGATTAAGTACCAGCAACAACACATTCCAGCCTTTAGCACTCGTCGATTCCATCTACATCACATGGAGCCCTTTATGAAAGCGTCCGGTATAGATGAGACCTACAAACTCATCAGTGAGACTCGCAACAGATCCTACAAAGTGGAGGATAAGTGACTGGCTCAACTGGATACAACCATTTGGCATACCTTCTTCGGACTCACCCATTCAGGGCTGTCAACGAGGCTCTCATCTCCAAGTTCAGCAACCTGCAGAAGAAAGGATGGTCCTCTCAGCACTCACCACTGAGAAGAAGGATCAACAATTCATCTTGGAGCATCTAGCCTCTGCGCCTGCAGGATTGAATCTACAACACTGGCAAGGATTTTTTTCAGCATCATCTTGGGGCAACAGCTTTACTAAACCCTCATATCGGGCTCCCTGGTCAGCATCTATGGTATTTGATGGTAGAATTGACAACATCGCTAAATCTGTCACCCAAGACTCCAGGGGAGTAATGATGATAAAGTCAATCAACACTGTCCTTAGGCAGACTTCTGAGCGTTACTCCAACATTCAGATTTCTCTGGGGTCCAGAGAGAGAGAGACAAGTACAATACTCGCAGCTGCATGAGCTGTTTTCATCACTCAACCGGAGGAAGCAGGTGTTCCCATGGTACACGATGTCCGTTCCCTTACAACCTTCACAAGTGGGTGGACATCTAGAACGCTACTGGAAGAATTGGGGACTTCTCAATGACGATTACATCATGATCATCCTGCGAGATGGGCACAAGATCCCACTACATTTAACACCACTCACAAGGGACCAAGCACTCTTAGTGTACACCATACCATCTCTACTAGGGAAAGGTGCATTTGAAGAACTACACCTAGATTGACTAACACCAAGAAACTACTCCCCCCACCCCCCACCCATCCAAGGAAAAGTATCAACTTATATACAACAAGAAGGTGTTCAACATGGATTATCTACTGACACTAAAACGGTTCAGAATGATCCATCTACCACAAATGTAGCCTCCTCATCCATCCAGCGGATTTTCTAGCCAGTATCGATCTGCATCAATCTGCAAGAAGCCTGCCTGCACATTCCAATTCATCCAGCTTTCCAACATCGACTTCACGCCTGGATCCTATCAAGCCCTGCTTAAAACATCGAGGGTATTCTACTAGAGTGGTGAAGGCAGTCACCCTAGCTCTGGGTAGATTCACCTGCACATTATACGACAATAAATGGATACGGTTTGAAATATACGCCAGAAAGAAAGGCCTCGCTGCAGTGGAGGCCTCACATCCTCAAGTAACAGACTACTTATGTCGTCTATGACATACCTATTACAAAGTAACAGCCTTAGGGTTGACACTCAATCTACATGAAAACTGCTCGCTAACAGCTATAATGGAGGGCTGCATTTGGAAATCAAATACTGTATTTGCCAACCACTGTCTATGGGACATCGCCATGGAGGACTGGCATTCACCAATTTAGCCACTTCTTGTGGCACAACAACTAACGGTTCCACAAAGGCGCTGAGTTTCACTCGCCCCTTTATCACGTGACTTGTTGAGACCAAGATGCCCTGTGGAGTATAATGTGCATGTCTTGAACAGGGTAACATGAGTGATTATGAACCACTATTCGTAATGAAGATACTTGTACATGAAGAAGGGTTGCATACAGTTGCATTTGACACTAGCAGGATGCTAATTGATCAATATATCATCACAATCCAGTCAGTGAATGCTTCAAGAGATTACAAGTTCGACCGGATGTGATCCCCGACATTCACAGATGAATACTGGAAGATTAGGACCAAACTACCGCCATTATAGTTCCTGAAGTGGGAAAGTACAGGATGTATTTCTACAGAATCCATCATGGATTGACCCACCACCGTTTCTGTCAGTTTCTGTAGGCATAATAAGCATCAGTCAGAATAAGGGAAAATATGTAATTTTCTTAATAAAATTTATATTTATGTCAATTCTGACTCTTGGCATCAAGCATTCCAAATTGCTCGTCTTAGGCATAATGAATTCACGGTAATTCTCATCTCGGGCTTACGAGATTTCGGAGAGAGTGGCAAGCATGACTGGTCATGTGACCATATTGGCGGGAAAGGGAGGTTTCCTGTGGGTGAGTGTGATTGTATGTCCTCTTCAATGAGACGGGAAATTCAAGTGTTCCACTATCTTCTCATAGAGGGAAGAGATAAGCATAATAAGAATGAATGAGTTTTATTCAGAAAATTACATACGAAGAAGTATAATACTGAATAAGTGCCGCATGGATTTTACACTCTAGCCTGCCACCATGAAAATTATGTAGTGTATAATAGAGACTACTGCATTGTAAAGCACTGGTAGATTGTAGGGTTTTTGCATGTAGATGCAATAGAAATGAAATCTATCAGAAATAGAATAAGGAAAATTGGAGAACCCATGGACAGTCTTGGAAGTATTTCACCATTGTTTTTGGTAAAGGTGACAGTAGCAAAGAAGATTAAGCAGGTCATGTGTGCAAAAATGTCAGTTTTACAAGCGTGTGAGTAAGCCATTGATTGCTTTGGTTGCAAAGCCAAGTCATTGCTACCTTTGGCTGTCATTGGAAGAATAAGGAACTACATCCATTAAAATGAGACTGATTTGTTAAAGACTAACTATATCGGGACACTGACTTGTGCACTTTAACCATGTTATAAGTATCTTCATAGACTATGATTCTGAACTATATCTTTGATTCTATTTCTTAAAATCAATGGCCCTTATTCTTTTACTCACTATAGGTCAGTTCATGATGACTGCATATTTTTAGGGTAGAATACCCATTTCTGTTTGTCTTTTTCAGGGACGACTTTTCTTGATGTGCTGAAGAAGAGCAGGAGTTCCTCAAATCTGACAGTGAAGAGGTCCCCCGAGAAAAAGGCAGGTATGTATGTGAGACATTCATTTGCACTTTCTATTTTGATGTCAGCATTTATGCCATAGAAGCATATTTGTCATTTTTTTAGTATCATCCCCGTGTTGAAAGGATAAATAGTGCCAAGGGTTTTATGCAAACAGGTTGTTTAATAACATTAGTGATACTGAAGCCCCCAAGGTTACCTGAAACATGTTATAATTTTTTACGTACCCTACCATAGGTCTTATGCATATTACTCCAACTCTGCTTACAAGAGATCAGTCTGTCTGATTCACCATTCTCTAGAATGGCTACCTTATGTATCGGCGAATGTACAGGATCAAAAATGATGTGATCTCCCCTATCCAAAAATTCACTTATACTTCAGGTGTCATGCGAGTAAAACGTTTCTTGTTTCACTAAGTTGCTGCGTACTTATAATTTCTCACTATTAAAGCTGTTGTATCTGCTAGGTATGTTATTTTTTTATAATCTTTTCTGTATTATGTGTGGGTGACCTTCACCTACCCGGCTAGCTCTCAGTTTGGTGAGGGGTGTATTTCCCACGTCGTTAGTGTCCCTCTGCTTGGCTTATGTAGTGTTTTGTAGTCTCTTCTGTCTCTTTCACCATTATGATCTTGCTTGCTCGTGTGTTCTGTCATATTATATCCTAATTTGTGCTTGTTTAAACACTCTTCTTAATACAATGGGGGCAGTCATTCTGGCTGTTTACTTTCTATTGTCCCACCTGCTTGGACGTGCCCATTTCTTCTGCAAGGGTGTTTTTCATTTATCTGAAGTGTTATTTTTATTGGTGTTTACATATTATTTATGTTTCAGTTTTTTCATGTTTTACAATTTTGTGTGCATGACCCAAGAATTCTGTTGTATCTACAAGAGGAGAAATCTGCGAAGAACCACCTTCCCTGGTGTCCAGACTGTGCCACAGTATCTTGTATACTTGCTGAGCATTGCCATTCTTGTTGCTAAGATGAAACATTTTACTCAGCGCAAGAGGAAAATGTCTTCTCAGGCTTTTTCATTGGGTTCCCGCTTGTCTCTGCCATGGACACTGGACAACCACTCCTCTCCATTGACAGCGCAGCCATCTAATCAAGGCTCTACTCCTACGCCATGTATGTTGACGCCTGAACCTTAGCACTAGTCTGACACCTTCGCTGATTTATCATATCCGAAGGTGCAGAAGTTGCCTTGGACGCTCCTCTTGGTTACTCAACCTAGCGCAGTTCCAAAGCGGCATGAAGCTTCTTCTGTGTCATTGGATGATTCGGAATAGCGTTACTTTTCCCTGGATTATAACGAGGAGATGAGACATATGATAGAGGTAGCCTCAGGGCTGTGGTCTGACAATAAGCTATGTTGGCAATCAACAACTTGCAGTCATTCTAGCAGTACAACACTGGATGCTCTGCTGAGAAACACCAGACTCAGATAATTCCAAGGTGGTGTGTTTGATTCACAACCAAGGAACAACCACATCCAAGCAGCTGTTGGAGCAGATGTTTCTGTTGGCCAGTTGACAGTTAGCCTAGATGACAACAGCATCACAAGAAGAGCTTGGCTCATTCCCGGGTGCAGGGAAGTTCTAGCAGAAACTCTATGAAGACCAGGCAAACCATCGCTGACGGATTGGATGCTGCATCCAGAAGCCTTCCACCTGCTTTGTCACAATCACAGCCATCCTCTGATCGACCAATTTGCAACAAAATTCAAAAAACAGCTCCTAATTGAGATCTGGAGGCATGGGCAGTCGATGCCATGTCCTTGTCATGTTAGGGTCTGGACACATACACCTTTCCACTTCCAGTTCTGCTGCTAGCAGAGATAGCAAAAGTCAAACAGACGGAGAGAATTTGTCTACTTTTAGTCACACCTTGGTGGCCAACCAGGACTCAATTTCCGGACCTGTATCACCTCACCAAAAGAAACCTGCTCCGGCATCCACTCAGTCACCAACTGCTCCCCAATCCGTCATGGTTTTATCTGCACGGTTGGACCAAACGTTTTTCCACGAGTGTGGCTATAGTAATTGCTTGCGCTCTATGTCTTTTGAGATGTTTTGTGCGCAGAAGTCCATGGACCCACTGAAAACTTCTCCTTGGGTCATCGCAGAGTTCCTCCTTTTCCTTCGGATGTCTTGGGGATTTACCATTTGCAACATATCACTGTTGACGTTGTGGTAATTCAATTTTGAACTGTATTGGCATCTACTTTTCATTGTTCATGTGCAGTTTCTTTTATGGATTGCTTATATATTCCCTTTTAAGTTTTACTCAGTATTGAACTTTAAATGCAAACAGAGACATTTTTGGCATTTTTCCACTTTATGGCCCATTTTTGGAAATAAGGATTCTGCTGCATGTGACCAGCAACCAGTGGTCATGTTTCATGTAAGTCCCAGTCAGAAGAAAGGCATGTACCGGTACACCCCAGTCTTAAAAACGTTCAAGTGAAAATCTGCATTAAAGTATTGATAACAGCTTCTTTGTTTACATGGAATTACAAAAATTTCAATCAGGGTTGGCATCTGTGTATTGCAGTGAAGCTGAGTGTGAAGAATCGATTGGGTGGATCTGACAGGGAGCCCCAACAGGCAGAGCCAGTGAAAGTTAGCATCAAGGACAGACTTGGTGTACAGGAACCTGCTAAAGATGATTCACCTCCAAGATCAAATGTCCGAAGTCGACTTGGGTTGACAGCTCCAGCTTCAAACCTTGGAGCAAAGTCCTTGACTGATTTACGTACACAGAAACTACAGATACTCCAACAGTTAGCTGAAGGTAAAATATGCAGAGACTTTGTTGTCCAGATATAGTTAAGGATATACAAGTGTGTATTGTGAAGTTTGCACATTTTATATCACAATAATTGTGTTATCAGTTTATTGTTAGAATCCATGCAATAATCTTCTCCAAATTTGAACCTCTCATCCTTTTAAAATTTCATGTGATATTTTTCCTGTTAATAAAAGTTTCTGCAGAGCCTGAAGAAGAAGAAGATGGTAAATGTGACATCAAGGTCAAGTCACTAGAGGAAATAAAGGCAGAAAAGGCCTGTAAGGCTTTGAACATAAGAGGTAGGACCTTGGCTTGGAATCAACCCAGTATCGCAAATGCAAAACTTTATTCAGTGCTCCTATTTGATTATTGTTTTGTACAATGAGTAAGTTAATAGTCCTCAAAGTTAGCATTGTTACAACATAAGGTAACTGATGAAATGTCTTGTAACTCTTTTGCTGATACAAACCTTAATCATTGTGCAAGCTTTAGGGAAGCAGAACATGCAAATCATGGAATGATTCCAGAATAATATTTGTCATATGATGGTTTAATTCAGGATGCTAATAAGAATTTTTAGAGTAAATGTTCCTTACATTTGAAGTGGATTGCCATGATGTGCTTACAATCCATTCATACAACTTCCCAGGGCCTGCTTCTGGCGAGAGAGGTTTGAAGAAGACTTTTAAATCAGTGCCTCCACCAGCTAAACCAGCACCAAAGAGAAAGTTAATCGTATACTCTGGTGAGTTGCACCATTCCCTTGTTATTATTTTAAATGACTCCCAGTTTTGTGTGGAGGTATAGTTAGCACAGCTTTTTAAATATCCTTGATCTGTCAACACCTTACTTACTGATTGCTAATGCAAACAGATCGATGCTCATCACTGGATTGTCTGGTCCAGACTCGATTATTTACAGACCATGGCCATGTAGCTGTAATATTGCTGAGTGCGGCATAAAACTAAACTCACTCACTTCCTGTTCGCATGTATAAATGTTAAAGAAAAGAAATGACCTACCTTTGGCCCAGTCTATTTGTTAAGTCTCTCTGTAGAAGACAAATGATGGAAAATAGTTATTGTCTGTAATTTGTTACTGTCATATTACATTTATGTTAGATAGACATGTCAGCTATTTATTATCCTGATACAACATCCTTTAAATTTCTCTGAATTGCCCTAGAAGTTGCTGAAACATTAAGATGGGGCAAAGACAGGGTCAACTTTAGATTAACTCTGTCCAGATCAGTATGCTAAGTTGATAAATATTTGCATCCCTAAGAAACATCCTTTCCTCCTCCAAATGAGGATTTTTCACCATTGTCAACATGGCCTTGATCATATCGTGAGACATGGCCAGTCCAAGGAGAAGATCATTGGGCAGTTTTTCAAAAAGACAGTTCTTCAATTATTAAAAAGAAGAATATGTTTCGTTAAATGCCAAATTGAAACAAGTATGGGTAGAAATGATGATTAACGGTCTGAAAGATATAATCCAAGCCTAATTTTGTTTTTAAAAAAAGATGACATGGATTTTGATTGGATGAAATGGATCTGTGTTTTCTTTCCATTTCATCCTGTCATCCTGTTGGTTGAAAATGGAGAGAGTGACAGTCATTGCCTGGCGTGCAATGGGAGTGGCCAGGTGTGCACTGTTAGATGTTTTCACTGTCCTTGTGGAACATAACATGAATGCTACAAATGCATCTAGGGTTAAGGGAGAGAAGCAAAACTACAAGTCAGATTAAGGAATAATTGCAAACTTATCCCTGTAGCTGGAAATGCTACATATTTGGTAACCGTGGTAATGTTTTGTGGATTGACTGAGCTACAGTTATCCTTCTCAAACGTGCCTGTAGCATTTCAGAAGAAAGAAACAGGTACTGTAACTCAAAATAAGTTCAAATCATCAAACTATAGACATAATTATACTTGTTAATAACAAACTATTATTTTTTCTATATGGTGAAACAACACTTAAATGCATTATGCAAAACATGTAGTCAAAGCATTATGGTATGCAGCCACCATTGAAGAAAGGTTTATCGAAATGGTATACAATGAGAACAAAGTTTTAGTCTGATGTTAAAGGATAACAATTTGACTTTTGCAAAAATTTACCTGGTAAGGAGCACCCTTTGGTGGAGAGATATTCTGTGTTATGGGATGAGGTGATGGAAGGAATTTGCAAGAGGTGGTGTCAGGATAATGTATACTAACAATCATTGTTTCTTATGTATATGAACCTTTCTGTAAGATCCATATTTTGCTACAGATGAATTGTTTGATGAGCATGAAAAGGAAACCCCTGTGGTAGTAGAACCAGTGGCAGAGTTGAAGGTGAAAACATTAGCTGACATTAAGGCAGAGAAGGCAAAGAAACAACCGTCAATCAAGAAGGAACGTCAGATATACAGGCCACCTGCCATGAAAAACACTGGTAAGAAAGATGTTTTAAGATACAACTACCTTGAATTGGTTATCTGGAGTTCTGGAGCCAAATACTATATCCCTGGCACTCATTATCAGCGAGATATCTCAAGAACCATTCACTAGACTTTCTTCATATTCAGCACCAAGCTTTATCAAGGGAAGGTGCAGGGCCCAGTCGATTTTGGTGACCTTCACATAATTGTCATGGTGACACTTTGAAGATTGGAGCATATTATGCTGCATGTTATGCTTGTGAACGACATGCCTCTAGAACCATTAACTTGATTTTCTTTCAAGTACATTTCACATTGTTCGAGTAGGAATATGAAACTGACAAGACCATGGACAAGAATGCAATCAGTGTAATTTATTTCTGCTCTGTGTTTATGATTTGAAATGGGATAATAAACTGCATAGTGTCTTTGCACATTAAGTATGTAATGTCATTGATTGTCATTATAATGTGGTATGTATTTGTGCCTGATAAGCCTACCTACTTAAGAAGAGTTTCCTTTTTTTTGCAGTTAAGTCTCTGCCAGTAAAACAACGTTTGTCTGATGTTCCAAAGCCCATAGGTAAAGAACAACCAATTTCAGAGGTATGTACAAACTAATAAAGTGGCATATTCTGAAAGCATGGCAAAAGTTAAGTTAGGTAGGAAACTCATGCATATTACCTTCTTTGTTCTTTTTTTTTTTGATATTAGTAGAATATGTCTTACACATTTGTTATGAACTTCTGTATTAATGGATATATGAGTTTAGTGTGTTCGTGCTTGCCTGCTTGCTTACACGTCTTTCTATATCTGATGGGATATGATTATAGGGAAAACCAACTGGTGATGTAAAGGTGAAGACCTTCTCAGAAATAATGGCAGAAAAACGACGCAGGCAAAAGGAGCTGCAAGAAAAGTTTGAAAAAGAATACAAACCTGAAAGTTCAAAGCCCAAAGTGTCTATTACCCCTGTTGTGTTCGACATAGACAAAAAAGGTAATGTTTCCTTTCAATATTATTGTCCCTTTGCCTGTGCAATATTCACCCGTGCCAAGTATGATTCACTTGATGTAGAACTGGAGACATTTTGTTTGTAGAGACATTTGCCTTTGAAATGAACATTGGATGGAAATAACACTGCTGGGATCAACATTTAGTGATCTTGTGATTTTTGTGTGTGAAATGCGAGGGTACAATTTCAGTATTTTTCACTAACTGCACCAGGAGCGGTCAAATGAACTGACTGCGCCATGTTACCAACAACATTATCTCATGGCAAGCTACAGAGTCTCCAGCAAACTTCACATTGCTCTGAAAGAATCATTGATTGATGGTTGCTTTTTAACCAGCATTTCATTTGTAACTTTATATTGTCAGGCATTACAATTGACTTATTACATAGTGACCTTAAACCATTCATGAAATGTCAAAAGATTGTGTACATATTGTGTGGTCTAATAACTGATTTATGAGCATTAAAACTTTTAAATTTTTTTTGCTCCCAATAATTGATTCTGCAGATACACACTAAAAGAGACAAATTGGATATTAAACTTATTTAAACTTAACAAAAACAACCATCTGCACTGGTTTTGTGTTGATACCAATCACTGAATGCAAAATCATAGTTTTAATTGTCAGTGTTTTCATTTCAGATAAAGCACAAGTAGAAAATACAGTTTGTGTGAACCCAAATGCTAAACAAACTAGTAAACAAACTTTTTCTGTGATACCAATGAAAAACAGTACCGCAAGATCAAAAGAGAATGTGTCTGTGAAAAACGTTAATGATACTGGCAGTGAGCAGAGGAGTGCTGGCACTGGACGACTGTTTGAGGGCCATGTGTTGAGTTATAATGTGTGTGACAAAGTGAAGGACAGTGAGAAGAGTATATCCAGTCAGCAGAACAAAACTGAAGAGTCAGCTCCAGATGTTTCCCCTCCAAAGAGAAGAACATCCAGCCAGGGGTCTGAATTGTAGGTGTTCTTCATTCTACAGCTTTCTTTCATTCACACTCCTGACAATAGTCAAATTGTTACATATGCATATTAGCTCCCTGCTCTCAGAAACTGAAAACACAATTTGAACTGTGTACTGTTAGAATTAATTTGAATTAACTGTAAAAACCAAAATATCGGCCTTTGTCCTATCAATATCAACAAAGAGTTCAGATGGCACAAAATGAAAATACATGCATCTGCAGAGTTTGAATGTACCCATCCTGCATCCAGGTTATATTACACCAAGGCATGATTATGAAGTGTTGTTCTGCATGAAGTAGCTGGGTTTCATGTGATCCTTGCATTTTGGTTATGACAGTGTGTATACTACTACTTGATTATTTGCAGGCCTACGAAAAAGAAATCAAGGCAGTCTCTCAACCTCACTGAAGATGATGATGACTTTTTCTTTGGTGAAGACTTGGATGAATTTGATGATGGAGGGAAGTTGGATGAGGGAGACATACTACAAGACATTGATGATCTGTTGGCATAGTTTGCTTGTCTTTGTGAATGATGACAATCTTCCTTTGAGATGGTATGAAAAAAGCAGTGAAAGCCAGTCAAAAACACAAAAAGTGTAGTTTGTGACAGCAAAAACAATACCTGATTACATGTTGTTTACGAAGGATTTTTAGTAGTTACAGGGTCCAAAGTGGAGCTCATTTTACTGTTAATATGTTTGCAGATGGTTTTAATGGGATTTGTTCCATACGATTTTTACACCCAAGGTGTGGTTTTATTTTGCCCCACTACATCAGTCGTCAGGTTCATTGTTACCACAGACATAATATGAATAAGTTTAAAGTTTCTGCCAGTGAAAGTTTTGTTCGATTGTGTTTCATAGGGATGGTCATTAGAAGTTTACAGTGTTACAGAATATTTCCCAGGTCAAGGCTGTATTGCAGTGTGTGTCATAATATATTATACAATTCTAAATTTTGAATATTCAGAAGCAATTTGAACACCAGTGTATTCTTACATGTTCTTTTGCATAATGATATACATGTCTGATTGCAACAGTGCGAAGTATAAAAGTGTATCTTTCTAAATCTAAGGGACTGTATTCCAGCTCCCCATAGGGCTTTGATGAGTGTACTTAAGAGTTGTACAGCCAGTGGTAAAAAGCAAAAAGTGGAATATGCACCAATTGAAAGTTTGTCTTGTTGGGTATTTTCTAAAAAGTAACTATACATGTTAACTGAATTTGTGACAAACGAGAAACAAATGTAACTTGGTTGAGTGGACAGTGTAACATGTGATGAAGCTTCACAAGTGACTGGCTTGTGGCAGAGGCACAAGGCAGGCGGCAAGGAACTCCTGTGTAGGAGAGTGTCCCAGATGCCATTGGTGGTAGTATATGAATAAGGGGAATTCACATGATGAAGGAAGCCAAAACTATTATTTTCAGAATACTGAGGGACAAGTGTCTGTACTTTGACATTTTATTTCTGTGTCTTAAAAAGAATCCAGATCTCATTGAGTACATGTATATGTAGATATGTAATTTGCTCTGCGTGTACTCAGACCCAGTTTATTGCCAAAGTCTTATGTGCAGTATTAATGCATAGGAGGAACTGTTTCACACACTAAGTTACTGTTAAGTTTCAGTTATTTTTGTGAAGAAAAGAATGTCCTCATCCCATCTCATCTTTTGTTGGCACCATTTCATGCATAAGAAAGATTTGTGGCTTCTTTGTTAACTGTACATTATTTCTCAGTGCAATGTTTTTGGTATATTTTGTTAAATGCAGTATTACTCCTGTAAGTGCTATTTTGTCATATATTTGTATTTGTGGACCAATATATTTTGAGGAAGAGTTTGGATTTAAAAATGAATGCCTAGAATGGTATTCAAAGTATGAAAGATTTTATGATTGAAAAGACATGTACATACTGAAATAAAATATTTGAACGAGGTCAGTGTTTGTTCCTTCATCTGGGACTCGTGTCACAAAACTCTCATAAGCGTAAGCTCTGGAAAGTTTTAAACAGTATACTGTAACACAGGAACTGTGGATGCTACGAGAATAGTTACTGTTAATTACTGTCCAGGAAGCCATTCTAGTTTAACTAATGAGAATCTGATTGCAATGGTCATGTTTGCATTTATCATGAAAACTTCAAAACAGGCTTACCTTGTTTTTGATCCATGGAATTGAATCCAGTCCTTTAACCATGAGGCTGATCTACCACCATTTTGTAGTTGAGTATGAAGAATGACAGCATTCATTCATCACACTGCTTCCACAACATCCACAGTTAACTGCAGCTGCACTGATGAAGTACTAGCAAATAATCACACTCTCTCCTGTCCATCTGACAGTGTTGTGTGATGCAATGTACAGACAGATGCTTTCTTTCTTTTACTTTGATTTTGTTCACTGTTAAACCACACCATATCCATGTCATCCTGTATGATGTTCACTGCCATCTCCATGTTTTTTTATGAAGGATGCAAACTGTTTTTGAGGTGTATTCTCAGACAACACCGGTTGACATTTCTTGCTGAATCAAAATTAAGAATGGCTCTCCTTTCTCTTGTCAAGTGCCCAGTGTACAGGCACAGACTTTAACAAGGTTTCAACCTACCGGTCAGGCAAAGATTGATATAACACCTTGTGACAATGTTAGCAACATATTTAAGAAACAAGAAATGTCTTGATAGTAGGTACACTTTTGACACAGCAAGTCTTCATATTTAAATATAGAATTGTCAGACTGACCTTACTGAAACATCAAATAGATAAGACCACATTTGCTATCAGTTCTCTGTGGTGAGAACATCCAACATTTAATATCAAACTGTGTGTTCTGGACTACATGTCTTTGATAACAATAAAAGAATGACTGATGCACATGACAATCATACACATTTATTTACAATTATGTACACATGCAGGTATATATCCTGCAACATTGTATCTATGTATGTCTGTACAGACTGAAAGTGCAGTTAAGATAGATAAGTCAACACCTACAATGAAATAATGTCTTCATATCATGTACATGTTTCCAGTCAACAAATTGATTGGAGTTTGTAGACATTTCATAAGGTAACAGATGTGTTGTGCCTGCCATCTTAAAATCTGTATTCATTTGAACATTTAAAATGATCACACATCACACAAAGACAGATGTATTTCAGACATTCGAGACACGATTGCTCAATTGATATATCTGAGGAAGATGTTTATATTTCTGACATGTCTCAACTTCACTGATGTGATGACTTCATTAACAACAAAATAACACAAAGAGCCAATGTGAAAATATACAACTTAATCATAATATAGTTTAAGATAAGCCAGCTTTCGATGATATTTCTTCTCTTCTTTTGTGCTGAGTAACTGAAAGAAAAATTACAAGTATTCAAATTACATCCGAGTGAATGAGTTTAGTTTTAGGCTGCTCTTAGTAATAATCTAGCTATGTGGTGGTGGTCTGTAAATAACCATGAGAGAACAGTGTTAGCTTCAGGAAAGGTGAATAAATAAATAAATATCCAGGAACATACACTGGACAAAAATAGTTAGGGATATTTGTAAATTTTGAAATTCTGAATAATGATGTATTTATTCACTGACATACTGATAAAATATCCGTCATAAAAATACCAATATCCGTAACATATTTTTCCAGTATAAAAGCCACTAAACCCTCGGAAAAGATATGCCATGTTTTGGGAGGGAATGCTTGGATATCTTACCACACAAACAGTATTCAGGGCCATTTCACAAAGCCACAGTTGCACTTACGACAGGCTTAGCACCATGATTGCATTGTGAAACAGGCCCCAGTATTGTAAAGAAGCGTGTTCCCATCATATCAAGTGACAGTAGTTGTCCGGCTCTCACCATCCCTATTCAACTTTTCACAGTTGTCACT
The DNA here is from genome assembly GCF_037392515.1 of Haliotis asinina. NCBI lineage: Eukaryota > Metazoa > Mollusca > Gastropoda > Lepetellida > Haliotidae > Haliotis > Haliotis asinina. The sequence goes on along the minus strand of NC_090293.1, from coordinate 35,660,987 downwards.
GGTATGCCCATGATTACAAAATATAAGCATAGGTCACATGCTGGTATTTCCCTTCCTCTTACAATCATAAGAGAAAGGTCCCTGTCACACTTTAACATGCTGTGCTAAGTTCATTTACCTAACACTAGAGTAAAAAACTGTAATTACTGTTTGAAGAAACATCTGACAACATACATGTATTGCATATATTCAAAATGCTCTACTGTGACTGACCAATTCTGAGCTAAAATAACGCTATGCTGAGTTGTAGGCTATTCCAACTGTTCATAAAACATTGTCAAATATTTTGGAACTATTGCTATTTTCCTGTTAGAGGGATATATTTTACTAACCTTATCTGTATTTTTCTGTATGGTGCTTGTGACTTTGACTTCAGGCAACATGATTGGAGTTCCGCCAAATGACTGGTGCCACTGAACCATTCTGTTCTTGGGGCACTGGTGCTCATATGTGCCAGGGCTGGAAAGAGAAGTTCCATAGCCTCTGAACACGTCATTCATATAGAGTTCTATCTCTGCTAAAGTTTTTCAGAGAAAACCACTTAGACCTGTAATTTGGCACTCCACCAATACCCCCAAATGAGACTCCCAACTTCAGCTAAATGACAATTAATTGTGAATATTCTGATAAACTTTGAAATTTACTTGAAATTTCCCCTCTCCTTTTGACAAAGGCCCCTACACCGCTCTCCAAATGGAAAACAGTCCAACCAATAGTTTTCAAGTAAGTGGTTCAACAAATATGTCTGATATAACTGATAACTGCATAGGCGGATCCAGACAGGCGGGGCAGGATCACCCCTACCCCATTCTTGTCTAGGAATTTTGTTATATGTCCACTGAAACTCAGGTGAAAATGAAGTGTTCACCCCTCTACCCCAGCCCCCAACCCTTTTTTTTGGCAATACTGTGCACCCCACCTTTCTCAAAAAGCTGTATCTGTCCCTCAAGTTATACTTAAAATCTATGAAATATTTACACATAGCAGATATGCATAAAATATATTTACTTATTACAACCCATGCTAAACATGTTCATAATATCCATTCTTTATCTTAAAAAGCTATGAATCAAACAATGTGTGTTTACAAGCGGATTTTAGGATGGGGATGTTTCACAGACAGATTACTTGTTTTGCTGGTCTGGCAAACAGTGCTGCTTGATATGAGCCGAACCTGCACAATTCATGAAGTAAAGTGTCCCTGAGTAAATTCCTCCTGTACACCAGCTACATCTCCACTCTTCATCTACACTATCTGCTACCTACCCGGGAAGAACCTCACTGATGTCCCTTCGGTACACAGGGAACCTCTCTGCGCCAACTTCAAAAGGTTTCTTCGATGTTGAGAATGTTCTGGGTTCTGTGCAGGTTGTCTGGTAGACTAAGGGACTAGGTGTCTGAAACTAATTACAAAAAGAAATGTTTCACAGGTGTAATGTCGTATATGTGGAATAAAGTTATCATTTGACTTCACTATGTAATACCATTGCAGCAGGTTTAACTCCTTAAAGTATCAACAAAATAACAACAGTAAAAAGAAGGGAAAACTTCTTTTACAATTTGAACAGATTACCTTTCTTTGTACAAACTGAAATGCATAAAAGTGCTGTTGATGTTACTACAAAACACTGAATGTAATGCAAACAAACATGTACAATTATCATGTGACCTGACTGTGCTTACCTTTGCATCTGAAGGTATTCTGCTTGAAGTCCTAGCTCCGAGTGTGTAGCCTTTCTCACTGGTAATTTTGTTCTTCACACCATACCAAAAATTGGTTTTCTGAATTGCAAGAAGTGTCAGAATAATACTTGTAGTGATTATAAACTTCATCATAGCAATATTACAAACATTTGAGGGTATTTGATTGATAATACCATGGAATGATAATTATCACTATGAGTGATATGTGAGGCAGAGATTGGGAAAGGCAGGCACCATGTGCCATTTTGCACATTAGAATAAGGAATGGCCCAAAACAATTTTGAAGTTTACTATGGATACAAGGGCAGTGGCCTATTCTAAATTCAGAAAATGGCTAATAATCCTGAAAACGGCCCATTGTTAAAGTTATGAATCCCAATCCCTGGTTAGGATTCAGAAATTAGGAAATTTATATATTAAGTACTAGTTTCAACATGATCGACGATAGCTCTGAAAGACTAGTCTGAAGTTATAACAACTCCTAAAACAAACACACTATTGAAAAAGGTACAAGTTATGTCTACTTGGTTTAAGATACGGGGTTCTTCATGAATCCTAGCCTAAGGTAACAAGGACTTGCCTCTAAGACACACTTTTCAGAAAGTTATCTCTACATTGTTATATAATTTGCCATAGGCTGCAACTAAACCTGACCCTCATCTTTCATCTGATTCAGTGATTGGGAACTGAGCGTGATGCTGTTTATGTTTAATATATTACAGACTAGCAGGTCAGTGTTGGATTTGTTTGTTTGTCTTTTGTTTAACTCTAAACTCAGTCATATTCCTATATGGCATTGGTCTGTAAATAATCGGGTCTGGATCAAACAATGCAGTGATCAACAGCATGAGCCCTGATCTGCACAAATGGGATCCAAGGACAGGTGTCAACCAAGTCAACAAACCTTACCACCTGATCATGTTCGTCCCCTCTTATGACATACATTAAGAAGCTGGAGTTGCTGAGTTAGTGAGTGAGTAAGTTTATTATTCCAGCTATATGGTGGCGGTCTGTAAATAATCGAGTCTGGACCAGACAATCCAGTGATCAACAACATGAGCATCGATCTGCGCAGTTGGGAACAGATGACATGTGTCAACCAAGTCAGCAAGCCTGACCACCCAAACATAGTCGACTTTTATGGCAAGCATGGGTTGCTGAAGGCCTATTCTACCTGGGGACCTTCACAGGTTCAGGGGTTGCTGAAGAAGAGTTCAAACCTGGATGTTCAATGATGTATACATGTGTCAGAGAAAAAGCTAATGTATGGCACTGAAAGACCAATGGTAACTATTGATAACATGTGGGATTGAACTCGCAATCAAATGATCCTTTGCAACTAAAACAGACACAATGCATCCATTAGATTATTATGGGGAGGATAGGAATTTCTTACATGAATACTTCAATCATTTTATGGCAGCAGTGAAAAAATGAATAGTTTGTTCTGTTGAAAATATTAAGACCTCAAATTTTAGGTGAACTGTGAAAATTAATAGATTGATTAATGGTGCTCAGTAAATATATAGTTTTCTTAAACTAGCTAGTTGAATAAAATATCAAAACACAGCACCTCAAACCCCTACAAAAATTAAATAGAAGCTCCCAGAGAATCATGGAACCAGTTGACCACCTTGCTCTTGATTATTATTTTGGAGACATCTTCTGCTGCATACAACTCCGTATCTATAGAAATGTAGGATTATAGCCACACCTCCTCATTTTCGTAGCAGCCTGGTCCTCTGTGGGGTGCACCTCGAAGTGGGACCACCTCATTACCAAAACGATTAGGTGGCATTTTAGTGGGAAATAGTTCCCTATTTAGAGTTGTCATGAAGGCAACCTTGGGTCTTTTATCCACTGAAATAAAAGAAGACACTCTTAGTAAAGGTACGTAATTAAAATGTTATAAATATTACAAACAAGTATACTATGTCCAACTGTAGATGGCAAATATATTCATCAATATAAACACTGAAAAACAATTTGAAAATATACACAAAAGGTTTAAAAACACATGGTTCGCAAAGGTTGGATTGAAACATTTCTTATGTCACTATACATATTTTGGCTATTACACCCACTGAAGTGTGTGTATCATCCAAGTGACCTTAGACATTAGCCTTCATATAAACATGATGACGTCACTGGCTGTCAATGCTATTACAGGTATGGGCAGATGTTGAGAATCTTAAAATCACAAACTTGCTCCAGCTTGATTGTTATAATCCACAAAGAATAAAATGTCCAAACATTCAAAGTCCAATTGCTCAAAAACTCCTGCTTGCCTCTCATTCAGTCATCATGAAACGTTTCATCTCTATTGTACAGCCCTCAAAATCATGATATGTTTGTCCAAATCTATCGATAGATATACAGTTTCGTGTTCCTTCACCTGAATATCTAAAGCACATCTTGACATAAATGTGTGTATGATCTGTGCTACAAACAGAACCACCCACACCCAATTATCCCAATACCCGAATTTAGAGGACGTGGACCATTATGTTGCAAACACTGCTGACGGTTGGGATCACTCGAAGTCTTGTAATACCGCTTTGGGTGATGCGATCGACGATAACAAAATCGTTTTCCTCCTATATACACCTATAGCATACATCAAATTAACCATACAAAATACAATAGACTTACTCTCCATTTTGCGGGATGACAGCTGATTGCAGCTTCACAAAAGTGTCCCGATTTCCTTTTAGCTTCTCGTAGTTACGCGTTACTATGCTGATTGCGCAGATGCGGAATCGATTTTTGCCAGGAAGTGTCGCTAAACCCAATTCCGGTTGTCGTAAATAGGCATGTCCACCGGCAAGTGCGTGTTGTTTTTGAGGATGTTTATTTTCATGATTTAGCGTCGAATTATCTAGTCTCTGCTTCCGGTATAAAGGATGGTATCAATGAAAAACTGATCTTTGAAAAGGTGAATAAAGTTTCATGGTTTCATTTGAGAAGTTTTGTAAACCAAAACGTCAAAGGAGTTATGCAAGGAGTTCCCGTTGACATTGTCATTTTCGTTGCTTTACTGTTTATGACTTTTAACTTTTTATGGCTTAACTTCATTCTTGTCCACGAAAAGGTGAACCTAATAGCGTACAGACCATTTAGAGGAAGATAAAGTTGTATATATTACCTCAGTGTGATATTTCTATTTATTTAGCGATTTCGTCGTCTTCACGTTGTTGCCTTAACGTTTTGTTTATAGTAGTCATGTAAAGTACCGTCAAGTAAAGTAAGAAAGATTTTTTCTCTCCAAGAGATTCATATTGCCCGTGGGCTGTAGTGGATAGACCATCCGTGTGGAGAGCTAAAGGTCAGTGGATTGATTTATTTACTGTATCATACCACAAGGTATTGAAAGATGGAACGTCTTGTGACAGAGGAGTTCAGGGATGAATGAAGGTTGGTTGGGAATCTGTAGAGTGTTTTTGAGTTGGGTGTATACAAAACTGATTTAACTGAAGATCTGCAGTAGCTGATTACAGCCAGACATACACAGATGCAGTTTGTTATGTGATGATGATGATGATGATGATTATGTGATGGTAACTCTCAAAAGTTGCCAGACAATTTGGAAAGTTGCCAGTCCAGAATTTTCTGGATTAAAGAAAATATTAAGATGGTAAATAAGAGGAATGAAACTTCATACTGTTTCTAATCTGTTTCAGTCAAGGCTTTAATTATTACACTCAAAGTCAGGTTCATCCAACACTTTCAGACGTGCAACTTTTTGAGGCAGGAGTTTACAACTCTGACAAAAGGAGATAAAGGAGTTTTGACAAGGAGAAATACCTGTACTTATCTTTCAAATATATATATTTCATTTTGTCAAAACGCATTTATCAGCACAAAATCTTTTGCCATTGGACAGATCTTCAGGTGCATAATGATAACCAAGTTTAGTCATGTGCGCACACACACACATGCATGAACACACACACACGCATGAACACACACACATGCATGAACAGACACATGCATGAACACACACATGCATGAACACACATGCACGAACACACACATGCATACATGTATGCACACACATGCACACACACCATTTAAATTTGACAGGGTTCCTAAACAGGGTTTGTTATATCTCAGAACCACTGTGATTTGTCTTCTTGTGGCTTCAAGTCCAAGCATGTGTTGTTTCAGTTGTGACCTCCCAGACCATCTGTCCCTGTCATCATGTCCAGGTCATCAGAGGAGGTGCTGCTCATAGTCAACCATGTACGACAAAAGAAAACTGATGGAACGCTGTATCTCATGGGCACTCGCTTGGCATGGATGCCAGGGGGCAAGAACTCCTTCACCATCAGTCACATGTATGCAAACATTAAAAGTAAGTTAATTTATTCTAGCTTGATATTTTAGTCTTGTTACATCATCAGTGTTTACTGTGAACTAAGACAAGTCCAAATTATGGAATATAGCAGTAATTGCCAATCCAGTAAATCAGTAAAGTCTAGGAAAGAGTATCGCCTGAACATTCCTTTTTTTACACAGTAAATTTGCTCCAGGGGAATACTTCCTAGAGTAATATTCCGACACTGAAATTAGTTCATTGATTGTTTTTTTATACCAGTTCTAGTTTATTGAATATATATTTAGGATGAGGTATGCATGTCAGTTTGTAATTTTTTTATTTTTTTTTATGAGGGTGTGGGGTACTCTAACCAAAGTTTCCACTGACCGTAAATACAAGTCATATAGAAATTATGTTGACACTGTACTTCTGTGTAGAAGTCATAGAAGTAGGCATGGTGTTAGATGTTGCTTTGCCAGCTATTTCAGTTGGAGATCATGCATTTCTCTTCAACCCACCCATAAAGATCCAGGTTAGAATTGATCTTCAGCAAACCCATGTTTTTCATAAGAGGTGACTAACTTGATCAGATGGTCAGGCTCACAGACTTTGCTGACATATGTCATCATATCCCAGTTGTGTAGATCAGTGCTTGTTGTAAGAGGTGACTAACGGGATTGGGTGGTCAGGCTCGCTGACTTTGTTGACACATGTTATCAGTTCCCAATTGCGCAGATCGATGCTCGTGTTGTTGATCACTGGATTGTCTGGTCCAGATTCGATTATTTACAGACTGCCGCCATATAGCTGGAATATTGCTGAGTGCGGCGTAAAACTAAACTCACTCACTCACTCACTCACTCACTCACTCACTCACTCACTCACTCACTCTGAGTCTAACAAAACCTAGTAGGAGGTCACGTCAGGTAACCTTTGCGAAAAGTGGACATTCGCACATACCTTTTGAACTTTTACACATGCAAAGTTTTGTAACCCAAAAAATTCCAAATGCTATTTTGCCCTATGGTTGCTTCCGGGCGATTCACCCGGAGCACCTTACAACAGTGAATAAATAGTTGCTGAAAATAGTATTTTTGGCAATATTCCAGGATGTCAGTTTGCGGAAATACTAGCTAATGACAACCATATCAACATAAACCCAAAAGCGTATAATACTGCAGGTCAAATATCAGTGTTTTATGTGGATTTTCATTTGTTGAGAGATCATTGTGAGTGACTGGTGTATTTTGTAAGTTCCACCAAACCCTAAACAGTGGCCGTTGTGAGATTGCTTAAATCCTTTTAGCCGTCTCATATTTAACTGGACGATCATAGGTTGCTCAAAGGATATCTGATGCAACCTCCTACTAGGTTTTGTTAGACCCAGTGTAGGAGTATAACGAATAACACTTGGGCTATGTTTACTTAGACTGAACTTTGTGTAAGGTTTGTTTCATCATATAAAGAAGAAGTGATGGGGTAGCCTAGTGGTTAATATTGTTGCTCATCATGCCTTAGAGACAGGTTTTGATGCCTCAAATGGGTACAATATGTAAAGCCCTTTTCTGATGCTGTCATATCTCTGTTAACACTGTCCTGTTTTACAATCACTACGACCAAAGTATTATTGCTTCTACTGCTTGTGTTTTGGAGTAATCAGAATATTGAGCGTAATTATTACCAATAAGATGATGTAACAATTGCAGCACAGAAAATTTCCCCAGACACCAAAGACAAGGTGCAGCTTCAGCTGGTGATGCACGATGGTGGTGCAAACACATTCCACTTCAACAACGCGGAGGGACGGGCTGCACAAATGCGGGATCGGGACAGCGTCAAGGAGCTGCTGCAGCAACTGCTACCGAAGTTTAGAATGAAAATAAGCAGTGAACTAGAGGAAAAAAACAGGTACTTGTGCTTCAACAGAAGTTCAAGTCACTCAGAGCTTAAAGTAGAGTCCCTTGAAATATCTCATCTGTTATGTTATTGTGGTATATGTACTCCGTTGATTAGAAACACCTACTAGATCGCTGGTACCTGTGATCTACCCATTTCTTGTTCACAACACACCCAAAACAACAGATGGTGATCTACCCTTCTGTTGTCATGGTTATGTTATGAACAAGAAATGGATAGATGTTCTGTGTAAATTATGTTTAGGACATTTGATGTACAAATTACCTTTCATTATTTATGGTTTCAGCCTTGTCAAGTCAACGTTTGGTTACCATATTGTCCATTTAATGTACTTGAGATTATTATGTAGGGGATATATTTTGTGCTGGTGAAGAACTTGACTGTATATATTTTTATGTATGTTTAGAGAGGTTTGAACTTGTTTAGAGAGATTTGATACCGTGTGTGGAATATCTGTTTGGTGATAGTGAAATAGGTGATTAAGTCTCTCCACTTCTCCACCAAAACTGCTCAGCAGAGTTGATTAAGCTTCTACCTGTGTTTCATTTGGACTCAAAAGGTGTGCATCTCTAGTTGCATAGATGTTTATTGTATTTGCTTAGTAGAAGTTAATCACCAGAGCACACTCAGTGTAGGGAACACTTCCTGCAACAGCGCTGACATCCATGACACAATTTTGTCTTGTTGGCCACTGTATTTTATTGACCTAGTCAGTGATAAGTCTGACATTTGTCTTAATCCTCTGAATAGTATGTAATACTGGTTCTCGTTGATTTCCAGAATGCTACAGGAAGATCCCGAGTTGTTTCAGCTGTACAAGGACCTTGTAGTCAGTCAGGTGATCTCTGCCGAGGAGTTCTGGGCCTCACGTGCTCATGTATGTATCTGGTGTGCTGACTCCAAGTATAACCATTACACTTCACCTTAGTGTCACCTTGTTAGATATGGGAGAGCAGGGTAGAGACAATGACATAAACCTTAGCACCCCACTTGCTGTTTGGATGGTAAACATGGTAGAGCAGGGTAGAGATGATCACATAAACCTTAGCACCTCACTTCCTGTTTATTTGGTAGACATGATAGAGCAGGGCAGAGAAAATCACCCAAACCTGAGTACCACACTTCATGTTTGTTTGGGCCCCATGAAGGTCCAGGGTAGAATAGGCCTTCAGCAACCCATGCTTGCCATAAAAGGCGACTATGCTTGTCGTAAGAGGCGACTAATGGGATCGGGTGGTCAGGCTTGCTGACTTGGTGGGCATATGTCATCGGTTCCCAGTTATGCAGATTGATGCTCATGCTGCTGATCACTGGATTATTTTCAGACCACCGCCACATAGTTGGAATATTGCTGAGTGCGGCGTAAGACTAAACCCACTCAGTCAGTCCTGTTTGTTTGGTAGACATGGTAGAGAGGATCACATAGACCTTAGCGTCACACTTTTTGTTTGGTAGACATGGTAGAGCCGGGTAGAGAGGATCATATAAACCTTAGTACCACACTTCCTGTTTGTTTGGTAGACATGGTAGAGCAGGGGAGAGAAAATCACATACACCTTAGCACCAAGCTTTTTGTTTGTAGAGAGACATGGTAGAACAGAGAAAGAGGACCACATGAACCTTAAAGCATCACTTCTTGTTTGTTTGGTAGACATAGTAGAGCAGGGTAGAGAGAACCACTTAAACCTTTTGCCTTCATTAACTCATATTTCTATCATATCTACTGTCTCATTTGTAGAAATTTGCAAACTCCACAAGCAAACCAGAAGCTAAGCAAGTTGTGGGGATTTCTCCAGCGTTCTTGGTAAGTTAGTTTCAACTTCACAGCTGTATATCTGCCCCAGAGCAAGAGGAGTGATGAGTCATGGCTTGCGTATGCGTACTAACTGTTGCTAAAGCTGCTGTCATCATTTAAAGATAGCGACCGCATTAGCAACATTCCCCACCTCAAGCTTTACTTCTTCAATCTGACATTGTTTGTGAAAACGTTATTGGTGTTATCCTAACTCTTAACTTTGTGGCAAACTATAAACAAAGAATAATGACTGTCAGGCAGCTACGCTGTGTGTACCAACTAAATTGCCTGGTACTAAACAGCTGTGACTGACTTCAAGTCTTTTTCTTGCTGAATGTTGCCATGTGTCTTGTGTGACTGTGAAAGCCAAGATGGTTTAAGCTGATTAAGCCCATTTCCAGGCAAGCAGACGGTCAAAGTCCACAAGAGATATCCAGGCCAACTGCACCTTTTTGTGTGAACATAGTGAAGTCTTATGCCAAACATTTTCTGTTGACATAAGGTGCTTTATGTACTGTAGGCAGATATCAAACCTCAAACAGATGGCTGCAACGGTCTGAAGTACAACCTCAATGCTGATATCATAGAGTCGATCTTCAGGACATATCCTATGGGTAAGTATACAAATTCAATAAAGTCTATCCTTCATGTTATCACCGAGTCACTGTATTCTGCAATTTGTTTACATGGAGTATACTGTGTCTCGGTGACTGGTCAAGCTGTACTATGATTTGATATCTCTTTTTAACTGCCATTGGGTGGGATTGTACATGCAGACCAGACAGATACATAAGCATCTATTGATATACCTTCACATTGGCATACAAGTGCTGTGACCTTAAAGCAGAATGCTGATTCTCACCTCACCTCACCTCACCTCACCTCACCTCACCTCACCTCACCTCACCTCACCTCACCTCACCTCACCTCACCTCACCTCACCTCACCTCACCTCACCCCACCCCACCCCACCCCACCCCGCCCCATCATCATCATCATCATCATCATGCATTAGTACTGAAAATGACATTAAAACTGTCCTAAAAGTTGCAAGTATGCCACCCACTGATTAACTGCCTGTATATCTGATGGTTTGGACCACTTTTCATGAGATGAAAAGTTACATTCATAACTGAAGCATACTCAGTAGTGAGGTATTCTTGTGTTCAGTAAAGAGGAAACATGCCGAGTACGTGCCCCACAGGATGACGGAGAGCGAGTTCTGGACCAGGTTTTTCCAGTCCCACTACTTCCACCGAGATCGCACACACACAGGCACTAAGGATCTGTTTTCTGAATGTGCCAAGAACGATGATGAAGGTGAGAGAAGTGTGTAGTTATCTATTCCAACATGAATGTAGAAAAGTTCTGATTCTGATTGGTGCATCAAACTTTCAAAGGTTTCAAATGAAAATAAACACCTCCAACCGAAACAACATATTAAACAGCCACATCACCATAGAAACTAGTGTATTTTCAATATAGACCTCTATAGAATTTAGAATTGTGAAGTTTTAAGTTTTAAATTTCAATGTTAATCATCAGAATTGTTTTTGGTCAGAACGTTACTATCATCATATGTCATGCAGACACCATTATAAAAAGGTGAAGATCAGCAACCTCATGTTTCAGATATGAAGGAGGAGATCAGTCGCAATGTGTCCGACCCACTGATTGATCTGTCTCGGATTAGAGACACGGCCATAGAGGAGGTACACAACTGTCCCACTTATTTGTCACTTCCATCTGTTTACAGTTCATGTTCCTAAACACATCATCATGTTTTGTGGATAGAATTATTCAGTTGTTTCTGATGGAATTGGACAACCATCTGTTGTCTTAAAGATGCAGGTAGTTAAAGCCTATCTCATCACATGGAAGACCCAGGTTCGATTTCCCACATGTACAATGTGTGAAGCCCATTTCTGGAGTACCTTGCTGTGATATTGCTGGAATATTGCTAAAGGCAGCATAAAACAAACTGTCTCAATCACTCAGTCAGTCACTCACTCAAAGATGCATCAACATCTTTCTAAGTATTCATTGAATGCTGGGTCCTACTTTTCGCACCCGTTTTGTTGTGTTTTTATCCCTTCAGGATGTAATGCAGGGGGATATACTTCGACAACACATCTGTCTGTCCGTCCGTCCATCCGTCTGTAATCATTTTGTTTCCGGAGCATAACTCAGAAACCCTTCAACATTTTTAGACTAAAATTAATAGATACAGTAATCTGAATCTATGGTTGTGCCTTTTTCTATTTACAGATTTTTGGCATTTATATTTTTTTTTTTTTTTCCATGGAATGTTTTGGTCTTAGTCTAATGGTTGGGTGGGCTTCGTTTCCGGAGCAGAACTCACATACTTGTTAATATCTGTCAGCAAAATTTGGTAGATATATTTGGGTGACCCCAAAGTCATACCTTTTACTATTTACAGGTTTTTGTGATTTATCATTTTCTCGGTTTCTATGGAAACATTTCGGACTTAGTCTCAAAATGGAGGGATGGGCTTCGTTTCCAGAGCAGAAATCAAAACCCATTCAATACTTTTCTGTAAACCATTCAGAACCTAAAGTGGAGCCTTTTGCTATTTACAGGTTTTTGTGATTTATTATTTTCTTGGTTTCCATGGAAATGTTTTGGAATTTCTCTAAAAATTGAGGACTGTGCTTCGTTTTCGGAGCACAACTCAAAAATTTCCTAATATATCTCAGTAAAACTTGGTAGATATGTGTTTCAGACGTCAAAGTGGTGCTATTTGCAGGTTTTTTGATTATCATTTTCTGGGTTTCCATGGAACGATTTGGACTTTGTCTCAAAATGGAGGGACAGGCTTCGTTTCCGGAGCACAACTCAAAAACCTCTTAATATTTATCAGCAAAAGTTGTTAGATATGTGAGGCAGACCCTGAAGTGATGCCTTTTGCTATTTGCAGATATTTGTGATTTATCATGTTTCCAATTTCCATGGAAACAATTCTGACTTAATCTCAAAATGGAGGGATGCTCTTCGTTTCCGGAGCACAACTCGAAAACTATTTAATATATTACAGCAAAACTTGGCAGATATGTAAGTGAGACCACAAAGTGGTGCCTTTTGCTATTTACAAAGTTTTGGCGTTTTTATTTTTGCCCGGTTTCCATGAAAACAATTCAGACTTAGTCTCAAAATGGCTCTTCGTTTCCAGAGCACAACTCAAAAACCGTTTCATATCTTTCAACAGATCTTGGCAGATATAGGTCAGCAGCCAAGACAACACTTCTACAGCATTCATATAATAGACACATTTGTTCACATTATCGTGAGATTCACATGGTGCCTCTGCATGCCGTGTAATAACATTGTTTTGGTATTTGATTGAACAGGGTTATCGTGGAATGGTTGAAGACAGCCGGAAGAGCAATAATGTCACCAACTTGTCAATGATTCGCCGTTTCAATCATCACTCCACGATGGTTTTGCGGGCATGTGAAGTCAGTACAAGCAACAGCTCTCTAGATGAATCGTCCAAGACAAGTAATGGGGAGAGCAGTCTTCACAATGGCAGTTCTGCGGAGGTAGCCACACCGTCAACCAGTAAAGGTCCTTCTGGGGAACCAGCTAGCAAGAAGGTATGGACACAGGGCACTCCTTCACTTGATGATTAGGAAAAATACTTGTTAATGTATTCAAGGTTATGGTAATTTGGGTGATGGAGGTGTGTCACACTATCACTGAGTAAACCCATCTGTATATTACACCATCACCCAACACCAAGTAGCACCATATATGTCACACCATAACTGACTTACACCATCAATGAGTCACACTATCACCTAGTAACACCATCCATGTCACACCATCACTGAGGCACAATATCTGTGTCATGCCATCACCAAACACCAAGTAACATCATCTGTGTCACACCACTGAGTAACATCATCTGTATTTCACCATCAACATGTGTGTCATACCATCAGAGTAACATCATCTGTGTCATACCATCACTGAGTAACATCTGTGTCACACCATCTTGAGAAACACCATCTGTGTTCTACTATCACTGACTAACTTCATCTTTTTCACACCATCACTAACATCATCTGTATCACACCATGACTAACGTCTTCTGTGTCACACTATCACTGAATAACATCATCTGTGTCACACTATCACTAAATAACATCATCTGTATCACACCATGACTAACGTCTTCTGTGTCACACTATCACTGAATAACATCATCTGTGTCACACTATCACTAAGTAACATCATCTGTATCACACCATGACTAACGTCTTCTGTGTCACACTATCACTGAATAACATCATCTGTGTCACACTATCACTAAATAACATCATCTGTAATACACCATTACTGTGTAACATCATTTGTGTTCCACCATCACTAACTAATATAATCTGTGTTACAACATCATTACGTAATATCATTTCTGTCACATCATCACTAAGTAACATCATCTGTGTTCCACCATTACTGCTTATATCATCTGTGTTCCACTATCACTAAGTAACATGATCTGTGTCACATCATCACTGAGTAACACTATTTATATCACACCATCACTGAATAACCGCATCTGTGTCACACCACCACTAAGTAACACCGCCTGTGTGTCACACCATCACCCAACACCACCCATGCCACACCATCTTCTTTTTGCAGAGAAAAATTCAGGAGAAACTTGAGTACTCTGATCTACAGAATGATATGAGGTGGAACCATGTGAACCTGAGACTAGGGAAGATGGAGCGGTACCTACACGGCCCCACTCCAGTTGTGGCTGCCAAGTATACCACTAGTGAGAATGTGATGCAGGCGTTACGTGCTGTAGGCGAGGAGATACAGCACTGGAACCCCAAGCTCACTCAGGTGATGGTTTCACAATGCCCATAGTCTCTGGCATAGGGTCATGTATGGAAGTATATCTGTATTGTCAAAATGCAGGTGTCCTTAGCATCTCTGTGTGATATCTAAATTGGAGAGGAATGCTTTTTATGTGTGATGCTTGAGTGTAGATGCTAATGCTATAATCAAGCATGTAGGGCTCTGGATATGGTTGATGTATAGTATGTTGACATTACTGTTCGTTGTTGTGATTACAGATACTGCTAGTGTAGTCAGATGAACAAATGGTATAGAAGGGTTATTCTTGATTGGCATTGATTAGATAATTATGTGCTGTAGAGATGTAATAACCTTCATTTCTGTTGATTGTTAGGTTGAGTCGTTGAGTCATTGCATTGAAGATGTCTATACATCTCTTCATCATGCCAGCTTATAAATGTCTCTTAAAGAAGATACCTAGCTTGTGAAAATTAAACATTTATATGATTAAACACCTTGTTGTTCATTTCATACATGTACCACAATCTCTATTTTCTTTACTATTTTATGGAATAGCTGTTGAATAATATAGCATGAACAATGCTTTGTGTAATATGGGTTCTGAACCTTGATGTAACTTTCTGTTCATTCAGAAGGAATGTCTTTATTGTCTCTGGTGTTTTTCAACACATTCTACATAACAGCATGAGCCAAGTGTAACACTAGTACTAATTCTGTTAGTTACAGCAAACATCTCTATTGTGTGCTCCTCATTACCTACATCTGACCAGGAGTCTGGGTCAGAGTAGGCTTTGGGAGTCTGTGTTAATCTAGGCATCAGGCGTCTGGGTTAGAGCAGGTTTAGGGAGTCTGGGTGTGAGTAGGTTCTGGGAGTCTGGGTGTGAGTAGGTTCTGGGAGTCTGGGTGACAGTAGCCTATGGGAGTCTGGGTTTGAGAAGTCTCTGGGAGTCTGAGTTAGAGTACGAAGTCTGGTGGAGAGTAGACTCCCAAGAGTGGACTCTGGGAGTATGGGTTAGTGTAGAAGGCTCTGGGAGTCTGAGTTAGAGTACGGAGTCTGGTGGAGAGTAGACTCCCAAGAGTGGACTCTGGGAGTCTGGGTTAGTGTAGAGTCTGGGAATCTGGGTTAGAGCTGAGTCTGGAAGTCATGAGTTGTAGCAGGCTCCGGGAGTCTGGGGTTGAGTGGGCTATAGGAGTTTGGGTTAGAGTAGGTTCAGGGAGTCTGGGTTAGAGTAGAGTCTGGGAGTCTTGGTTAGTTTAGGCTTGTGGTTTAGAGTAGGTTCAGCGAGTGTGGGCTGGTGTAGAGTCTGGGAGTCTTGAGTTGTAGCAGGCTCCCGGAGTCTGGGGTTGAGTGGGCTCTAGGAGTCTGAGTTAGAGTAGGTTCAGGGAGTTATCGTAGAATCTGGTAGTCTTAGCTAGTTTAGGCTTGTGGTTTAGAGTAGTTTCAGGGAGTCTGGGTTAGAGTAGGCTCCCAGCAACTTAGTCTGGTCAGAGAGGTGATGAAATTGACCTGGTGGTCATGCTTACTCACTGAGCTGATAACGTGTAGCTGCTTCCTGATTGTGTTGATAGGTGTTCACAAGATCATTGACTTGATATGTATAGAGGCTGCTTTACTGCGTCTCAGATATTCCTGAATGCAGTGTTAAACAACCGACAAAATCCTACAGCGGATGGCTTATCTCCCCTTGTATACTGCAGGTACTCCAAGGAGGCCAGGCTATGAGCATACTCAGTGAACTGTCACCAGGGGGAGCTCTCATGAAGGGAACCAGTCAACAACAGTTACATCGTAAGTACACATCACGTGAATACAGGCAAAGACTACAGCAGGAAGAATGTGGGTTTGGGGGGTATGGATCACAAAGCATGTCACTCTGTTTTATTAGAGACTTGGGCTGTGTCATAACCAAGATTAACCTTATTTTGAACAAATAGCAGGCAGTGACACTACAGTGGTTAGCCACATATTATTTGCCTTTTTCATGTTTGTGTTGGATCAGTCTACCTAAAGCAGGTCTTGTAGGTGTTACTTAGAAAGGTAAATTGAGCATGATAAATAACTATATGTTTTGTTTTTTGTTGTTTTTTTCTTTTGTTTTTTTATTCCCTCGGCATGTAATATTTACAGGTTCTTGTCATTTTTCTTTTTCGTTGATTCCATGGAATCAATTTCGAACTTTGTTTCAAAAGGGAAGGGTGACCTTCATTTCTGGAGCACAACTCGAAAACTTCTCAATATCTCTCAGCAAAACTTGGCAGATGTGTGAGGTAGACTCCAAAGTGTTGCCTTTTGCTATTTTCAGATTTTTTGCTTCTTTTCTCGGTTTCCAAAGAAATGATTCGGACTCGAAAACCGTTTGATATCTTTCAACAGATCTTAGCGGATATATGAGACATCTCTTGAAGTGATGCCTTTTGCTATCTATAGATATATTATAAATCATATTTGTCATGATTTCCATGGAAATGATTCGTACATCAAGTAACTCTCAGATGATTTGTCCTTTCAAATATGTGGGAACTGGGGCGGATATGCATCTTCTGATGGCCCTTGTTAGTAGTAGTTATTGATATGATTATCACTTTTTAGCAGTTGAATGAATAATATGAGAAGTGATAATGATATCACCAACAAGTGATAATCATGCCATTCATTTAACCACTGACAAGTGATAATCATATTAATCATTATCATTCATTTAATCACCAACAAGTGATACAGTCAGGCCGCATTAGTCAGGACCCCGACAATCCGATTCCCGCGATATCTGAACAATAGCTAGCTGTAACCAATCTTGTTTACTATGTAAACTCATTACCTGTTAATTCAGTAATCCGGTGCTTCACTCTCCGTATCTGAACGTTAATCAGCGGTAACAGATTAGATAATTACACATAGTTTTGCTTCATTAATCCGGCGGTACATCAAAACGATTTGGATAATCCCTTCACACCATGATCCCATTCAGTGGTAATTGTTAGACGACACTTGAAGATGTCGTTAGTTTGTGATTTTGATCAATTAGTAGGTCTCACTTTTGGTTAGTTGGAGTAATACCTGTCATGCTTACTTCCTGTATAAAACAGTGATCGTGTCAAAATTAGATCACCTGACGCTTGTCAGTCATAATGGCAAGTCCCGCCCCTAGGCGTAGAAGATGTGAAATTACTGCCGGACAAAAAAAGAGAAAACCCTAAAGCCAATTTTGATCTTATGTGTAAACATTTTGGTCAAGAATTCGGACAATCTATCGGCAAGAGCACAGTTTCGGACATCGTATATGTTTCGTGATTGGCTATGATCATTTGACCAACAAGCATTTCATTCAGTGTGCCTACAGGCCACAGAAAACTGCCTGGTCCGAAGTTAAAAAGCTCCACCATTCAGAACTGTTACCGTCATGTAGATTTCTTTCACAAGTGAGTTTTGTTACGTGTATGTATAATCTATCCAGACTTGATTGTATGCTTTGATTGATTATTATATGAATATTGAAGTTATTAGTCTTTTGAAACTTGTATACGTTCGCATGTTTTTGTATGGCCATATCAAAGGGAAGTAACCCTACTGTAGTTGTGTTCATAAAAGTTCGTTTCAGTAGTCCGTACGTTTCACTATCCGAACGTTTTTGATGAAAAACAGAAGTGTCCAGATTAATGCGGCCAGACTGTAATCAGCAGTTACACATCTGATGTGATTCTCACTTGTCAGTGGTTAGATGAATGATGTGATTATCACTTGTCAGTGGTTAAATGAATGATATGATTATCACTTGTCAGTGGTTAAATGAATGATATGATTATCACTTGTCAGTGGTTAAATGAATATGATTATCACTTGTCAGTGGTTAGATGAATGATGTGATTATCACTTGTCAGTGGTTAGATGAATGATGTGATTATCACTTGTCAGTGGTTAAATGAATGATCTGATTATCACTTATCAGTGGTTAAATGAATGATATGATTATCACTTGTCAGTGGTTAAATGAATATGATTATCACTTGTCAGTGGTTAGATGAATGATGTGATTATCACTTGTCAGTGGTTAGATGAATGATGTGATTATCACTTGTCAGTGGTTAAATGAATGATCTGATTATCACTTATCAGTGGTTAAATGAATGATATGATTATCACTTGTCAGTGGTTAAATGAATATGATTATCACTTGTCAGTGGTTAGATGAATGATGTGATTATCACTTGTCAGTGGTTAGATGAATGATGTGATTATCACTTGTCAGTGGTTAAATGAATGATATGATTATCACTTATCAGTGGTTAAATGGTTGTATTGCTATAAACACTTGGATACACTATGTTGTAGAGATGATTCCCCGCGATGTCCAGGATGAAATAAGACAGCAATACAGTGCACTGTGTGAACTCTTGCGACACTTCTGGACATGTTTTCCTCCATCGTCAAAGTTTGTGGAAGAGAAGGTGAGTCAGACTGGCTGTTGCTTCTTCCAACATTTTGTATTTTTCCAAGGATCAAGTTTTCCAATGTACAAAAGACTAGATAACATTCTCAGTTTTCACATTTGGGGCACTGGTGCAGTACAATGCAGCAACTATACATAGTAATGTCCCTTTGCTGTGGTTGTGTTATTGTTTTATACAAGGCAAGGATCAGTTTGGTGGGGATTGATATCATCAAATTCCTTTGTCAGTTTTCCGATATATTGAATAGATTTCGCTTACATCATATCTGGAAAGTTTTGTGCCATGAAATTATTGCATCTGTCTGGCTCGAGCATCTGTGGCATCTGGTGACATCCTGTTCAAATTTGGTTCATGGTGCAGTGATGACAAAATGTCAGTGTGTAACGTGGTGAGATGTGGCAAGTGGACTTTCCTGGTCCAACTGCTCACACTGAGTGACACAGGATGTAAGGGATTACATCATTTAATCTTGTACTAGCTAGCTAACCTTATGTGGAAAAGACTGAAACAAGTACACTTTCTTACAATGTTCATTGATCTTATAGACATTCTGTTACCGGTAAATTTCTGTAACATTTTACTCTGACAGCCTGTGATGTAAGTGTATTGTTGACTAGTGTGGTATGGTATGATGTATGGTGTGGGGCAGTACTAGTTGTACATGTGACATTGTGTTTTCAGATAGGAAAAATGAGGACAACTTTAGAAAAGTTCCAGGTGGCAAAGCTTAACCCTCTGAAGGACAAACTGGCATCACACCATTACTCTGTGGATGTAAGTGACAGCTGGAATATAACTAGCAGCATCGTAGCTATATTAAAGAAAATGTTTCCTTAGCATGACTCGTGCTTATTATGCTTATCTCCTCCCTCTATGTGAAGTTAGTGGAACACTTGAAATCCCTTTAGGTTCCCTTGTAATTGAAGCGGACACACAATACACTCACCCATCGGGAGCCTCCCTTACAGTCACATGACAGTCACATGACCAGCCATGCCTGTCACTCTGTCATTCATCATGCAACAAGGTCAGCTGAAGGCACTTGTGTAGTATTCGGTTTTTGGATTGTAATCATTATCATCATTATGTAAAATTAATTTTGAAACTAGCAAAATTTGATGTGTTTTGGACACATTTTCTTCAACATTGACTTAGTCATAGTTGATTGTATCCAGCTTCTAGTGTAAACTACAGCTGTCAGTGGTTGATCTGCATGGAGTATCTAGTTCACTGTGAACTTTGCAAGGATTTATCAGATTCAGATTTTGCATTGTAGTTGTATATTGTTCTAAGGACAAACAGTGTAGGCTCTCTGAAGTCATGTCTAAATCGGTTGATACTGCGTCTAGTAACCATACGTTGTTAACTGCACTCAAGGACTTCTTCAAAGTCCTTTAGTGATGAGATAAACGTCAGTTTACAATGAACCTCCACTACTACTTTCTGAGGTACAGATCGTCAGCTCTCATGATCAACAGAGAGGACAGACATGGAGTGAGAGCATTGGAGTCGACACAAGATCTACATGGAAACTGCTAGCTAACAATAATGGAGGGCTTCTTTTGGAAATCAAACATGGTGTTTGCCAACCACTACCTACAGGACATTGCCACTAATTTGGGCCACCTCTTATGGCAGAACTAATGAATCCACAAAGGTGCTAAGTCATCCTTTTATCATGTGACTTGTTGTGGTCAAGACACTCAACGGAGTATAATGGTGAGAGTTCATGCACAGGCTGGCAAGAGTGATTATGATCCTGTCCTCATAATGAAGATACTTGTACATGCAGAAGGGTTGTGACTGCTCTTGATTGGAAATCTTGACATACGACGTACAGTTGCATTAGACACTAGCAGGATGCTAGCTGATCTATATCTTATCACATTCCAGTCAACAAATGCTACAAGAGAAGACAAGTTCGACTGGATGAATATTGGAAGAACAGGACCGAGCGTTATAGTTCCAGAAGGGTGGGGGAGTACTGAACATACTTATATGACAGTCAACACAATCCAGTCTAGCCTGACCCACTGTCGTTTCCGTTTGATAATGTAAGCATAATAAGCATGAGTCACGATGAGGAAAAATATGCCATTTTCTGAATAAAATTGATATTATATACTTATCCTGACTCATGGCGTCAGCCCTCCCAAATGCGCCTCTCAGGCATGCTGTATTTACAGTAATTTTCATCTCAGGCTTATGAGATTAGGAGAGAGTGGCAAGCATGGCTCCTGATGGATGAGTGTATTGTACATCCACTTCAATCAGAAGGGATTTTCAAGGATTTTAAGTGTTCCACTACTTTCACACAGGAGGAGGAGAAAAACAAAAATAAGCATGAGTCAAGATAAGTATAAAACATCAATCATATTCAGAAAATTGCATTACTCTTAGTAACTTTGATAGTAGCCCTACTAATGCCTATGTCTATGATTCTAACCAACTTGCAGTAGAATGTCATACCCAATCAAGTTATTATGAATGTATTATCAGTGAATCTACCAAACGTTTCTGCGAATATACCAAACTACTGTTAATTTCTATGAATCTGAGTACTGTTGTAAGTTGGTTGTCTTTAATGTAACACCAGCATAACCTTGACCTGTTTGTCTCCCCAGCTGTGCGGACACATGGAGGAGATGCTCCAGGCTGCCTACAACAAGTTTGATGCATGGCAGGCTAAGAAGCTGAGCCGCAGATGAGAGGGACTTTAACCGTGTTTACGGTTTTCATTTGGTGCTAAAGTCAGACAGTGCAAACTGCCTCTGGAAAGACCAGTCGATGGTCTGAACAGAATGGACAGCAAATTATATGCATTGACAGCTCTCAGTGCTTCAATACACCATTGTGTGCACTGGTTCATGAACATGCTCTACTAGTATGGGTAATATTGAGTAGTGTGAAAGTGATGAAACACTGTAGATATCAGCACGATTTGGAAGATTCCAGTATTTATCTGTGACTGTCAGGCTGATGATGCACAGAACGTGTGAGAACATTTGCTGTGATGACCAGGTGCCTTGGATAAGTCTGGTGTGGTGTCGCTGGAGGAGGACTTGTGAGGAGCTGACTGGTTAGTGTTTAACAGTCAAGATGCCCTGATTTCATGGGATGAAATTGTCACCATCAACATAGCACTGCAAGTAGAGGAAACGAGGAAAAGGTTAAGAAAGTTGATTCCATGGTTATCAGGAGAGGAATAAATTTGCGGGAAGACAAGGCAGACATCTTGTATATGCTGGAAGGGGCACCAGAGGCATCACTTCAGGGGAGGGAGGTTGACTGGTGAGAGAGAAACAGAGTGTTGGTGGAAATCAAGCTGCATCCAGTATTACCAGGAGTCATTCCTTCACAAGTGTAACACAAAATCACTTTGTGAAGGACTGCCTCAAACTTATGGGTCAAGTGAGTTGAGGTGTACAAGGGCTATATAGTGAATGCTATAGAGATAGCAAAGTTGATAAAATAGCATGCCCTGAATAGTATAGAGTGATCACTGTGCTCTGATGTATGTTGAAAACTGTACAGTACAGCTGCGTTGACCTCACAAACTGCAGTGATGTCACATGAACAAAACACTGACATCAAGGTCTCAGCATGTCTCATTCTTAAATGACATCAAGCAGTTTAAGGAATTACCAACTTGGTATTACAAGTGTTAAGTCCCTTCTGAATGAATGTGGCCAGCGGTCAAGACGGCTTCTATTTACATTAGACACTTGTAGTGTGTTTCCTTGTGACATGAGACCCTTTTAATAATAGTGTGCTGATATGTACAACATGCACAGATAGTAGATATTCCAGATATGATGTTGTGTATTCTTTCTTGCTGCAAGTATATTTGTATGTTTACACTGTATGCCAGAAGTCTGTGTGTTGCAGTGTTTGTGAGAGTCTATAAGTGATTGTTGCAAATGTGATATTTCTTCATATATGCCATAAAACACTAGACATTGCAGAAGGTTCATAGTGCTCACATGACTTGTTAATATTGAACATTGCAGAGATTTGAAAACTCTGTAGTTACAGACTCTTTTGGTTTATTCCCTCAAAAGCAACATGTCATTGTCACCATTACATTTTTGGGTCCATAAAAACTGGCACTGGCCAGATATCTGTCTGTTCATTTTTGATTTTATAACAGAGACAATAACCTTATATGAACAACATATACCCTTCCAATAAATTTTGTTGTTGGAAAATGATGGCACTGTGGCTGAGAAGGTGCAAGTCAGAGTTACTTCCCTTGTTATGAACTCGCCTGCAAGCTGTAGGTGTTTGAATGATTATGTATTTTCCACTCCTGCTTAATGAAAATTATTTCAATGCCTGTGTGTCAAGGTTATACTCACATGAAACATTAATGATCCCATTTACGTCATACATTTCAAGGTGAGGAAGTCTACAGTCATCATCTACAGTCACTGCCATGTCAGACATCTCATCTCTCCCATGTAACAACATACAATTACATTGTGACTGCCATTCCTGCATTACCTGCAGTAGTGTTGGTTCCACTGGAGAGAAGCATGTAGCAGTAATTTATTTTCTATTTTGGTAACTCAAATCTCAAGATAAATTAAGACATGGGAGTGAGAATAACACGTGCCACTTGCTGGCATCTTGTAAGGGCAGAGACTTTGTAGTGCATGATAATGTTAATTCTATGCATCATTTAACAAAAGGTATTTTGATTGACAACAATTAATGATGATTGGTTATGAGGTCATGGCAGAGAATTGGTGGTGAGGGTTTTAATGGGTATTCACTGGCCACAATGGTACCAGGATATGGCAAAGAGCCTCCACCACCAATAAAGGCCTTCTTTTAGGTGTCATGTGGCTTAATGTGCTGGAGTTAGTAGCACAGACACCAGGGGCTGCACTACGGCGTAGTGCACAGCATGGGGTGTGGTCACAGATGCTGGAAGGGTATATACAGCCAGAGGTATACAGAGTTTCATTGTTTGATAAGTTCTTATTTATTTGCTGAATTCTATGCATATAATGATATATTGCTTTTATTACCCCCACCCCACGTTTACTGTGTAAAGTGGGGGATGTAGTATTAGGCTCCATCAGTCCGTACGCATTGAAATATCTTAAGAACTATTCACTAGATTCTTATCATATTTGGTCCTATGTTCATGATAGAAAAAGACAGGTCTGCTGACCTTTATCTCCATTTCAAGGTCACAAAGAGACTTTAACCTTTTACCCTTGTCAGCGAGAAATCTCAAGAGCCATTCCATTTTCTTCATATTCAACACAAACTTAGTGCAGGGCCCCGTCGATTTTGGTGACTGTCGCTTAATTTTTAAGGTCGTAGTGACACTGAAGGTTTCAGCATGTTAAGCTTGTCAGCGAGATATCTTAAGAACCATTCACTTTATTTTTTTTCATATTCAACTCCAAGCTTATTCTAGGGATGGCTCAGGCCCCAGACGATTTTGATGATGTTGTTCATCCTCACTAAATATACTGTTATACATGACTGGACTGGCTGGACACCTTGGTAGTGTATCACAAAGATAAAACATTGATGTAAGAAGGACAGCCCATTGTAGGTGGAACACTCATATCATTCTCGTGACAAAGGTTCACGTATGGTCAAAACTTCAGGGAGAACTAGAAACCACAGGTAGCCTATAGTGGTTAGACACAAGTAGACAGTGTCTTTCTCCTAGGGAACAAATGTGTGAAGCCCATCGTGGGGGCTTCCTCTGGAGATGGATGAGAATTCAGATATGCTTCACTAAGTGGGTGATAGGGACAAGATGGAACTGTGGTTCAATGAGACAAGCTCAGTATATATGTTTGGTTCCAGATTTACCTGGACTGGTGGTGCTTCCTCACCTGATTAATGTTATCTCTCACAAGAAGCTGACACAATAAGTTTAACCACTGTTCCTGTATGCTGACAATGTCTACAGCAATGCACAGGGAACAATCTGTACATCATGTCCATGTTGTTTGTTGAAACTTTGTTTACTTTATCATCAATCATGACATTAAAATACCCTATACATTGAACAGTTGTATTGTCTCTGTGTTTGCTTGGGAGAAACGGGAGGGAGGAGGATAGGCTGATAGATCAATCGATTGATGGTAGCAGACGTGTCAATGTCAGCTATCCAAACTGTAGTAAATACTAGCAGTATCTCTGACCTTAACAATGCGCGTGTGCAGCCACAGGATTCCTAGATTTTCTATTCCGTCTACTGATGCCAAGAGGCTAAAAAGAATTTTTTGTTTGTTTGTTTGTTTTCTGAAGTTATATACTTGCCAAAAAGAAACAGAAACTGTCGATATCTGAAGCTTGATACTACATTACAATCAGCTAAGAACAGGGAATGTTTTTCAAGTAATACCATCTGATGGGCATCCACCATTCTTACTGTCCCATTGTTTAGGCTGAAGGAGTTTTGTCACGGTTGAGGGAGCAGTTACTGATACCTGTCAGCTGGAAGACGTGATTAGATTGTTGGCCCGAAACAGTCGCACTAGATCAGTGCTCTTTTTAAACCTTGATTGCTAAAACAATTGAACGACTATAAATCAAGAGGCTGTTGTGTACATGGAAACACCATTTCGGAGCAGTTTAAACGTTGTCAGAACAATGATGAAGCTGCCGATCGGACATGTGCAATACGTCCACGGGTTATGACGCCGGGGCGGATGGACACGGGTGATCTCTGGCACGGGTTCCAAACCATTCCAAGGATTCGGGTATCCACCCCAAGAAGGTTGGGAACGGCTTACGTCACTGCGGGATGCGACCATTTCGTCCCGCCATACGACGTACAAAAATCGGTTTAAAGGGGTGCGGAAATCATGTCCGCCAACCTCAACTGTTGTGTTTCCTGTCGAGTCCAGATTTAACTTGAAACCGTAGTCAACATGAGACCTGTTTCACACACAAGTGGAAATTCCGTATTCTCTAACCATGGCCCAGAAATGACATCCTGAAGTTTTAACATCCCCATGCTCAACTGCCACATGAAGTGACACCCCCTAGGAATCGTCACATTAGCAACATACGGTTGAGGTGAGCACAAGGTGGACCACCAGTTGTGGCTGGTCACTCGTCGTTTTTGTTTTTTTTTGTTTTTTTGTTTGTTTTTGTTTTGTTTTTATTTTTATTTTTGGTCTTGTGCGTGCGTGCGTGCGTGCGTGCGTGCGTGCGGTTTTTGTTTTTTTCTTGTAACTTTGTGCATTGTTGATAAGCATGGTCGTGTCGGAATGAAGCCTGCCCGAGGCCGGTTGGGATATTAATGTAGTTGTGGATTGATTGTGGTGTAGGGTAGCATCACTGACTGACCAAACCTTACTCCATATTGTGCAAAGAAGGGCCCCGATAGTCACTAGTGTAAAGACAATGTACTGACACCCTTTTTCGTTCCGTTAAGAAAGCGTAAGGACATAAAATAGCTTAATTTTAGACACTTAAACTAAAGCTTCATCAGCCAATGCGTTCCTATCTGTTTAAGATAACGAGTCGTTCAGATATCTAAATTTATGTATTGACTCCATGTAGGTAATGTTTGATTGAGTACTTGAATATATGGATTATCTTTCCGGGCACAGCTATTGGGAAAGACATAAAAACTGGATACGAAATCAGAAGGCATTCCAAGCAAAGCAGCACATTAAGAGTGCAGGAGATACTTCACAATGTAGTTAGTGTGTATTCTTAATACTAGCATACATACTATACAGAGTCTTAAATCCTTTCCCTTTTGTACAAATTAAAAAAGAAATCGCCATACAGATACCACAGTGTACCACAAAGTGCATTTGCCTTTTTGTAGATCTACGCATTTCTTCTCGACCTGTTCCGTGAAGGTCCTGTGGTAGAATAGGCCTTCAGCAACCCATACTTGCCATGAAAGGCGACTATGCTTGTCGTAAGAGGCGACTAACGGGATCGGGTGGTCAGGCTCGCTGACTTGGTTGACACATGTCATCGGTTCCCAATTGTGCAGATAGATGCTCATGTTGTTGATCACTGTCTGGTCCAGACTCGATTATTTACAGACCGCCACCATATAGCTGGAATGTTGCTGGGTGCGGCGTAAAACTAAACTCACTCACTCTTCTCGACCTGCCAGCTGGGCCCGGTGCACAGAACGATCTTGGTGCATGTGTTATTGTAAGCCTGTGTTGAAGGAGAATAGGAGAGATTTTAGCAATTGCGTTGTTTTCCGTTTCAGAATAAATGCACAAACTTATGTTTAACGATAGTATTGATCAATTTTATAAAGGTTACATCTAATTGTGGTCATGGATGAAAATGGCGGGCTCATTTTTGAAATCGCCAGTAGATGGCTACTAAAATTGTTTTAAACAAAATGCAGCAGTAATCTTTCCACAGACTGAAATAGGTAGAATTCCAAGTAAAAGTGAAATTCAACGTCATGACCTGATAGGGAGATTTGGCGTTTTTTAACATCCACAATAGCAAGAGATCTGAACAGGGTTGAGACCGAGGGAGAATCTTGCAGGTTCGCGAGTGCATTTCGTCTGGCCAACTCTCTCTTTCAAGCAAATGGGACGAGACATCAGTCCAAATCGCTACGGCCCAAACCTGGCTTTCATTCAAGGAAACCTGACTGCCCAGCATCACTGCAACGAACTGATGACACCAATCAGTGTCTCTTCTATCCGCCAATACCGTTGATTTCGTTTCCAGCAACATAGCGACAAACACCGCACGACCAGCCTGCTATTCTCCTAAGAAACAATGTTCAGGTGTCGCCATGGCCAACCAAGTTTCCTAACGACTCACTCGCCAGTCGAGCCTACACGAGCATGTGAGAGTCACACCAATATTCACAATATCTGTGACCTATCTGTAAATCTCTGACGTAGATATGGAATGCTGTATCCGTTGCAGACATCGGTCGACTCAACCGGACCATGAGGCGACGCTGCACAACAGTAGATGTCATATATCTGTCACACATCAACATTTTCCTGCTTTACAGGAAGGTTGACGTTATCTTTTGAGAACATTACCGAAACGTAAATGCCATCATATAGAGAAATTAGCAATGAATACAATGCCACATACATGTGTTTGATTTTTTTCTTTTAATCTGTATACACCATTTGTCTACTTACCGAAAAGATGAACCCTTTCAATTTAGTATATGTTTGTTACGAATCACATCAACTGTAAGATCGCTTTAGTGAATTGCACATACAGTTCACAACCAGTAAGTATTTTATCCCATAAATAATAACATTCATTTAGTCATGTTATCTTCGGCTATTTTCTTAATGTGTATGTATAGCCAATAGAAAAAAAAATGTATGACATATCTATTCCTACTGGGAGGAAATTATCTTTATCACGTCATGTTCTCTTGAGGATCCACCAAAACGTAACTTTAAAAAATTGATACCGACTCATCGTCAGCAGGCCATACCTGCACCATCGACAGTGATGGAGAATACAGATAAACGCTACTATCACCCTTACTCCATACTCCACCAGTGAAGATTCGGGGTAGAATATGTCTTCAGAAACCCCTGCTTGGCACAAAAGGCGACTATGCTTGTTGTAAGAGGGTGGATCGGGTGATCAGGCTCGCTGACTCGTTTGACACATGTCATCAGTTCCCAGTTGCTCAAATCGATGCTCATGCTGTTGATCACAGCATTGTCTGGTCCAGACTCGATTATTTACAAACCACAAATATAGTTTATTCCACAGAGGTGGAATATTGCTGAATGCGGCGTAAAACAAAATTGGCCTCCTCCCTCCCCACTACACACCTATACCACAAAGGCACAGACAAAATATACCTCAAACACTGCACTGTCAAAGGTGATAATGAAATATGCTACATATGCACGTCTCACAATAAAAGCTTGTCCATTACGAGATCGATAACAAATGATGTTGCCTCGTTGTAGTAGTATTGTCTCATTCATGTATGGATGTACTGTGTACCACAGTGGATGGTTTTGGTGAAAATATGAACTGAACTGAACCATCCACTTCCCCCGCGTCCACCCGACTGATCCACGTGTTGGTAGAGATCATGTAACATGATTTCCCTGACATTTATTTATCCCAGTGAATTCGAATAATATCGTCTGTATGTAGGACTCAAGATGCCCTGAACACGGCTAGTATTTAAGAAAGGGAAATGCGCACACAGATATCCTGTACGTGGACAGTCGGCGTGAACCAGCATATAAGTGTGAGCTAAACCTCCAAACAGTACCTCACTTTCAGAGTGCGTGACTGGAGCTGGTGGGCAGTTTCAGAATGCCTGACACCGGACTTCTATTTTCATGTGAGTATTACGGAATGCTGAGCAAATAGACTAAAAGCAGTCTAAAGGAGTCCTCGATTACCCCTGGTATTATAAATATCCTACATATGGATAATTGCAGAATGTGATTCCTCTGCTGCATGAAACTGTTCCAAATTCCAGTTTAGGTCCTGACGTGGTCAACGAGTCATGTATGGAAATGTTTCATGGCCTCCGTGTAACACATATTCACCAAGTGGTCCCACAGTATACAGCTGTGAATCCCCTTGATTCAACCGAGTTATTAATGAATCGATGGTTGTGAGTGTGTAAATCAGGGATTAACCTGAAGATTTGAGGTCATTTGTTTATATTATCGCAGTTGGTTTGTCTGGGTCATACGGTTTAGTTTTGTAGCGAACTTCACAAATGCCATACTCCCGATGTTCACTCCATCAGTGGTCCGTTTTGAAATAATCTACCTGGGTGAAAATGTTTGAAAATATCGACTGCGAGCCCATTAGTCCTTCCAGAGTATGTTTCAAACAGTTTGTTGTGTAGGCTTCTGTGCCGTCAGGAGAAATAGCCTATGGCGAACTTTCTGATTGGCATGTCACGAGGATTATGCGTCTTCGCAATGATCAGGATACGCTTCTAGGTGGTGCTACACAATCAAATAACTTTGGTTTTAATCTTCACAAAACAATCAAAATATAGGCTCCAAACTATCTTGCTGAGACTTTAGGTAGATTATTGTATATCTGTGGCTGATTTCTCAACGATAAGTATTTTGTGTCAAAAAAAAAAAAAAATTCACAGAATGTAATTTTTTAAAAAAAGAAATTTTTTCTCTGATGATATATCTATGTATCCGACTTTAGGAAAACGTTAGCAAACTCACTCAAACCCATCCATACGTCGTGCAAATGACGTTAGTGCCAAATCAGGTTTTGCACGTGCAGTCAATCACCTGTTCTTCGCATCGAAGTTTTCTTCATTTGCACGTGTTTGCATTTGCCTCAAGAATAAAAAGCCACACTTTTAAACCACAGTTCTAACGGTACTTTAAATACCACGATTGTCAAATGTGCAGCGTGAACGTGCCGTTGGCATGTTGTAGGCGGGAAGATCAGTTATTGACGTCGCAAGAGCAATGGGATGCAGTCGTCGTAGTGTGTATGACTTGTATGTCTACCACATACTGGCACCACTTCTGATCGCCCAAGGTTGGGTGGTCCACGTGTGACGTCACGAGCAGAAGACCGTCAAATCGTCCTACGACACCAACGTGACAGATTCCCGCCGGCTACACAAACCAGGGCTGAGATGTTTAGAGGTCGACTGTCCTCACAGACCATTCGAAATCGGTTGCGGGCTGCCAATCTCCATTCTCGACGTCCATATCGTGGGCCAGTATTGACCCTGTTTCATCAACGTCAACGTCTGCTGTTTGCCCAACGTCAGCTCCGATGGATCCAGAGAGATTGGAATCGAGTCCTTTTTAGCGATGGATCCAGCTTTACCCTCAGAGTCGAGGACGGCTGGCATAGAGTCTGGAGACGACGTCGTGAACGGTATGACCCGTGTTGTGTACAGGAAGTCGACAGATTTGGGGGCGGCAGTTGCATCGTGTGGGGTACTTTCTGTGGGAACAACCGTTGATCTGGAAACCTCACAGATGCTGCTTACCGCGACCAGGTCCTCACCCCTGAAGTCGTTCCTTTTATCATAGTTCTAAAATACGCCATGTTTTCCCTCGGTCTTACATAAATATTTCTGAGTTTATAGAATTGAACTAAACAACCGCGTTCCATACTGTTAGTTTATACGATATACTGTCACTTAAACTATGCAGTATAGGCTAACTACACCAGGGAATATTTTAGTTAGGTATGACCATGTAGCACCACCCTAGATATGTAGTCTACGTCAAAATAGCTTACAGTATAATTTAGTAGCGTCAGGCATAATCTAACTTTAGTACATCACATTTACATATAATCGGGCTCGTGGAAGCAGAGAAATCATTGTGCACGTCTTGTATATTTTATTACGTGTTTACAATCAAATGTATACCAGTGAATGTATTTCTAAATGATTATTGAGTGCCTTTAATTCAAATGTATTACATGAGATATTATACTGTACACGCAAAACTAGGGAGCGCGCATAAGCCTTGCTGTTGCATTCTGCTGCTCAATATTGCTACGTTTTCAGTATTGTTAAGCTCTAATTATATATACGTTGAACACTTTCAACAACATGATGTTCGACATATGATCTTTTGTATCTCACGATAATCTAGATGTAAAAATGTGGTCATATGATTCAACTAGCACACTGACATGTATATTATTTGTGTATTTATATTGCGCCCTTTAAGTTGTGTTCCCTGTCATTTACGACCTCCACAAACAGAAGATTATTTCAGTTATTGATAACACATGTATTACTTATCTTACTAAAACGATACCTCATCCGTCTCTATGCTTATTTGTCAGCTGCGCTGGCTTCACCTCCGTGTAATCCTTGCAATTGTTTATTGTAAGGTATTTTGTCAGTAAGGTTTGGGTAATTGTTAATTCACATGGCTTTCATATGTATTATTGGTACAAGTTTTGCTAATGTTTTATTATGTGATGACTCATGAAATGCACCGAATAAAGACTGGCCACTAATGGATGCTTCTCTTGGTTATTTTGAAGGTGTGCGGTCCCAAGCTAATTCCCCGACAACAATTCTAGGTATTATAATTATCCTAGGCCACATATAAACCCTAAAAAGGTTACTATAAGGTCAAGGTTATTATACTTTCATGGCGGCTCATTGCCCAGGTCTACAGTTCCAGCCTGATCATGCTCGGTCGCATACCGCGATGTTGACACGAAATTTCCTTCAAAACCCTGGACTGGCCATCAAGGTCCGCTGACCTTAATCCAATAGAGCACGTTTGGGATGCACTGGGAGCAGGCTTCGTGGTCTTAAGGAACCAACCTCAGAATTTGTAGGAACTTGGCGCTGCCTTGCAAGAGCAATGGCGCAGAATTCCCAGCCACGTGCTCACAAGCATCAGGCAGTCGATGAGGAGACGGTGTTTAGCAATGGTGAATGCGCGGGGCGGCCATACACAATATCGAACTGAGAAATTTCGAATTTTTATTCTTGTGACTTGACATTCTGCATACCCATGTTTTGGAACGGCGGTGTAGCCCAATGGAACTGATTGTGGGTCTGTCAGTGTATCGTGTACATCATACAGATCTCACTAATGAAACAATAACAATGTAACCATCTTACCATCTCTTGTTCTCTTATAGTGCCTTGAAGAAAGAATGTGGAGTTTCTTTTTTGACTCAGTAATTTGATAGTCCTAATGTGACTGTGTTTTGACTCAGTAATTTGACAGTTCAAATGTGACCTGTTTTCTCATGCTCTGACTATACCTGCATCTCCTGTTTCAGTAGCCCTGGCTATTCTGTCCTCACATCACGTCTTGTGCTGTCCGGCGTTTACATCGTGCCAGACTCGGATGGAGACTGCTCTAGTTGCACCCGGTGCTGACATAGTCAGCCTCTGTCAGTAGGTAGACATCTCCTGTTCTCTGTCTAAGGACTTACTTCACGCCAGGAAGAGATTTTCGTACGTCTGATTTGGTATTGACACACAGCATAATTGGTTCTGTATGTGTGTCCTGAAAATAAATACAGTATACCCTGGTTATGATGCCTCCGTTTGTCCAGGAGAAAATATATCCAGAGTGGCATTGTAGTCAGGTAGGACAGTCAGAGGCCCTATGTTATCAACGTTGAATGAATGGATAATCACAGCATATACAGGGGCTGCAGGTGGCTTTTTGTTGTAGGTGTCAGGAAGTGAATTGTCAATTTGTCACATGTATTTATGCTTAGTAGCAACGATTCCACGAAATCTTAAAGCATCAGTTGGTTTAGTCAAGTAATCCGAGTCATGTCAATTAACCAATTAATGTATATACACTACATGCAGCCATGCATTATAACCAGAGGAAAATAAATGACTTTTGTTAAAAAACAACATCGGAAAATGGCGTCATATCCAGTTGGGGTATTATAAGGGCAGGAGATCCGTTCTGACAAAAAGACATGGTGCTATATCCAGGATGGCACTCTTACCAGGGTGTTCTATAAATGACTGGTAACGAATCATACTGCGATTGTGACTGATTCCATTTGAAAAACGTTTTGAAGTTCATCCAATTGTGGAACACTAAGCCAAAAGACAATTTCACAAAAGTTATCACGTCTCCCTCTTTGCACAAAAGCGAGGTGTTGAAAGTCAGAAAATAACACTTCCACAGCACCATTGTGACTGCCGGAATATCTGAACATCCAGATAAGTCTGAATACCGACTCTCATTGATGACGTCACAGGGCGCGAGGGACAACAACCAATGACGTAAGTGATTTATAACTGCTGAACCTTATTTGGACATACACAACCCTAGAGAGGTCGGGACATCACTATGGCCATGCCGACCAGGGTACGTTTCCTGAATATTATTCCATTGTCTTGGGGGAACAGTATCCATTGTGGCTGTATTTAGAGAGGGGAAAGGGCAATTAGTGGACAATGACATTTATGTAGCGTTGACTCTCTTCATTTTATCACAAATCCCACTCGAGGTAACACCCACGGAACGGATGATCCTCTTGGATGTACACTGAGACGACTGGTCACCTCTCCGGCGATATACTCCCACTACAACCATCAAGATGGAACAGGTTGATCTTGCTCTCGTCGCAGATCAGTCCCCCTGGTCAAAACACTGAACTGCCTACGTAGCATAGTTAGACTACTCACGTCTTTTTGGCCGATGTTGGCGGGTCAAGGCCACCCAGCAGTGTGATATGGCCTCAACTCTTACTGCATCAGATCATCTTATCCCTGTATGTCTGATGGTGTGGCGTCCCCAACTTTGTACTTGTTCTCTCATGAGGTGATCACTTATGGTCTGTAGTTAAATGGCCTGTTCCAGTCTGGTGGAGTCGATGAATGCTGAGGACGTCTAGGAATGGTCAGTCGTTCGCACGCAAAAAAACCCAACATATTATCAGTGGCACTTAGAGACACAATCACTTGCTTTTTAAAACCTTTTTTTTTTCATTTTTATTCCCAAGGAAAAACTGTTTTGAGCCCAACTTCTCGGGATTTCCCAAATTTCATTCTAACAGTCAGAAAATGTTCTATTTGTATCGGCAGATGGTTTTGGTCTTAATTCGGTTTCCTTCAGCCAGCATATGAAATGTGAAATGTACAGTTTCTTTTAATAGGCAGTATATGTTGTAGAGCTCTAAGAGACTACCTTGAGTGTACCCGGGGCGCCAGTGCGTCGTGTGGGGTGTCAGAGAGAAGATACGTTGTGGAGGCGTTCAACGTCGTCAACGTCAGATATTCCACGCTCTGCTCAGCTCTCCATACAGGTAGGTATAACATCATCAACTACCCTTCCGTGTTATATAGCATTAACAATGTATCGGGACGCGATTGTATGACAGAATTGGACTCAAACATTTGAAAAAGACTCAACTGCTTGTTTTTCAAATGTGGTTCCGTAAGAAGGAAAATTGCAAGACGATACAATGTATGCGGCATAACGATTTCTAAAAACGAGTATTTCCCGAGCAAGGGGGTTTAAGTTTAGATGTTGTAGTGGCAGGTGAATGAGCAAATGGTGATAGTGATATTTATGTTGGCACTGGCACCAATGATATATCAACTACACCTAGTTGTTGAATGGATGGTTGAATGGTCGGCTTAACAGTTTCAAAATATCTAGACATGTTAAGAACACGTGAGCATACTAAATGGATCATGCATGCAAAATCGGTCCACGTCTCTGGTGCCCTGTGCTACAGGACTTGCTACAGGTGCCAGGCCGTCTAACACACACACGACAAACTGCAAACGTATCTTAGCAATTGACTGTGTCATCCTGGCAGACATGCAACATAAGTTATTTCTGGGATTACACTGTCTGTATGGACCTTGCGGCTGCTGTGTACAGTGGACATATGTATCCCTTGACGTTACCACGGACCAATGCTGCTATGTCCACTCACACAAGCCATACTCACCATTTCAGCAAGTACCTCAGCAACGGTAGACTCAACCACGGCAAACACTGCTAGTCCTTCAGCTGCAACATCTACATTGTCACCGACAACGACACTAACATCCATTGCGATCGAGACGACTACCCCTGAGTCTGACTTGGCACCCCAGAACTATCCGACTACCTTACCTTCCGTGCTGAGTAACCAACCGGAAGTGACGTCAGATCATTCCTCACAAAAAGACCAGGTTACAACGTCTGTGACTTCTGCAACCACTGATCAAATGTTAATAGCAACCAAAAGAGATGGTTCAGCATGTATCTACCTCCCTGGTGTTGCTAAACAGTCATCTGTGCAATGTAAGTAGACGTGAATATAACTAAATGTCACCTTGAATATTTTAACACACTTCACGTAAACCCTTTTGAAAACTTCTCAGAATTACAGAAAATGTATTTTCATATAAATATGACTCTGATATAGAAAGCAAAATAGCGTGTTGTGTGAAAGGTCCAGTCAGACCTCTTATTTCACCACCAAATATGTGTCAGTCAGTATGTTCGATGAGTCAGTATGCACCTATATTTAACCCAGTACGTCAGTGTAATCTCACCCACACTCACTTGTGTTATTCCATCCTCGTACACTTAATCTAAAGATAAGTATGCTTAATGCTTTGAAAGGTGCCTTCGGGTATATACCTCTTTTGGATATGCCGTATGCCCGATATATACCCTCAACTCGGTATATACCCATATATCTATATATATATATATGTGTGTGTGTGTGTATGTGTGTGTGTGTATATATATATATATATATATATATATATATATATATATAGTTACCCTGGATAGGATGAAGTTAAGCAGAACGAAACCAATTCTGTATTTCTGTATAAATGTCACTCTTCACGTTAACACCAGACAGTGGATATAACAAACAGGTTTTCAAGCCAGTTGTGCTCGAAATAAGTGGGTTCGGTTTCAATAAGACCTATTGCAGGAAAATATTTATATTTAATCCTTATCTTGTTTTAATCCTTAAGTTGTTTTAACTTTCTTATTCCGTGCCTGATCTAGGCAAATTAACTGACAACTAATGGTTTGAAGGAACTCGAAACCACATTTCACATGGTAACATTCAGCTCTAGGTCTATGACTAAACCATATGGTGTGTTGTGAACGGAACTGATCAGCCACGCTAATTCCTGTATCTGACTTCCCTAGGAAGTAGAATAGCGAGAGAGAGAGAGAGAGAGACGGTATGGTCTCATCAGTGATTTGTCTCATCAGACAATCTGTAGTGGTCCATAACATCTCCTGTCATGGCACTTTGGAAATATCTTATGGTTTTGAGTTTTCGTGAGTATATGTTTCCTTATCAGAGCTCCATTGATTGTCTCTATATCAGAGCTCCATTGATTGTTTCTATATCAGATCTCCATTGATTGTTTCTATATCAGAGTTCCATTGATTGTTTCTATATCAAAGCTCCATTGATTGTCTCTATATCAGAGCTCCATTGATTGTTTCTATATCAGATCTCCATTGACTGTTTCTATATCAGAGCTCCATTGATTGTCTCTATATCAGAGCTCCATTGATTGTCTCTATATCAGAGCTCCATTGATTGTTTCTATATCAGATCTCCATTGATTGTCTCTATATCAGAGCTTCATTGATTGTTTCTATATCAGATCTCCATTGATTGTCTCTATATCAGAGCTTCATTGATTGTTTCTATATCAGATCTCCATTGATTGTCTCTATATCAGAGTTCCATTGATAGTTTCTGTATCAGAGCTCCATTGATTGTTTCTATATCAGATCTCCATTGATTGTTTCTATATCAGAGCTCCATTGATTGTTTCTATATCAGATCTCCTTTGATTGTTTCTATATCAGAGCTCCATTGATTGTCCAGTCTTGTTTCTTCATTTATTAGTGGTTGGGTATATCGCTTCGAGTCATGCGCTTACGTGGTCTTCAATTTCTTGGGGACATTTGACATCACTGAATCTTTTATGCTTACATTCAGTTGTATTAACATAGGTCGTCTGGCCTATACGACAGGACACGGTTAACAGACACTAAAAAATCCCTACTTTCCGTTGTTGGTGGACGAAAACTCCTCTAACTATTTTTAAGAGATCCTGACTGGCGACTCAAATGACCTTTGTTTTCCGATATTCATTTATAAGTCCTTGTTTCTTAAACAATACCTGAAATTGGAATTACGACTGTTTTCATTTGCCTAATACACTGATTTAATATAGACAGGTTCTGGTCTGAACAATGCCTCGCACGTGACTGCTTTCCTCTGT
The DNA here is from genome assembly GCF_037392515.1 of Haliotis asinina. Taxonomy (NCBI): domain Eukaryota; kingdom Metazoa; phylum Mollusca; class Gastropoda; order Lepetellida; family Haliotidae; genus Haliotis; species Haliotis asinina. Next base: position 35,623,265 of record NC_090293.1, on the reverse strand, counting down.
ACCCAAAACTTATAGTCAATATTTAGCTGAGGAGGGGTAGGTTCGCGATTACTTTTTAATCGTATTATTAACAAAAATATTGATATGTATTTAGAGCCGTACATGCTATGTTATGATAGTTAACATAGTCGGACACAGTGGAAATACAGAGGTGGAACATGGAAGTAAAAAGAGGTTTCGTGATTCATATTACAACATAAATCATTTGTTCTTCCTCAAACAAGAAGTGAATGCGTTTAGTTTGACGCCGCGCTCAGCAACATTCCCGCTATAAGGCGGCGACGTGTAAATTATCGAGGCTGGACCAGACAATCCAATGATTTGCGCAATTGGGAACCGATGACATGTGTTCACCAAGTCAGCGAGCCTAACCACCCGATCCCGTTAGCCGCCTCTTAGGCCATGGCTAGGCCAATATTCTAACTGTTATTTTTCGTATTATCTTGATTTATGTAAATAAAATGAATATCGACTGATGCCTTTTTGTTCCGGTGTCATGTGTATTTAAGTTGGGTTATCGCCCATGTTGATTTCAGTGTGCACAGTACGGCAGGTTATGTCTCAGTTCAACAGTGGATGTCCGCAGGTAGATGACTGTGCCCAGAAGGTTTTCACAAGTTTAAACAGCCCTGACGACGTTTTTATCTGCCGGTAAAGTTCCAAATTCAATCTACCAGGTCGTCCGTATTTTGTTATTGATTTTGTCATCTCCCGAATGTTCACTGGAACGTGAAAGAGATCAGTTTTCGTATCTGCAATAAAAGAATATTACTACGATTCCACACCCATATATTACCCTTGTCATCCTAATGTTTCGCCAGATATATTTATCAACAAATCGTTTCCGAAGTAAAACAACTCCACCTGTCCATTATTTAAAAAGAAACATGTTCCTTCTGCTACCACAACCTCTGTGTGCGTGAATGTGAAACTCGGCTGATGTCATCACGACATTGTTGGTTGGTGGTCCAGTCGGCTTTAAAACATTTCAGTCAATTATCAGTTAAGGAATTAAACAATTTTCCGTTATAGGTCACTGGTCAGTTACATAACGTGTGCCCAGAAAGCCAAACGTGTATGTGGAGAGGTCGACGATTCCGATATACAGCAGAGTGTGACAAACATATATACAGCAAAGAACTGCACAGGTATGTAAGTTATACAATTTGACGGTTAACGCCCCATGTGCCCTGTTCAAGACTACATGTAAACCCCCACAAGGCTTTATTCATTTGTTTTGGGGTTATTTAAATGATGATCTCACCAATACGTCAGGTACATTACGGCGACCTTTAAACATTCAAGTCTTGACCAGACAATCAAGTGGTCGATATTATGAACATCGATGCACGCCTTCAAGGTACGATGACATGCAAAGCCACCATGGAAACACGGTGGACTTGCGCAATATACCATGGCAGAAACTAACATATGATATATATTTATATTTCAGCTGTTCTTACGGACGTAACGACATCCGTGGAAATGCCTGCTGTTACGGCTCGTAATTCAGTATCAGGTACACGTATCTGACTTGCAAGTTTCCTCTATCTTTCGTTGTTAACAGGTGTTTAGCACAATAAATGACTAGGTCATCATCACATATTGCAATGCTCGTGCCATGTATCTCCCTCGTGTTGCATGTTAGCACTGCATCAGCCCCATGATGTATAGTTGACAAGCAAGGTACACACGATGTTTGCTCTCCGCCCTGACTTACCAAGCACTGTGTTTGGTGCATGTCGCCTGAACGGAAGTGTAGAGCAATTCTCCATTGGTTCAATGTCGGCAGCTTCCTCCCTGACAGTTCCAAGCATGTCTTCGTCCCCAGCATGTTCCCAGCGTGTAACCTCTCCCCCTGGCTGTGTTAATGTGGTGCAACCTCTCCCCTTGACTGTGTTAATGTGGTGCAACCTCTCCCCTTGACTGTGTTCATGTGGTGCAACCTGTCCCCTTGTCTGTGTTAATGTGGAGGACGCCTTGTAACAGAGCCCATGTGCCACTCTCTGTTATAGCGCCGACACGCGGGATCCATGAGACTGGTGAAACCAGCACCCAACCTGAAGCTGCATCTCCGGCAACAGATACCACCTCTTACATTCTAAGCACTGATCGTTTTAAAGTTACCAATGTTCAAAATGTTGATGTTACATCCACTCACTTGAACGACACAAATACTCCGACGATGTCCTTTGAAAGCACCAGTCGCTTGGAAGTTACGAATACCCAGAACAGAGATGGAACAACGACGCAGCGGTTGAAGGGTACAAGTACTCTGCCAGTAGCCTCTGCACTCACCAGTCGTGTGAAAGACACAGACACCCAGAGCACTGAACGCTCAACCGCACCCCTAATGTCCTCAACATACAGACCTACACAAGTCTCATCCTCATCAGACAGACATACACAAGTCTCATCCTCAACAGACAGACATACACAAGTCTCATCCTCAACCGCTCTCAACCGTGAAACCATCACCGAGGTGAAGACATACGCGCCCCAAGTTACGTCGTCGTCTACGAGGCACTCGTCATCTACTTCAGAGCCAGCAGTCGTCCGGCGAGGTAGATCGAGCACATTACGGGTCACAGTAGCACCACTGTCACACAAGGACGACACCACAGTACCCACATCTGGAATTGATATGACCACCACAGGAAGCAAGACAACGTTTAAAAATAACCTTGGGGCGAGTCTAGTGACAAACACGAGAACCTCTCGAGTTACCTCCCCTTCCATTCTTCCAGGCCAGCCCACAGACGTTACATCAGGTTTTCATCAGTCAACGAAGTCAGCAGATGGCACCGGATCTGGAACTGACATAAAGAAGACGAGTACACCAATACCAGGCGAGCTCCCCATCACTCCCCCACCTGAGGAAGAGGAGTCGACCACGGACACATCTAACCCTCAAGGTGGAAAACACGTAACACATTCCAGACTTGTTTAATGTGATTACAGAAGTAACATTTACTCCGATATTAGCTCAGGCGTTGGTTTATCTATAATGGCGTGAAGACAGGTTCATATTGTGTGTATGTTTGTGTGTACGTATGCAAGTACATGAGTCTATTACATTGTCCATAATGGGGAAATGTGTATTTTTGAATGACAATTCAAATTTTGAATGATTTGTTGACTTATCCAGATTTGTAGTCTATACACTTAAAACCTGAACATTGACTCAAGATTTAAGACAGGCTGAATTAGACTCATCAGTTCAACTCTCAAATTTTAAATTTGGATCTATTTTGATCTTACGATGGTCAAAGTATTTCTGTAAATATGTAGTTTATATAATGTATTGGAAGCAGTTTCAAGCCCACCCGCCGTTCTTTTTCCAAGTCAACACAAAGTTTAAGGTTTGCGTTGAACAGTGATTTGTTGTACACGGTTATACACGTTTCCGGATCCATTGTTAATGTTGTTCCTGTTTTAATTCAATCACGACCCTGCGCAAACAGTGTTATACATGCAGTTAGAACTTGAAGTCTAGCAATTGTAGCGGAGCACATGCGAACCACAGATATTCTGATCCGAAGCCGGGCGCCATGCTCACATGGCCAAAGTGTTTAACCTCTGACAAGGTAAGGGTGCCATCAACAGACGACACCTCCCAACCCGTATGACAGGGTACTGAGTCAGACTCTTACTTTGCTCCAATTTGATATGAACGTGCTCAAACCCGTTTTAGACGCCATTGTAGCGTCCAGAAAATGACCGAGTCCCGGGCTGGGGTTCGAACCACGGACCCTCTGATCAAAAGTCAGGCGCCGAGTCCAAATAACGCAAACGGTTAACCCCGTCGAGAGTGAACAGTGTGCCAACCTTAGACTCTTCTCACCCACTGCTAATGTTTCACAGCATACAACAATGGACAATAAAATTGACTGAGTTCGCATACAGTTTCAAATCTGTTTCAGGTGTGGGAGTTCCATCCTCAGGCACAAACGGTAAGCACAAGATCTGCTTGAAACAACTGGATACAAATCTGGGGCTCCTTTTATGAAGCACTAAAGTGACAGTAAGTCACTAAGGTAACCTTAGTGAAATGTTAAGGAATGGGAGTTAAGGTTAACCTTAGTAAAGTTGGTTTGTGAAAGGAGGCCCAGATCTTGAACTCTGTTTGAATGAGTACAGGACCCTTAAGTCAATATCACCTGACATCGTTGTGCTGTAGATAGAGCAAGCGTTTAATACCTGAGCATAGTTTTCCAATAGTCGTAATGCTGAAAACGATTTGTTCAACCGTACCTTGTGTGATGTTGATATCTGAAGAGGCTGCAACATCGGTAAGGTAAGGTTAATTCTGATTGCGGACACAGTAGTCAGCTTTCGATGCAACCCTGATGCCAGTTTAACTGACCGTTCGTCGCACTGTCTGGACTCTTGTGTTACCCCTAGAAGTAAATGATGCTGTTATAAATTTCATTCAGGTGTATTGTGTCCCCGTTAAGGGCGTAGTACTTGATACTGCCTATAGTGTGTACTATAGATGTGTATGCTTTCTTCAGGGTCTCTGGTTGTATCTACCGTGTCCACTGTGTTCGTCAGCTGGGTCTGCTGGACGTTGTACATCACAACTACCTGAAACCTGAACTTCGGTTGTCGAGTGTGCTGAATGTGTGTTGAGAAATGGCATGATGACCGACGAAGGAAATGCTACTTCTGAAGACAGGTGTAGGAAATATCACAGACGACCGGAGTTTGGACAGGAACAGCCGCTTCTATTTCGAATCTTGTGTTTATAGTCTTTTTAGTTTTCAAGGTATGTGTAAGGACGGGGAGGGAAATGCTAACTCATAAATATTTAAACTATTGGATTAAGTTATTATTTAACAGATCAGGTCAGATGGTGACTTTTGAACACATAGTCATGATTTCATCGGAATCGCACAAACGTCTTTAGAAATATGGAGAGTGTGATGACGCTGTGCTATTGTATTTAATAACGACTGCTAGGGCACAGTCCTGCGATCCAGTCCAGCAAGTGATCGCCAAGACCTAATGTCACAGTGACCTGACGGTGACCCTGTTGGACACTGTAAGGCGACAGTACATTTTGGGGGGGATGTAGAAGGTGGCCGGAAGTGTGTGTCACTGCATGTCACTCATGCTGAAACCAGGACTTTCATTCTTAAGCCACTTCCTGTTTTGACCTGATTAAATGCTGACATGACAGCTTCATCATGGATATGTCTCGGCGCTTTATGGCACAATACAACTAGTGAGGTCAGGCGAAACTGGGTTTAACATCATAGTTGAGAATATTTCGTTCATATGACGACGAGCATGAGTGTGTATGTGTATCTGCTTGTACTAGCCCAGACCCAAGCTTGTTTTGCAGTAGTTGCTCAATAAGATATCACGCCGCTGTTAACTCGGATATAGAAACTAGTTCCGTCCGTGCGCCCGTCCGGAGCATATCTCCTAAAGTATTCTTGATGACTTAACCAAACTTCACACACATGTCAAGGATGATCCCCAGATGTGCCCTTTGGGGAATAGACCCAGATATGAATTTTATTTTGTGGCTTCCATGGAAACATGAATGTGGCTTTGAGGATGTCATGTTGTCCTGAGCAGATCTTCCAAACTAGCTTTATCAAACTTGGTACAAATGTTCACCATGATCCCTAGATGTGCCTTTCGGAGGTTACACCAGTCCATGTAGTTTCCTTTTTCTTGGTTTCCATGACAACAAGTTTGACTTCGACTGAAATGGGTAGTTGTGCTCTTTTCCGGAGCAGATCTTTCAAACTATTTCTTCACCAAACTTGGCACATCTATAAATGTGGTGGTTTACTAGTGCTTTTTGGTTGGTTTGGATATCTGAATAAAATGTTTGTTGCGTTTCCAAGGCAACAACTTGGACCTCGACTGAATTTGGTGGTAGTGTTCTTTTCCAGAGCAGAACTGTAAAACTTTACTATACTCCTTCCACTCTATCATATACACTCGAAAACATTTGACATGCTGTAATCATAATTAGCAGACATATTCATGAAGAGTATTTGGCCGTGACAGGGGATATTAATGACTTTATATTCCTGCTAGTCCGCGAAAACACTTATCAAGTAAGTGAAAGCACTGCCCCTTACTTGATGAACCGATGTCTTTAAGCTACCTCAATCCATGCCTTTAGGGTACGATCATAAAGCAAGACAGCCAGGCGAAGACCGCCAATACTTTCCCCCACGTCTCAACTGTTTCCTGTTATGTAATATCTGATTAAGACAATTGTGTAATTGAAGTCGGTATTTGTGGGTTCTGTTTTCTGGAAATGGGTTATTATGGGGTGGATTTTGAGTCAGGTAGCGTGATGTATGGCGAAGGGATGATAAAGGAAGTTCCAGTACTGGCATCACAGCTACTATGAACATATAACTTAATGTATTTCATGTTTTGAATTAAGTGCAAATAATGTATTTAATGTGCCATGTACAAATGTATCAGAATGACGAAGAAGGAATTGTATATTGTGTCGAAATTACATACAAGTTACTTTGTATTTGAATAAACGTGTTTAATGTTACTGTTTTACGTGTTGCTTAGTCTTTCCCTTCCGCTGTACCATCATCATGCTAGTGTTGTGTTGGGGTAAACGTCGTACCGTAATCATGGTGACGTCTCGGGCTCGGCGTCGTGGCGACGTGTGTCAGGCTGGACGTCGTACCTTCCTCATGCTCGTGTTGTGTTGGGCTAAACGTCGTACCGTCATCATGCTAGTGTTGTGTTGGGCTAAACGTCGTACCGTCATCATGGTGACATGTCTCGGACTACGCGTCGTGGCGACGTGTGTCAGGCTGGACGTCGTATTGTCCTCATTCTAGTGGTGTGTTGGACTAAACGTTGTACCGTCATCATAGTGACATGTCTCTTACCGGGTGTCTTGGCGACGTGTGTCAGGCTGGACGTCGTACCTTTCTTATGGTGACGTGTGTCAGACTGGACGTCATACCATGCTCACTGTGACATGTGACACGTGTCGGGCTAGACGTCGTATAGTCGTCCTGGTGACATGTAACACGTGTCGGGCTGGACATCGTACCGTGTTCAAGGTGACGTGTGTCGGACTCGACGTCATACCGGGCTCATGCTGATGTTGTATTCAGGGTATATAATTGTGACGTAAAAATTATCACAATGGACATAACGTCGGGTTCTTGCGTTGGTATTCCTCACTGTATGAAAGATGAGGCTAACGGTCGTGATAATCATTTCTTCCTGCGGTAGGTTACCAACGCTCTCCCACAATATTACAAAGTACGTTTTACTTTAGATCCAAAGCAAACAAAACTGCTGGCAATAATTATATGGCAGGATAAGACGAATGTCAATATAACTTACCGTTTATGATCTATGATGTTTTCTCTTCGAAATTGATTTCTTGGCGGTTTAAAATAGTAACTGTGAATAAGTGAGTGAGTTTAGCACTCCATATTCCAGCAGTATCAAGGCGAGGGATACCAGAAATGGGATTCACACATTGTACCCGTGTTGGGACTCGAACTCGGGTCTTCGGTGTGACGAGCAAACGCCTTAACCACTGGGCTACATCAGCGACCCAATAATTGTGAGAGACTTAGGGTTGAGCTTAACTGAGGTAACAATCTTATATGTCCCTGTCATCGTGAACACTTAAGTCACAATTAGTTCTCTGAAAATTCAAGCCAACGCCCGGGTATGCAGTGACTAGCGTAAAGATACCCGCAGTGATAATAACACGGAAACCAATGTCCTGACAGGCCGAATGTCAGTGTCGACAACTTGATCAGTCATCAACAAAGAAATATACATGCTGCGTATATATGGTCTCCTAACATCCTGGCATAATGTGTGTGTCCTGTATTTGATTCATTTAAAACTATAACTCACCACGATTAAACCATTGTCTCCCCATAAATGTGTACAGCATCACAGCGTTTTGTCACTAACCTCGTCAAACCGCCAGTTTCAGTTTCAAAGGTTTAACGAGACGGCAGGACAGCTGTCCTGTCAATTGCCAATGGTGTACACGAAGTGTCCGGACACTCGTAACACTAGTACTGCATATTACAGCATAACAAAATAATATTTTCCATTTAATGCCACTACAGAAAACAAATAGTAAATATACAGTAGAAATAGAATTAAACATAAACAGAAGGACGAAGTACGTCTGCACTATATATTGTACTATTACGAAATCCGTACCATTGTCTCTGAGGCGCCCGTATTACAGATGCCACATCAGGGGAGATTTTGTCAGTCAATTTCAAATGTAAGAGGGTCTGATAAACAGTTTCTCACAGAGTGCATTCCAAGTGTGCGAAAATGTATTTTTGTGAGAATTTAAAAAGCACTACAGCGAGTGTGGTACCTATATCTTAAACCTTCTAGGTTTTGGTTTGGTCTGGTTGTTGTTCAACTCAGCAATATTCCGGCGCTATTTGGATACGATGATTTGTGTCAACCATATCGTCTTCACGCTGTGAAATGTCGCGAAAATGTCGCATTGTCTCATTGTCGCGCTATGGCTAATTTGCACCTCATTTTGCTTGTTTTTGAGAGGGCGACAACGCGACAATGCGAATTCCCTCAACAGTCACCCCCTAGCTTTTTCTAGTCTAGGTGTGTGTGTGTGTGTGTGTGTGTGTGTGTGTGTGTGTGTGTGTGTATGTGTGTGTGTGTATGTGTGTGTGTGTATGTGTGTGTGTGTGTGTGTGGTAATATTTGCAGGAATAACACATTTCCGATCTAATGATCCCTAAATTACCACGACAGTGGTAACTGTGACAGCCATGCATGGTTGCACACATGTTGTTGTCCAGTAAAGTCATATTTGTCGGTCACGTTATATGAAACTAGAACATACTCGAGTCACCGGAAAAGTAAGGTGTGTCTTGTCTCGCATATCACAAGTTGACGCTCAAAGGGATTCGGGAACCAGCTTTGTACCGGAAGTTTGTACCTCTCCAGACCTTCTGGTTGTAAAGGCTGATTGCAGTTAACTCCAGACGTACGGTATACGACCTGTTCACTATACAGGGTGGTGGGTGCATGTCACACGCTAGCGACACTATCAGCCACGACAGAAAACACGCCCATGTTGTATGTAAAACAGATTGCAAATACTATCATTCAATTTCATCATATTGTTTGGTCTGCCCCAAGACATAAAAATCGAACAACAATTCTTTACATTAATGATCTTAAGAAACTACAGTATTGCCTTTTTGCCTCAACTTAAGTGTGTTTGATGTTCGAATACTTTCATTTATGTCATTCGATGTAAGAATGCACTCAGACGCCTGTAGAACAGAAACGTAACGGAACACTTTGATGGTTGCTAAATAATATACCGTACGAGTCGACAGGTCAGCAGTTCAGAGCTGGGATGTCACGGTTGTTGATACAGATGTAGATAACGGGATAACAGCCTCGGGAGGAATATCGGATATTGCCACGGCTTTAGTGCGAGCTTAACGCTTAAGGTGTGACAATAACATGAATTCAGTGGTATTTCAACATTGGCGTTTCTTGAAATCTTCAGCAGTTTACACAGTTTACAGGTTCCACTGTTACGTGAATACTTACTTCTGTAGATTGACACGTTCTAGTGTCTGAACGGTTTGGAACCACGAAAGTGTGTGTGTGTGTGTGTGTGTGTGTGTGTGTGTGTGTGTGTGTGTGTGTGTGCTGTCTGTTGTAAAAGTATTTGTTAAAAAAAGAATTGGATAAAAAGGATTATAAAACACAACATTTAAAATGTAAAGTCGAAAGGGGAAATATATCATAAAGAGTGAAAGTAACACAAACCATGTTTTCAAACGAAAAAAATACTTACCTAAGATATAAGAATTCTGAACGGATAGTTGAATAGATTTTTTAAATATGTGATATCACCATTATGTTCAGCTTGTTTATGCTGTTATTGATAATGATAAACTTTTAAATAATTACTCATGTGAAAATATTGATGACTCCCTGAATATTATCAGTGTCCCTTTAACAATATAATAAATGAAGTATTTCTCCATTATTTTAACTGATCTGTAGCTTACATTTTCTCTTTTCACTATTGTTTCCTATTATCCGACCACCTCGTTATCACAGCTACAAATGTGGGAAGCACCGCACCACCTACACAATGTACGACGTCATCAACCAGCGTGCTGTATTCGAATGTCCAGAAATGACGTCATGTTAAAACGATCTTTGATCGTGGCATAACCAGGCACGCCTGTATGAGGCGAGATGAAACGTCCCTATACTTCGCTGTGTATGATCCTGAGAAGGAGCATATTTTATATGTCTCGTGAAACATTATGTATTTGTCATGGTGTGACGCAAATGGGTTATATTTTCAAATTATTCATTAAAAGCTTCAAATTATGCTTAATTAAATTTAAACATTATTTTAATTGAGACAATTTGAATAACGAAATCCAAATTCTCCCAACTGTAAACTAAAGACTGTTCACTTCTTTGTTCAGGTACGCGGATAAGATATAGTGCACACATACACACATACCTGTATCATATGTTGTTGTTATTTGTTGTCATGGTTTGTTGTCTTTATAATAAGATGGGTTTTTTTATCTTACAGTAATCGTCAATGCTCGGCGATGGCACACGAATACATGACAATCACAATAAGAATGACTCAACAAAAGAATGGGAAAATGATCAGCAGTTTGCAGTGGCAATATGCATAAATACTTGTGAGGAGTAAAATAAAGTCCCATATACATAAACTGTAAAATATTATATGTGGACGGGCACAATGTGTGAATATTATATGTATACGAGGATATTAATGTATATCAGGCTGGTCGCGGACGTTTAATGTATATCAGGCCAGACGTGGACGTTCAATGTTTATCAGGCTGGTCGTGGACGTACAGTGTATATCGGGCTAGACGTGGAGGTTCAATGTATATCAGTCTGGTAGTGAGCGTTTAATGTATATCACTCAGGTAGTGGACGTTCAATGTATATCAGTCTGGTAGTGAGCGTTTAATGTATATCAGGCTTGAAGTGGACGTTTGGTGTATATCACTCTGGTAGTGAACGTTCAGTGTATATCGGGCTTGTAGTGGACGTTCAGTGTATATCGGGCTTGTAGTAGATGCTGAATGTATATCAGGCTTGAAGTGGACGTTCAGTGTATATCAGGCTTGTAGTGGACGTTCACTGTATATCGGGCTTGTAGTAGACGTTGAATGTATATCAGGCTGGTAGTGGACGTTCGGTGTATGTTACACTCACCTTTTCCGGTAGTCTGTTGTGGCAGTGATTGAGAGCATTAGTCATACCATTGCTCTATTCAGACGTCTTGTTACCAGGGATACTTAACTAAGGCATGACTGTATTATTATTCTTTTATCAAGTAATTCCTGCAGGCCATCTATTCTCACTGAACCATCTCTGTGTGTTCATCTGTGAGAATCCCAGACTACAGTTGGACCCCGTGCGTCACTTACACCAGGCACAATGTGGGCGGTGATGGCCATATACCATGCACACGTAGGTACTGTAGATTAAGTGTGTTCTATTTTGGTATTCAGTCAGTTGTTGCCAGTAACACACGAGAAAGCGTAAACAACGGCACAAACAAATCTAATCTTACATCCGCCCTTTCGAAGTCGGAAAAGATGAAAAATTAAAAAATGGCAGTTACTTAACACGCGTCAAGCTGACACCCTGTTCGGCACTATCTTAATGTACGCCTATGATTTGTAATTTTACTTTAGAGAAAAGTCGTTCTAATGCATTATGCTCTGGTGAATCTGTTATGGTTGACTGACGCGATACTGAAGTACATTTGAAGTACATATCGAAGGGAACTTGTGCTAAATGTTCATTGCTCCAGTACGTTAAAGGTCTGCTACCCAATCCTGGCCTAAGTCTGGCCGAACTGAGACTCCCTTTGCCATTGCTAGGCCCTTTACAAATATTGAACTGAATCAGTACATGATTACACAAGGAGCCATTGATTGTTTGTTCATTCAGGAAGCAAATTCTGACCTACGCAAACTTGAATCAGATACAATTCACAAGGAAGAGTATTTCGTTGGTTGAGTGAATATATTGAATGTTAATTCCTAAGACTGGCATAGGTGATCCGACCAAATGACGACGTTCTAAATGCATCAAATAAAATATATGACTGTTATATTTGGGATTACACTTTCTCAGTAAAGTACAGATTCTAGAACTTTGGTAGGGTTGAGTGTACACCCCGAGCCAGGCAGCTTATCGCCAGTCAGTCGCCTAACCCACCCAGGCAGCGCGACATCAGTGTGAGTTCGATGGGGCTGAACCCAAAAAAATCACAGGAATATATACTTTGCTGAGAATGTGTAATCCGTATAAAACATTTATAACAACGTTATTGTCAACTGGCATTTAACAGTGATTTCGGTAGCAAAACTGAAGTTGTTTTACACTTGGGAACATTTTTCAGTGACAGACACTAACTGCCGGTCACCATATGCAGCAGACCATTTGATCAGACTCAGTCCATTTCCTGTTATGAACATTACACCATTAGAAGCATTTATGAGGAAGCGACTGATATGAACATGGAGATTATAGAAACAAGAAGTAAAATGTACAAAACACATCCCAGTACTTCAAGCCTCATTGAAGTAGGTCACTGTTGTATTCTAGACCGGTATCGCTTCATCCGTTTCTTCAACAGTACACCCGGACACGTAGTGGGAGGACGGATATACTGTATATAAACTCGTTGTGGTGTCATTCATTCCATTTCTCATTCAGTCATAAAGACAACACTTAAAAACATTAATTTTCCCATAAGTAATTGTTTTGGAATCCACCGATACACTGTTTCTTAAGTTGTTTATTCAAGAAGCAATAGATGGCCTGCGGCAACATGACGAAGGCCTTCCTCTGACACAGGACAAACATCAGCTGCAGTCGCACACTGTATTCCATCTACAATGTATGTTTTTATGACATACCTAATGGTGTAGATATACCCCAAGCAAAATATAGGAGCGTGTATCATGAACAGAGGACTGAGCCTGTGCGTCTACGCACGGATTATAATACAATAAAAATATGTTAGGCGTAGACTGGACCATGAAACCGGGTTGTAATTCAATTATCCCACTGATGTTTTATTCTTTGATAGGATTCATATTATAAGTGATCCATTCAAAATCAAACCCATTTAAAATTCATCTATTTGTAAGAAGTACTCATTGAAAGACAGGATATGCATGATTTCACGCCTCAAAATTGTATGTTGATTCTTGTGTTTACGACATGTGAAATACTTGCATCTCGTCCTTCATAGCGTTACGAACGGGATATTTCGCTATTTATGTGACACTATACGTGCCTTCGCGGTCACATTCAGCCATATTCATGATAATAGCGATATTTCGCTATTTTTGTTTTAAATACCGGTGATGAATGGCGGATTAGTCAGATAGTTGTATTCTACGCAGTAAAAGAACGTTAGATTTATTTCTGCATCACCCTGTAACAAGTTAGAAAGATCATCAACCATCGTGTTTATGTTTACAGTTGCTTCAGCAGCGGGTGCGACCTGGGATTGGTCTTGTTCACTATGTCACCACAAGCTCTCGTATCACTGCGAGACTTAAAGATATTTTTTTAATATGAAACTTTTGAGATGACCCCTCGACTTGAAACGCTTCACAGTACAATATATCTAGAACCTTTTCAACTTGGGGGGTCATCTCAAAAATTGTGTATTTGTTGTTTGTTTGTTTTTGTTTTTGTTTTTTTTTTTAAAAAAAAAAAACCCCGTTAAACCTTGCAATGGCACGTGAACCTGTGCATGTCACCTGCCCATCCCATCCCTAATTCCCATATTACATGCGTTATGTTGCGCGGCTCCTCCTGTAGTAAAAACCGTCTCCAAAATCATGACACGATATGTTGGCGGGAATAAGCCATTGCTGAATACACATTTCTCCTTTCACTGATAGCGTTAACACAAATACACACGTGCCCCCGACATTTAAACACATCTCAGTTTACCCACACATCCCGAAACATAAACTCTATATCCTTCATTGTAGCATTTTTCAAGGTTATAAGCTCCACCTTTCCTGACGTACGAACATTGCCACCTCATCTCTGGACTATGCAGTTGGACTACATATATGTATCGCCAGTTGACCGGGGTCAGCAACTTACTGGGTGAACAATGAAATTCTAGTATTGACTTTCTTCCCCTGTGATATCATTGTTTTCTCAATAGCAATCTAAAGTTGATCTAATCTGCTCCAGGCCTTACACTTCTGTAGAACATACAACGGATATCTCCCATGGAAATCATTAACGTTTCATGTTATGTAACCAACACATCGATACACATGTAACCGTCATCTACGATCATGAATCCATGTTTTTGTAGATTATGCAATGAACAGTTCATATCGAATCGACCATTAATTAACACCGGCCTTGGGGTAACCTTTCCAGGTGCTAAAAGCACACCATTGTGTGTTACTTCACACCTCGGGAAGTCATAAAAACATGTATCCAAATAAACGTTTCACTGGGCCCCAGAAGGTAATAAGAACTTCATGAAAGTAACACCTAAAGATGCTGTCTGTTTTGCTTCTGGACACGCCCCTGGCTAGTCGGAACAGCGGATACATATTTGTATTCAATTTCAAGACGAGGAATTAGCTGGTTCAAGTCCATGTTCGGTTCTGCTTGGTTCTGTGATAAAGAAATGTACAACCCTCTATATCTTCACTGATGATAGCAGCAAGTGATGGCCACTGTTATTTTACATATATAAGGTTACATTTTTCAAATATTATTATGCTGTTTATTTTGCGGAAGGTTGTCAGGTACATTTAATTGCAGAACCTTTTTAGCACAGAAATATTATGCTTGCAAATAAATCGGTCAAAATGTTCATATTTGAGATTACATTCGAAATGATCACGCATATTTGAAAAGCATGAAGATGTTAATATTGACATCGATCAACATGGAACTGTGTCCGTACGCGACGATCTTAGGGATAGACCTGATAATCCGAACAGAAACATTCTTAACGACTGTTTGCTGTGTCGAAGTCACCTTGAAGTGATGAGTCGAGGAGAAACATGGAAGCTAGCGCCGTGAAAACAGTCTGATATAACGGGAGAGATGACGTTTGTGAACATAATAGGTCGTGCGTTGAACCTTGAATGTGCTGTTACACGAACGGTGCTAGGTGAAGTTCCACAGCGTGAAGGTCAAAGTGTCTTAGGACGCTGATTAAGGTTTTGAAAGCCTGATATTGTCTGTGATCCTGTTCGACACTGTCTTAATATACGGAAGTATGTGTGATTGCAGTGTATTGAAATATGTTGGAAGAGAATATGTGCGAATGAGATGTACATCAAAAAACCTGTCAAATCTCACTTAATCCATCTCGGTAAACGAGAAATATACACTTGAAACTGCAGTGGCAGTTTAAGACATCCGGTAAATGACTCCTAGGAAATATTACCATTATAAAATAAACATCATGTATGGTAGTATAATCCATTTGGTGGTTTAAGCTCAAAGGGCTGTAGAAGTTTTCAGTAAGAAGAGACAATTGTACAGATACATAATCCACGCGTTATCGTTCAACCTTTAACCTAATACTTGGACTTGTTCTTGTGACCGGCACTTTCGATACGTGTTGTAAATATCATTGTCTATGAAAACTACCCCAAGGGTGTGATGTTACGATAGCGTCACCAGTGACGCGTGACGCTCAGTCAGGTGACTTAAATCTCCCTGCCTCCTGAATCGTGAGAAATTCTATGCTGACTACCCGGCCAGGCAGGGTCTTGAACCAGTCGTCCAGGAAAGTTCATTCTGATCGCCGCTCAAGGGAGGGGAACAACTCTAAAGTGGAGTTTCTTCAACGATTTGGGAACAATTTGGGTTACTACTGTGACAGCCACTCGACGACTAAGATACTACTGGTCTAGTCACCAAAATAGTGTCACACACAATGTCACGGTTTGTGATTGCGGCGGTGGGGATTTTTCTTGGTCCAGGTAAGAATTCCGAATTAACGGGTTTAGATAAATTTCAAATTTGTCCGTTTTTGTTAAAAAAGTAGTGCAAACATTTCACAGTTCAGGGCACCATTTTGTACTTTCTAACTGCATCTTGTTCAGTACCTCGCTGGAATTATATTTTTAGTAAAACTATGAAACGCTGCTGACAAATTTGGAAATCAGTTGTGCACATTACTGTATTACTACCCACCGAACATTTATCATTTGACACTTTATTCGATTCGTAGATTGGTGATGTCATTTTCAGACCTAGTAAAATCAGTGTTTTAAAAAACACCAGATTTCATAACTTTAAAACAACAATGGGGAAACTAGTTGGCCACACTGGTGAAATAAGACAAGACAATTTCAAAGGTAGATCTAAATACCTCGCTAGCTTTAACAAGTGTATGTTATGATGTATGTTAGATAGCAGTAATCATTCTTCGGCTTCTCTCAGATACTCAAAATTATCTTCACTTCTACTTGTTATACTTCTGATATTTGTCAGTGTCATGCATAAGCTCTGGGTCTCTTTAACTGCTTATAAGATCCACGTGAAATAGTGTCAGCGAAATAAAGAGCGGGTGCTTCAAATACGGTACGGATCGTAGAGTGCCACACTTCCTGCCTAGTTTATGACCTATGGTTGCTTCTGGTAAACAACTCCCCAGGGTCTCACAACCCCTGATCCACCCACCTGTTGTCCTGTAGATGCAAATCTAGAGACACGCCTAATGTACAGGGTGACAGTATCGTCAAGAATTACATTTGTGTAGCTATCACTACATCTGCCATTTGAACTGAAGTAGGTGGTCCAGCTGATGTGTCGTAGTGGTGTAGGGTATCACATATGTACCGGAGATGTCCATCTGTAGTAGTTGCTGTGGCGTAAGGTATCACATATTTACCCAAGGTGTTCATCTGAAGTAGTCGATGTGGTGTAGAGTATCACATATTTACCCAAGGTGTTCATCTGCAGTAGTTGTTGTGGTGTAGGCTGTCACATACGTACCCGAGGTGTCCATCTGTAGTAGTCGTTGTGGTGTCGAGTATCACATATTTACCCAAGGTGTTCATCTAAAATAGTCGTTGCGGTGTAGAGTATCACATATTAACCGGAGGTGTTCATCTGAAGTAGTCGTTGTGGTGTAGGGTACCACATATTGACAATATGGACAACTTTATGGCTAATAACTTCTTTTATTTTGTGAATGCTACGTTTCGATACAGATTCTTTTATCGTCGTAACGCAGATTGTTACATTAAGTGGAGGGTGTGTGTATATGAAAAAAGAAAACAACATAATAGCAGAAATGGGTGGGCAATAACCTGAAAAGACCAGGAAATTAACATGGGAGAAGAAGTGAAAACCAGAAAGATACAAATGAGAGGGAAAAGTATAGTTTGAAGTTTGGGAGATGTTCATACACTTGATAGGGTTGGTAGAGGAATACATCATAAGTGGACGGAGTGAACAGAGCAGAACAGTAGATCATTCTCATAAAAATCGCAAAAAAATGATATACAGAACATACAATGAAATTTGAAAAAAAGACACACACATTATTTTACAAATTTTTACAATAACTGAATTGTAAGCACAATTCATATGCTGGACACTTTTGGCAACAGCTTTACTGGAGCAGTAATACTAAGGTAGATGTGTTTTAACGTTGAGATGAGAGTGATGGACAGACAAGTAGAAAGTGGAATTAGCCACAGATATCTAAATTACACAATGTACTGATTCTATTTTCCCTTAATACATTTACCCAACATCCAGCTTAAATTGAAAGTCTTTGACTAGTCGTTCTTAATTTTGTGATCCATAAGCTGAAGGTTGTGGCAATATGTATGGTTCTAATTTTAAAATATCTTTGGACATAAAATAAGACTTTTCTTTCCACGATGTCATGAATGTAGAAACAGTGCTGGTGGGGAGGGGGTGGGGGTGGGGGGTGGGGAGGAGGTATCTGTTTCATATTTTATGAGGCGTCTGATTTTGTGGGACGGTTTGCCAACGTAAGGACAAGATGTTTTCACTGGGGCTAGATTCTGGTTTAGGTCTTTTGTGTTCAGAAAACCATCTGATCAATACATCCACAACTTCTCAAACCATCCACGTATGGTTAAGACTGGAATCATCTGTACATTAACGAGAATGGGTGAAGAGCATCCGTTCAACAAATCTACAAAAAGAGACTGAACTCCTGAAGAAAGTCTTCGTAGAATTCACTATTCACCCAAAATAGCCAACAGAACCACTCCTTCAACTCTGTCACCTTCCCACATGGGACCTACACGAGGAGAATCTGTATCGAAACGTCGCGCTCACGAAATAGATGACGTTATTATCCATAAAGGTGTTAATAGTTTACTTACCAACATCTAAAACTCCACTCAAAGAACTTACGAAATTTCCCCCAGATTCCTAAGTGAAGTAGCTGTTGTGTTTAGGTAACCACATATTTTCCCCAGATTCCTATCTGACGCAGCTGTTGTGTTTTGGGAAGCACATATTTTCCCTAGATTCCTATGTGAAGTAGCTGTTCTGGTGTAGGGAAGCACACATTTTCCCCAGATTCCTATGTGAAGTAGCTGTTCTGGTGTAGGGAAGCACACATTTTCCCCAGATTCCTATGTGAAGTAGCTGTTCTGGTGTAGGGAAGCACATATTTTCCCCAGATTCCCATGTGAAGTAGCTGTTCTGGTGTAGGGAAGCACATATTTAGCCCAGGCGTCTAACTGTTTGGGTCTGCGATAGGGTAACGATACAGGGCATTGGAAAGCCAAGCTATAATTGTAAGTTATATTATCAGTGTTTTGTGATACCTAGTAACGCCCTGTAGATCTGCAGTACCAAGTGCGTCCCTATTTCTTTGAACCTATTTCTGTAATACCACCTATTAGGCCACCAGCAGTCAGTTTGTTACATGCGTTATGAACCTCTTTCCTCCGACATAATGCCGACACTCCAGAACTAAAATCCTGTTTTGAACACCGTTAAGCACTGCCATATATTTTATAGTTAGCCTTTATGCATAGTGAGCTTTATATTATCTGCTACTCATTAGCAGGATCAAAAGTTTATTGAAAACAAAACAATATTGACAGGACGACATTCGAGTCGTATTTCGTGAGTGTTCTTGTATAGGCTATGATCAGATATATGTGCCTGTCATATGGTATAACGTGCTGTATGGCCTGTATATCTCCTTCCAGTCCTGTGTCATGGCCTTACGGAGCAGGAGTGTGGGCAGTTCAACCATCTCAGCAACTGTACTGCCACAATGCAGAGCACCATCGCCTCATCAAACAGCATGACGACGAGCTGCAAGTAAGTGAACTGTGACCCTTTTATAGATTGTTGTTGGACTGCTTTTCAAATATGTCTGACTATTGTATGACTCTCAGCACATATTTATCTGTGATTTATCTGTGTCTGAATTAACAGGCTGAGGCCAAATTGTCCATCCACCAGTGTTCAGATCTGGTTTCTGTCTGTGTCTGTAACGTCACTTTGCTGATCCCCCGTCTGCCCAATTGCAAGTCTCTGTCTTTCACTTTTTGCGCATGGTTTAGTTTGTGTAACTGTCGTCCGTCCAGGTCTTGACTGATTGTTTTGTGGACCTTCCAAATGTGTCGTGTAATATTTGTGATGTTGTGTTCCAGTGCTATCCTGGCCTACATAGAGTGTGTGGAGAACGTGGCATGTGACTGCAAGCTGACCACCGTCCCAGGAGTGGCCAACCAGCTGACCTATATCTCGGGATTTTACTCCTACCAGCAGTGTCAACTGTGTAAGTATGCAGCCCCACCATCCCGGAAACACCTTCAGATTACAGAATATGTGTAAACGGACCAAAATGCCCTCAGTAAGGTTACTGTGAGTGATATAACGTGACGGTAAATGATTGTACATGCACACATGGCCGTATATGGCGAGTTGGCTAACACCTTAGAGAATAGAAGATTCTGTAGGTTATCCCTGTTAACACAAATCATTGTATATATGGTCGTATATGGTGAGTTGGCTAATACCTTGGAGAACTGAAGATTCTATGGGTTATCCCTGTTAACACAAACCATTGTATATATGGTCGTATATGGTATGTTTCATAAACCAAGTCGTAGTTGATTCAGCTAAAGTCACATGACCACAAAGGATGTAGAATGACAGCTACCTGGTTGATTGTCTGGAAACTCAAAGAGCCAATTGGTGGATTCTCTCTTAGACGACAGGTATGCTCTCGGACCATTCCTTTGCATGATCCGCCGTTCTATAGACTAACATCATGCTAGAGAGTGTGACAATTGGCCAAACAGTCATTAGACATGTAGGTTGTTGAAATATGAAAGTTAAAACCCATTCCAATGGATGATTATGACATCTGAAATACATACATACATGGGCACCAGAACACCTGTAAACTCAATCAATCAAACTTTCGTCAAATTATCACCTACAGACCTGTCAAATCACATATCAAAATATTCTGTTAAACATAAACCCATCCCTGGGGTAATGGCAGCGGTTAAATAGTACAAAAGTCACACATCACACACTAATTTCCTCATAAAATCTAGCCAACATTTGGTGGTTAATGCGCCAAGAACACAGATGTCCTTCCGCTCATTAACGATTGGTTCAGTATGCACAGTAGTGTCCGAGAGGCATTGTAACACTTAGCTGAGAGTGTCAGCTCCAGTGAGTTGCTGAATCACAGATCCAATATGGCTTAAACGTATGTTTGTTTCGCCAAAGCAGAAATCTGGCTCGGCGAACATGTCATGTGGTTTATATAAACGCCGCTCCAGTACATTAAATTATTCCAATCCGTGGATATATAAATGAAATAGTTTGACAACAAAGAATAATATTAAGACCAAATAACATATGACCGTTGCTTGATGTTACTTATGCCCAGTAACCAAGTAAACTGCTGTAGGAAATCAAGTTACATCAAGCTTGTCTTACATTGAATTCATATGCGTAGAGATGGTAATCACTGAAAACGGTTGAATGAACTGGTGTAATGAGTTGATAATGTCTTTTTTGGTGAGTTATCCAATGTACTGTATAAAGTAGTTTTAACATCATATCCTTGAGTATTAACATACATAGTTGTCCTTAGATTCTTATAGCTCTGACAAAAATAGTAAATAACTTCTTCGTTATAATGACCACATCACCACTTGGATGTTTCCAACATATGTCGATTATATCTGTCCGCGTTTAGATCGCTACAGCCGAACTTGAGGTGAAAGCGGATGATTTGACAGAATCCAGTACCAAAATTCGTGTAAAGGTAAACTGAAAAGCAAACGAAAGTACACAGGTTGTGTTTCTTCCAGTAAGATGAAAATAACAAAACCTTTTGATGCAGTTGAAACCGTACTTTGAAGTACACTCCATTACACGTGCTTTAACAGCAAAATGGCATTGCAACCATAAACACCGATGTAGTGATGACCACTGCAGACGGTTCGTACCACGAAGGTCGAGGTCATTCCACGCAGTGGTCTGCTGGACCATATACCAGCAGCACGAAATCGTCTTGTCACTGCGAATCGCCTCACGCGACGTCCCAATGATATGGCTGCTGATGAAGACACCGTCCACATCCGGTTGCCTAGGTGAATTACCCGGGGATTGCGATCTTCTTGGGGTGTTGTCACTCTGGGAAGCCCACTACTGGGCCAATCACATGGCTAGCCTGCCATATTGAAACGGTTTAACAGCCGAATTAGGGGTTGTCTTGTGCAAAATAGTGTCCTTGCAATATGGCTGTTGGAAGCACCGATATGTGACATTCCTGTTGCCCGTTCTTGTTCGACGACCTCAATCTTGGCAGTCTGTCGTGAAATTTTTGTCAAGTGATTGTTCAGTCTTCACGACAACCAGGTTTTATACCCTTTGTACGAGAATTGCTCGTGCATGGGAATATGATCACAATTTTGCAAAAACAAATCGTGCAAAACACGTGAAAATATATTGGTTTGTATTTTGTTAAATGGAACATGATGATTGTGTTCTATACAGTCGGTGTTCTTCAATAATTTTACTAGTTAGAACGCTTTTTTTTTGCATTGCAGCAGTAATTACACCTGTGTACTTTATTTTGCTGGTCAGTTTAGTTACGAGTTTCTGCTGCGTTTATCATGGTTGTAAATTGATTCAGGGAAACAACGTTAACTCTATCAGGCAATGAATTCCACAACATAATCGCGCCTGGTAAAAAGTACTGTTCCTAAGATTATAGTTGGGTTTTTTGTTCAGATACACTATCCGGTCCTAGATCGTTCAGACTATGTGGAGTCAGACGATGATACACTTTTTTTATATAAAGTTATGAGCTTAGGGTTATATCGTCTTTCTTTCAGTGTGCTATCACTGGGCGTCTAAATGTAACTTCTTCAGTAAGATTACCTGTTCAATCTACAGTTATCCCATATATGATTGCAGAAGTCAAAGTGTGGTAAGGTAATTACAAGGAATTATATAAAGTATTTAGAGTTTTCCGAGAAAAACGGTATTTCAAATTTCTCAGATTGATCATTGGACTAATTTTCTTTATCATGTCGCCTATATGAACTTTCTAAGAACAATCGCTTTGAAGTGTAATACCTGGATGTTTATGGTAATCAACATCTTTAGTGATTCATTAATAAGTTCGGTCTGACATTTTTGCCTTTTTTCGCGTGAATGTTAACCTCTCAGTCTTACTACTATTGAAAATAACTTGCCACTTTTTAGCCCAGTCTGAATTTTTTTGCCAAATCTCTGTTTATATTTGCAGCTGTTGCAATATGGCTATCTATTGCAACATCGATATCGATGTATCATCCGCAAAAAGGCGTCAACAATGCCTTTAATATAGATGATGAACAGAAGCGGACCTAAAACGGAACCTTGTGGAACACCACCTTTCACTGTTTTAATATCTGAACTGTAACCATTTATTACCACTCTCAGTATTCTCCTGTCTAGATAACTTACAAACCATTTTTAGAGAGTGCCCCTTATACCGTAAGCCTGAGGTTTATGAATAATGCCCCTCTGCCAAACTCTGTCAAAGGCTTTGCTTATATCACAAAATGCGGCTCTAATTTCCTTTCCTTTGTGTACTTCATCTCCGATAAAGTCATAAATGGATTTGCTATAGAATCACCAGGCATAATTCCACATTGTAAGCTTAACAGAGTGTTGTTATCTCTGCAGAATGTGAAGACGTATTTAAAAAACGCATTTAAAAAAATGTAGCACCTTTCTTACGAAAAGGTATTACTGAGGCGAGTTTTATTACGGATGGAAAGGTTATACAACTTAGCAACTTAACTCTGTTAGAGAGACAGAGGATAAGCTCATTTTTATATTTCCAATGCCATTGGGCCTCGTAGCTTTAGATCAACTGAATATTTTGAGCATCTCCATTACCTATAATGATTGACGACAAAACATGGCCAATTTCACGCGGTTTGGTACCAGACAGGTTTTTGGATCAGAAACTTGAGATTGTTGTGAGAAAAACGAGTTGAGTACATCAGCGATATCTCGTTCATTGTCATAAACGATCGATGTCAATAAACTGACAATTGATGGAAGCGATGGTTTATTATAATTTGTTTTTACATAACTCTTAAGTACTCGCCATCACATTTTTGTACCATGATTATCAGTGTTATTTATAGTTTCGTCAGCTTTAGCATCATAGGCACGTTTTGTATTTCTAACACTTGATACGGAGCATTCTGAACTTAAACCAGTCAGTAGGACCGTTTCGTGTTTTAGCAGATTTATGTATATGATTACGCTTCCTTATTAATGATCGGATTTCGTTATTCATCAATGCCGGATCTTTGGTTCTATCTGTTACAGTTTTAAATCTATATATTCAGTCATGATATTCAATGTTAAATATGTGAGATATTCTGTAACAATATCAAGTTCTCCGAAGAGAAAAGTGTATTTGAGTTCATCCCTTTGATACTTTCGAATATTGTGATCGAAGGCTAAACGTCGATACAGTATCTCCGAGTATTCATTGTCAAACTTACATTGTCTTTCATTCAGTACCAGGTACCTTGTAACTGTGCCAGTCAGAAATATATTTTGGTACAAATTGTGTCTTGATATATATTATTTGTATTTTGCAGACACCGGCGAACTAGTTCCGAAAAAAGGAATACCCTGCTATGGTGATAATATACATTTTGTCAATAAGTGGCTTTGTGAATTGAAATAGTTACGAAATGAATAATCGCTTCTCCTTATTATAGTAATCCTTTTGTTTAGTTAACTTTTCCATGCTTCTGTAAACGTGTCATGTGCGAACGACCAGCAGTATATACTCTCCAGGTAAAAAGACCCAAACAATTGTATTTTCCCGAATTTAACCTGTTAATTTTAAAGTGACATTGACAGCTTAATTTGAAGTATAATTTCTTCTTTATGTCATCACCCCAATTGTCTTTGTCGCAGACAATGCCACAGGCACTGTGATCGAAGGAGAGTTGTTGGTGCTTGCCACCTCAGTAGGTATGTATATCTCATTAACACAGTGTGCTTGCCACCTGAGTAGGTGTGTATATCTTATTAACACAATGTGCTTGCCACATCAGTAGATATGTGTATCCTATTAACACAATGTGCTTGCCACCTCATTAGGTGTATATATCTCATTAACACAATGTGCTTGCCACCTCAGCAGGTATGTTTATCTCTGTAAAGCAGTATATCTGATAAAGACAGTTCGCTGTCCGACTCGGTTCGTTGAGTGTGCCTGAAGAAAACGATGCATAACACTGTGATGTAAGTATTTCATGAAAGAATCGTTAAGTGAAAGATAAATCTTTGACATGAATGGAGCTTTTTCAGCCCTTATGATACTGATTGCTGTCCTTTGGCCAGACTATGACTATATATATTGTATATGCATCAGAGACGTTTTTGTCTGCAGGTTCACTCGTCCTTGACCTTGAGGCTGAGTGCAATGGTTTCCAGGCGTGTTATGCAACCTACGATACTAAGGCTGCCCTCTCTCTTCACGACAGGAACCTCGTGTCATTATGCAGGTGGGTATAGCATTTGTATCTGGAGTGAGTGTGTGAGTGGGTGAGTTAGTCGGTTTTGTAATATGTTCTCACTGAGTGACATCGTAACATCGGCGTCAACAACTGGTAATATAAGCGTTAACTTACTCATCAGATCTAATTCAGCACACGTGGACAGACTATACCTATGAAAATACGAGCCCAGTTGGGTGATTTTACACTTACAAACCCGTCACCCGTAAGCTAATTAAGATTTATCTTAAAATCACAACTAATCTTAGTGTTTTAATAAAATAAGTCATTTTCCTTTTGCTGTTAATGCTAGCATCCAAATGTCATCGTTGACAAAGCGGTTATACCTGACCCACCATTGCAGGGGAACTTATATCATGTTGGTTATTGGCCTATAACATCCCACAGCAACCATAAAGGGTTAACGTCTCATCTTTGACCCAGTTATTTTGAAAAAATATAAGACAAAAATCGGTTAGAAGCAGAAAATGATTAGGTTTATGTTTAGCAAGTGAAGTTTAGTAAAGGCTGTTGGGGCAGTGTGTTTCCACAATGAAGACAAGAGTTCGATTCCAAATTGGGCTTGGACTGAAAAGCACATTCTTATGTCAAGACCATACAACTCTTTCCTTTTCACGGAATTTTGCAAGGTCCGAGTGAAAGAGCTTATGTCATATTCCTGTAGCCTAGGTTGTTGGCGAGGAACACCAGTGTAGACACCAAATACATGACATTTTGAAATCGTTTGTTGAGATACTGTTCGAACATCTTTCTTGTTTGATTACTCACTTTATGATTTCCAGCGTCCTTGACGAAACCATAGTATGTCTGGAGAACGCCGCCTGTGCCTGCGGCGAGAGCAACAACACCAAGCTGATCGAAGACGTTTTGTACAACAACCAGGTTTTTACACAGACATGTTCAATTGGTGAGTGTTCTCAAACACGCGATCATCTTCACAGCGAGTTGGGTTGCACGTCGTTTTAGCAATATTCCAGCAATATCACTGAGAGGGACTTGTACCCATCTGGGGACTCGAACCTGGCTCTTCGGCGTGACGACGTTATGATTGAAAAGTATTGTTTTAATCAGTGACAGAAATATCATCTGGATAAAGTGTAACGTTCCTTGATCATGTTGTCCTATAGATCCCTGTGATACGATAGTGAACCGAAGTTGCAGATGTGAACCTGTACATTATGATTTCATGAATTTATTCTCAACAGTGAAACCCGACATACTTCCCAAGCAAGGCATCCTGTGCTCAGGTGAGTCATCCTTATCACTGTGGCATATACCATTAGGACATGAATGATTGGAAGATGGTGATAGGGCAGGGTTGCGTGTTGTATGTGTGTAGATAAGTGGTGAGGTGGCTATGTGTATACTGTGTGTTGTAATGATTATGTCATGGGTTGGCTGTAAATGTGTGCTAATATGTGTGCCTGTGCCTGTGTCTGTGTCTCTCTGTGTGTCTGTGTCTGAGTATGTAAGCATAATGAATGATGCTTTAAAGATAAAAAAATCCCCCAAAGTGGGAGAATACATAAAATGGAAGAAATAGGGGACTACTAATTTTCGTTGCAGACAATGGCACGGCTGTGGCCCAAACCGTGTGTGACACCAAAAACCCAATCTACAAGTGCTACCTGGAACTGGACAGCACCCTGGTCAGCAGAGGAAACACGATGGACGTCCGGTGTCCGTGAGTTGTCCATCTGTTTGTCCAGTATCC
This sequence comes from Haliotis asinina, assembly GCF_037392515.1. Taxonomy (NCBI): domain Eukaryota; kingdom Metazoa; phylum Mollusca; class Gastropoda; order Lepetellida; family Haliotidae; genus Haliotis; species Haliotis asinina. The sequence continues at coordinate 35,596,421 of NC_090293.1, read as the reverse complement.
CTGTCCACGCGTCATCCACACAACGTGAACATAGAATATGTGGTCCACTTGATGTCATTGTGATAATCTGAGATCCATCCCATCTGACAGCCACAAATGGACATATAAACTAATAGAAATACCTAAAGATACAACAATAAAACATTTTCGGGCAATGTTTTGTTTGAATGATATCGTACAGGAAAGATGTCTCTAAAGACGGTAACACTTACAAATGTGATACCGATAATGACGATGAAGTGTCAGTTTCATGTCATGGTCACTAAATCAAGCCATGTTCCATTGAAACCCATCTAACGTTGACATGAAGAGCTTATATACAAATGTGATACAGAACAAGTGAATTACGTGTATTTTGCACAGGGCACTTAAGTCGTACATGGAGTGTACAGAACAGGTAGCGTGTGAATGCGGCCTTATCCGTGCTCCGAGCGTCTACCGAGCTATTACTGTCGTCGCCGCATCCTACAACGACTCCGTCTGTTCTACCGGTAATCCTCATTTACATATGCTAATGTTTGGATCATAAATTACGATGATGTAAGTCAATTGTCTGGACAACTGTTTGTATAATGACGCTATTGGTAAATTGCAAAGTATAATTCGATTTTCTGTAAGAGATGTTTGAAAGTGATGAAAATATGATAGACGTAATTAATTCTTTTACAGTTGCTGGCCCGCTGAATATTGTATCCGGCATAGCGTGTCCTGGTATGTTGCTCGTCATTTTCTACTGGTATTTTGTTAGCTTTTATTGAACATTGTGCTACCTTTCATGCAATGTTTTTTTGGGTTTTTTTTTAAGAATAGATGGTGATGGTGCTTCAGCAAAAACTTCAGCACGTTTCATTGCCTAACACCTGCGTAAGGGATGTCTTAAAGTTAAATGTCTTAAAAATTATACAACACAGTGTTGCCTGTTGAATTTGATATCTCTACCAGGAACTGTTTCCAGGAACTGTATTTCTGTGTTTAGATGGCACGGGCACGAGAGAAGATGAAGACCGCCTCATCATTGCCCTGTCTGAAGGTAAACACATTACCTCCCACACGAACCTGCCTCTTGCAAATTACTACTTCTAACACATTGATACGTCGTACACACTACTGCGTCATGTACAACATGACTTCTTATGTCACTAGAGCTTGCACATCAACATTTCTTTCACAATACTGCCTCTTACACATTACAGTTTTTGGACATTATTGCACATTACTGCTTCTTACACTACTGCATCTTTGACACTTCTTACACATTACTACTACTTACTTTTTTGTGACTGGATATTTATGTAGCGCACATATCCATGCAGCTATTGCTTGCTCAAGGCGCTGGTATTTGTTTCCCTCGACTGTTGGATGCCCGTCTCAGCGTCACATAGTATCATCAATCTCAACTCCCTGGGGAGTGTGCAAGTCTTGCCACTAGGCGCACCGAGTTTATTGTGGCATCCTAACGAGGTACCCCGTTCACAGCTGGGTGGACTGGGACACATAGTCACAGTATTTTGTCCAAGTTTACTGCACGTTGCTGTACCCGCAACTAGGTGTATGTACGTATTCATGTGGCCACCATCTGGTCACATACCAAAAGATTCATGAGTTCTTTTAAGTGCACAGGGTTGTGCACTGCACACTAGGGATTGTGACAACACGGAAAGAGTCTGCACACAATGTTGACTCGAAGGTTTTTACACCTGGTCACACGTGGGCTCGATCCAGACACCTCAACCTCGCTGGATCACTAGCCTGGCGCTTTCGCCAGCTCGCCCACCGCACCCCCTTACACGTTACTTCTACTTACACATTACTACTACTTACGCGTTATTCCTTCCTACACATTACTACTACTTACACATTACTCCTTCCTACACATTACTACTACTTACACATTACTCCTTCCTACACATTACTACTACTTACACATTACTCCTTCCTACACATTACACCTTCCGCACACCGCACCCCCTTACACGTTACTTCTACTTACACATTACTACTACTTACACATTACTCCTTCCTACACATTACACCTTCCGCACACCGCACCCCCTTACACGTTACTTCTACTTACACATTACTACTACTTACGCGTTATTCCTTCCTTCCTTCCTACACATTACTTCTACTTACACATTACTCCTTCCTACACATTACTACTACTTACACATTACTCCTTCTACACATTATTACTCCTTCCTACACATTACTACTACTTACACATTACTCCTTCCTACACATTACTACTACTTACACATTACTCCTTCTACACATTACTACTACTTACGCGTTATTCCTTCCTACACATTACTACTACTTACACATTACTCCTTCCTACACATTACTACTACTTACACATTACTCCTTCTACACATTATTACTCCTTCCTACACATTACTACTACTTACACATTACTCCTTCCTACACATTACTACTACTTACACATTACTCCTTCCTACACATTACTACTACTTACACATTACTCCTTCTACACATTACTACTACTTACGCGTTATTCCTTCCTACACATTACTACTACTTACACATTACTCCTTCCTACACATTACTACTACTTACACATTACTCCTTCCTACACATTACTACTACTTACACATTACTCCTTCCTACACATTACTACTACTTACACAATACTCCTTCTTACACGTTAATACTTACACATTACCACTACTTACACGTTACGACTACTTATACATTACACCTTCTTATACATCACTACTACTTACACATTACTACATACTTACACATTACTTCTTCTTACACATTTCTACTTCTGAAACACTACAGCTTACATATTACTGCATCTTGCACATTACTCCTGACACAGGTGCTACACGTATTTTGTTTGAGTACTGTGTTCTTCAGTGTTTAAACTCTTTCTATCCGGTGATTGTGAGCACTTCCAGACAGATGGAAATGCATACATGACTATCCGACCAACATAATTAACATCACATAACCCTGAAACATTGACAAAGATTTAGAAGAATGTTCGCATTCAAGAGTCAGATATCAAAATACTTCTTGTGCACGTTTTTCTATCAGAAATCAAGGTGGTCAATTCAACGGGATATGTTTGGTGATTGTTTGTTCAGTGATATACATACTACATAACCATGAGCATTACGTAACGATAGTACATATTGTCCCTGCAGACCCGTCTGTGGTAGAACTGTATGCTACCTGCCCTGAGATAAAGACCTGCTACAATGGTCTGGACAATGCAACAGGAATAGCACTCTTTCAGAAGAACATCAAGAAACTTTGCGCGTGAGTGAACAATCTGACAGTTACAGCTGCCTGTTAACAGAAATGTTAACATGTCAACCTTTAATTTTCCATGTTAGCTATGCCTATTACCACATGAGCAGAGTACGTGAACTGGTCATTTGGACTTTAATGAAAGTTTCCAAAACATATTGAGAACAATAACCAAGAATGGTCCTTTCCTGTAGTACCTGCCAACTGATTGATTGCATCCCACTGGTGCTTTGCCGGAAAACATTTCCTGCTGTACGTCCGTTTCAATTTACAAGCCTGGGAGCTGATTATCAACCATACAATATACCGACACGATTGTGTTGCAGAGGCCAGAAGGTGTTTATCGAATGCATGGAGGAGTCTTACTGTCAGTGTGGCTTGTACGATACCAAGAATGCCACCACGTTTCTCTCTCTGCAGAGAGATAACCATAGGGCGGCATGTTTCACGGGTAAGCTATCACAGTTGAAAATCACATTGGCATTAATGTCAAGGAATCTTCATCAATTATTACACATATTGCGATTTAAGAAGTACCTTGTTGATTATATAACATCCACTCTGAATCAGAGAATCAGAAATATGCTTGCATTTGCTCGGGGCGTTGGGGAAGCCTAGTCGCTCGTCGCGCCGAAGACCCGGGTTCGATTCCTCACATGGGTACAGTGTAAAACCCATTCCTGGAGTCTGCCGCCGTGATATTCCTGGAGTATTTCTAAAAACGGCAGAAACCAATACTCACTCACTCGGGTTTCTTAATTATATATTTCCCATTGGATATTTGTTTCTCCTGAAATACCCTGGTAGCTTGTCATACAATGACCAGGTCATCCAGATCCAGTTGTTACAAGACGATAACCATGCATTGTACATGCCACGATAATTCTAAATCAATTTGTATTTCAGACTCAGTTCTACGGGATGATTTCAAATGTGGTAGGTGTTCCCTGTCTGAAACCCCAGTCAACAATCTTTTATGAATCGTACAACTGCCTTAGTGTAATAACGTTTTGGACATCTGTTTTGTTTAATATCATTGCATTAAAGTATGATTAAATTTATCCTTTAAATCTGGTAGGCGTTCTCTGTCTGAAACCCCAGTCAACATTCTTTTGTGAATCGTACAACTGCCTTAGTGTGATAACGTTTTGGACATCAGTTTTGTTTAATATCATTGCATCAAATTTGGATTAAATTAATCCTTTAAAAGGTCAGGTGCCCTTAATATGTCCACCGATACTGAATATTATTGTTGAAACGTGCCTAATCTGTTCAATGTTCCATACCTTGTATAAGAAACTCTGCAATATGTGTGTCCGCGAGTAATTTACTCTTCATCATATGGCAGCGGTCTGTTGCAGCATACGGATCAATCGGCTTCAAGTGCACGGACAGCACCGACTGTCAGGTGATTGGGAACTCAGCGTGTCACTCTAATGGCATGTGCGCCTGTAAGGAAGGGTTCATATACAACTCTGAGGACAATGCCATGGCATGCACCAAAGGTAAGGTTCTGTATTTGATGGCAACCATAGACATTCTTACATTTCGACTTCAGCATGGTGAGGAAGGATAACTATATATGGATGAAGAACTCTTTAGTGGTGACAGGAGGCGTGTTAGATACTAGGCTGTATTGTGGATGGTGTCCCTGCTACGGGCTTTCACAGAGTCGTTATGGATTTTTATGATTCCATGGGCACTGAATGTGCATATACATAAACACATAAACATATATATGTATACATATACATACATACATATATACGTACATATATACACATACACATATACATACAAATATACACGCATACATATACATATACACATATACATACATATATACACATATACATACATATATACATATATACGTACATATATACACATATACATACATATATACACATATACATACATATATACATATATACGTACATATATACACATACACATATACATATAAATATATACACACGCATATATATATGTAACATATGTATATGCATGTGTGTGTATACACACACATACACACACACACATGCATATACATATACATATGTTACCGTAAAAAAGAACTTCCTCCATATATTGTTCTCAAAGAAAATTTCTGATGTGGTTGTACTTCAAAGGTGCAAACTTCAAGTCTCACGAATACACTAATGATTGCTCAGCGCAACCTTGAAGGTCCCCCATCATTGTCAGAGACCCAAATATCTGATCAGCTGGTGACCCTGTCCGTTGTCTGTAATATACATCTACTACCTAAAATTGCGGCAGTGCCATCCTGCTGTCAGTCAGTTGTTTGCCATGTCGGATTTGACTATTTGATTGTAGTAACGTATCAATGTAGATGTGGGTGTTGTAAAACAATATTCACTGACGAACCAGTTTCTGTGGTTCTATTCGAGGTGCTGGTGTGATCAGTATCATTGTTATTTTATTGTTATAGATCTACGAGGAACCATCGGGTACCCGTGCTCCACCAACGCAGACTGTCAGGTAATACAAAGTTCTGAATGCGGCATCGGTGGCGTCTGCGCGTGCCAGAAGAACTTCCTCTACACAGAAATAGATTCTGCATGCAAAGAAGGTTTGTTGGCACCATCGTTCACACGTATTCTGTTATAAAGCGAACATTTGTTCCGTTTGTCAGTGTAGTAGATGATATTGACGCTGTGATGACGCAACTTTATGGGTGATCAACTTCTTTATTTTAGCAACTGCGACGTTTCGGTGTAGGTTCCTATAGCAGACAGGGGAATCTTGTCAATCTTCCCAGTAGCCCGTGCATGGGGGAGGGAGGGGGAGATCTTCATTATAAATCGTCATGATTGCGGTGTAGCCTGGCCGTTTGTTCGTCTAAACCCCAGCTTCCCCCATATACTTGAAAACGATATACCTACACCTATACCGAAACGTCGCAATTATTAAAATAGAGAAGTTGATCATCAGTCGTGTCACCTCTACAACAGCAACTTCTACAATACCACTGAGACAAACACATATTGACGCGTGTACAGATAGTTAGTCTACTCACTGTAAACTGCCCGTCAGAGTATATGGGTACATCGTAAGTATGGGAGAGCTACATTAATTTGGTGCGCCTGGTAGCTACTAAAGTTGTATGATCCCCAGGGAGTTTATATTAATAAAACAATAGCCGTTTGAGTTTGACATCCAGTGACTGAGTGTAAATCAAAGCGCTATGATTTGGCGCTATACAGATGTTAGTATAATAATAAAAGTATTTATATAGATCGGGAATAACTGCGAATGGCAGACTTGGAAATGATGACAGTGATGTTGCTGGTGATGGTGTAGTGATATATTGTGCAGGTTACATGTCAGAGTGTATGGCATAACAGATGCTAAGTGACTGATCTCAGCATGTTCTTTTTTCAGTGTCAAGTGCCGTTACTGTGAAGTCAACAAGTGGTGTTTTGCTGGGACTATTCGTTTTGTCATTCGGATATCTATTATAAATAGGAGATAGCTATCCTGTAAATATAGCATGTATATCCTGTAAATATAACATGTATATATATGCTACGTGATATATATTATATATTTATATTTCACATGAAACGTGATCACACATATGTGTATCATGTGGAGAATACAGGTTACAAGAAACGAAGCTGCCACACCGTTATCTCAACCACGGTCGAACTTAGATCATTACGTGCTTGATTCCAATCAAAAGGCCCATGCACTTTGGTGTTTTTGTATGCTTTATCAGCTGTGATGTGTGAGGTGAAAGCGGCTGTAGTAAGAAACAAGTATCACCGTTCATCCTGGCACAGGCAAGGGAAGCAACACTGTAAAGACTATACATGCCTGCAGATTATTCCAACTGAAACTTGTTATCTACACGTAGACATTCCATACACATAAGCACGTGATCAGTTGCCTACATGGCTGAAACAACAACGAAAAAAGGTTATTCACTCACACGACCGACGATTCAACAGTGATATATTGACATTGTCTGTGGGTAGTTAGCGCTATGGACTGATAGAATCTTAGGTCGGAGTAGTCATTACACTTTCTAGTGTCTATGGTCTCAAAGTCTCAATCTAGAAAAATGTCCAATAAACATATCCTCGTTGTCTGTATATTTCGTATTTGAATGATGTCAATAATTTATTGCTGTATATATTGTTTATCTACTATGCTACTTGTTATATACTGTCATATTTACAAAAAGACGTTTAATACAGTTCTTACTACGAAGTTGGGGTTTGTTTTCATTTTGAATTACCATAGTTTCCTTTTGAGTTCTTTTCGGAGACAGCTCCTATCGGATATATGTCTGATCCTATGGAAAACTATGTTGATGCAGAAAGTTTTTTTCAAACACTAACGTAGCGGGAACCAATGATATCAGAGATGTCTTGATTTTTACAGCAGTTCATCAAGAATTTATCATGGTAACCATATTTGTGTTGTTGAGGAGTCTACTTGGCAATGAAAGTACTTAAAGCTCTGAACTTATGACTGTTTGTGATGATACTGATAATGATGACGATGTTCATGCACATGACATTTCTTGTCGTTGATGCTACTGCGACTACTGATGATGATGGGGACGAGGAGGACAATGGTGATTTTGATGATAATGACGAAAACAGTCGTTTAAATGTTTTAAGAGAAATTACATGTGACATTAGAGAGAGTTTAAACATAAAGATTCTATTGATCTAATAGTTTTATAGAAATGGAACTGGATTTCAAGAGCCAAAAAGACAAAAACATCACATAATATTTACAAGTCCATACAGACATAATACATCCCATGCAAAAGAAACATCCCACTACATTCTAAATACAGAAGAGGGTAACTGATAAATGCTATACGCATATTTACTTGAGACTGTTTATATCCTATCAAAAGTACAATACAGTGGATACGATTCTTGAAACTGAGAAACACATTGATATGAGGTCACAAGATGATGCTTATCTTGGGAATCTCAAATCTGTTTTCGGAATACGTTTATCAGCATTTCACATAAGCATAGGACAGAATGTCAAGATGTAACACGTATTCTGACCACACTGCGGTCGAGAACTTGGAAACCAGTCCAAACCTCTCGATTGTATTAATGATGTTGCAACAGCTATTTGTTTCACATTGAACTCAGCCAATGGCAGGAGTGACTGAGAGAGAACCCTGTAGGCAGTAAATGTGTCTGGGTTTTTAGACGCGTTTCGGATGTCTTCTAGAGCAACAACACAAACAATGTTTACCATTAATACACTAAACTGAACTAAGGCGTTACAGTAAATCATCACCTTTGCTTGTTTTTGTAAAGAGAGCTTAAAGGCCACATGCAACCAAAAAATCAAACATAATTAAAACACATTTATCACTCATTCATGACATATAGTGTACATTGCTGCTTTTAAAAAAACAAAGAAAGAAACTTATAAGCGTACAATCGTGATTCAAAAGTGCAATATTTTGTACTTGGGCTTACTTCCCCCGAAATGAAGCCCTCGGGAGACCGAATCCAGTCATAGCGGGTGGATATGCACTCAAGTGTAACGACGGCTTCCGATTGGCTGTTTCATTTGCTGATATGCTGAGGGTTCATTGTGTGTACAGAAAGATGATCTGTTTGATGGGTATTTTAGAAGTATAGCCAGTCACAAGAAAGTAAGATTCTTTATAGATAACAACTTCTTTTTGTGTACTTGATGCGTCGTTTCAGTATGGATTCATATACTGTTGTCAAACAAAATCATATACACGAAAAGAAGTCGTTATCCATGAAGAATGTATATAGAGATGTTGGGTTTGGAAAATACATGTTCTCTGAATTTGCGCTCGATCCAATCAAAAACCATATCAGTAGAGATGGTAAACTACTGCGTGGCTGGAATCTGTCCAAGTACAAAGCAGGACTTGAAACTGACAAGAGTTTGCACCAGTTTCCGTCAGATCCAGTCATCCGAAAAAATGAATGTAGTTTGTTTCCAACCCACAGACATAAAAACATGTCATGTGTATCACATGTGCCTAATTACATAATATGGCAGACACGGGACTCGGGTGCACGAGTCATAAATCAACAATCTATTTTCTTTCTGTCGTATAGTCTGATAGGTGATAAGTTCAAATTGCACGTGGTCGATGATTGAAGCTGAGTATTGCATGTTGTCTTTAGCAGACAGGCAGACAGGCAGACAGACATATTGGTGTGAATAAACCAGACACTGAGCTTTCTCTGTGACAGAGACCGCTTACCACAATCAACAAGTTTTTTTTACGTAACGAGTAGATTATTTACTTGTTTGTGTACACAACCAACATTAGACTACTGCTCACGACCTAAGACGCTGGGCATGCATACTGTTTCAAGCTCCAAGAACCTATTCACTGCGCATGCGTTATGAACGCAGCGCAGCACAGCTGTTGAAGCCAGTTTTCCCCCAGCGCTGAGGGGAATTTAGTGAAACGTTTGAACTCCGATTTCGCGGGCTTTTTTTTCATCGCGTTTTTTCAACTTTATAGCTTGAATTGGCATTTTTTATGATTTGTTTCGATAAGTGCATACCGAAAGGTACCAGAATCTGCAAAGTTGTGTTTTACGTTGCATGTGACCTTTAAGTTACGATGCTTTAATACTTTCCACTGAAACTTTTACGATGTGTTTTAATTGCTTAATTGTGAACCAATATCGTTCACTAATAATCCTGAATTTAAATCTGCAACAATCATCTCAAATATATTTCCGTATGGCCTACATGGACTGTTATAATCCCCAAAGTACATAGTGGGTGCAGTAGTCCCTCTTTGCAAGATAACATGATTATTCTTAATCGAAAAGATGTGTTATACAAGTTATACGCTCTTGTGAAGTCCTCAGCAATATTGTCTCCTGATGAAAAAAAAAACAGGTATCAGTATCTAAAATCTAACATTTTAGCGTAAGGGAAGAAAATGTGGTTCTGATCTTTTTTCATCCAATACATGAGTAATTACTACTCACGGTAAAACATCCTGTAGACCAGAACGAAACCGTGGTAAGGCATTGAACGTTCAAGCGTACAAGTCAGCTTTCCTCCAGAATAGGCTGATACCTCAGCTGGCTTTACCCGGGCCCCATCAGGCAAAGAGTCCTCCATGGTGGACAAGGATCTGGGTTCATAAAGATGATAACTTAGCCCCCCATCTCCACACCCCTGGAAAATTGAATGGTTGTTATTGAGGTCTAAATGTCTATAGTGACATTGTCATGTCACCTTGACTCTGTCGGGGATGTTCTCGGTGTGTGTAGCGGAGTGGAACACCGGGTATCTGCTGATGGACAGCCCAGGGCTGACCTGGAAGCACCAATCCTGGGTTCACCAGGGTCTATACGGTGATTTACGGGTCACTGATATCCGACAGTTTGCTATTCCTGCTGTGTAGAGCTGTCTGGATTACTCCACAACCACGCAGCAGCTATTTGGCTGTATTAAATGTCTGCTTTACTGGCGTGTAATTATCAATGTATGCCCAACGAATTGTTAAAACCGACGAAGTGCCAAAGTTTATTCATCAATTAATGGTATTTTGGGGCTATATGGAGGGGTGGGATGGGGGTAAAGACTCGGCTGATCCGTCACTGAAGTGATATCCGACTGAGCTATATGTCGTACTACAGCTTATCTCCTTGGTATTCATCACACACCGCCTGCACATACTTATACATCGCTATGTCGGGTACGTGGAGTTATTTTTGGGTGGAACAACCAGAAACAACAAAGGATTAATCTAGAACACACCACACTATTAATTCCACCCCAAGAGGTAGTAAAATTAACCCCAGATCCAGGTAGAATTAAATATTCTAAAGTAAAGATGACGTTATATGTTGAAAGTAGTAAACCAACCCTAAACTTTTATCAAATGAAAAGCTTATTAATAATATACAACAGTTTGAAGATTTAACACCAGTGAATAACGACCATTGTCGTTAACTATTTGTAGCAACCACGTGTCTGCGATTCCGTTTTGGCTAGCGACAATCAGGTGCACAAAATTAATGTTTGCTTGTGTTATTAAGGAATAACCAATTTATCATCCAAAACTGTGTTCCACGGAAGATATTGCTAGTGTGAGATCACATGATATCTCCGATGCTATGATATTAATGGTAATACAATGTTGGGAGATGCACATTTTTCATTGAAAACTAATGAAGAATGACTGTTGATGATGATAAATAGATCCTCATCTCTAATGATATGAAGGAATCAACACGCGTTGATAAATGTAAAAATATCCTCGGCGAGCCTCAGATATTTGTAACTTTATCAACGTGTTGATATAATTGATGTCAGTCCACCACTCCTTAGACCCGCACACAGACAAAAAGAACACCAAGTATCACCATACAGCTACATTGTTTGTCACCATCAACACAGGTGAACAAAGGCAGTATAGGTTGGTCGTCTCACTGCTCTGGTCGCCTTGGGTCACTCCCGTGTGATCATCATGGATGTATAAAGATGTTATCTAAATATGCGATGACGTCAGTGTTAATCTTGCGTGCTGTCGGAATGGGCGCAATTAGCCTGAAGGACTGTGTCACATATGTTTACGTCTGCCGGTGTTACCAAACCTAAAGGTGAAGGTCGCAGTCTTGTTTAAGGGACATGTTTACATGAGCACAGTCCGTTTGTCTAAACATGTGAACGCGCACGTTCGTTCACGATGACTCACAAAATACCTCAAAATTATATTATTAATTTATAATTATATTTAGTATATAAAACGTCAATATGGTACATCGCAATGAATATCCTGCTTTTGTTATACATACATCATTCACGGAGGGAGTACCACAATAGGAGGAACAACGCATCTTCACGAATGTCTTTCAGTTCATCAGTTCATGCTGGCAGTAATTAACTACTTGAAACAAGCTTCCTTTTCTTAGCAAGCTGATGGGGACTCAGTTGATCAGACCACACAGGTGGGCAGTAAGTGGGTACCCAGTAGGGACTCTAAGGAATCTGGGAGAAAGTTATTCAGTTCGTGAATACAAATGTGAAAATGTGCAGTAAAATCTAACATGGGATTACACTTTGTTGGTAAAGTACAAATTCTAGTACTTTTTTTAGTTGAGTCCCATCCGGGATTCGAACCCACACCAAATATAACATATGTTACATTTGACCACTTTCTAACTGGCATTGTGTAATCATGCAGTACAATCAACTTTAAGTGACAACAAAGGTAAGTAATTAATCTACCACGTTTGCTCTTGTTAGATACCAGTTTTAAACGGATAAACTTTGAGTTAGTATACTTAAAGCATTAGAGCAATATGTTAAACGCATATAAGCGAGGAACATTACCCCCCCCCCCCCTCTTTACTCTACCATTCATGCTTTATAAAACAGTGTGTTCGGCGGTATTGAATCCTCTCACAAACTACGCTAATACCTTTCTGATAAGCACGTTAACTTCACATGCCAGGAACGTATGAAACAACTCCTGTATATAGATTATATTCGTTTCTTTTTACTCTCTAGGAAAACTAAAGTGGCCATTTTTGGACATATGTTGTACAAAGGTTAGTACTATAAATCTGTCTTTAGTTTCACACCACAACGAACATAACACCGTTTACGTACAAAAATGCATCACAAAGCCTTTCTTAACAATCGACAGTTAAATACGCATCAGGTGATGTACCGAATAAGCATCATTTGTAGGCTCCCAGACATGTAAAGTCTAGCGGGTCAAAAGTTCGACCTTCGGGTGTGTGTGTTCACTCGACTGAGTCGGACTAATGATTTTCGAGTCGTTATTTCAAACGGAGGTATCTCTGCCTAGTACAGGAAAACAACCTGTCACCGCATGTTGTTCAAACACATCGTCACACTAGATTGCCATCTCTCTGGGCAAGAGGAGTAAAACGCTTCAGTCACTGGCTCGTATAAGCATCTTGAAAGGATTCTTGAAAGTCCTTAATTCTATTCAGTAAGGTATGCTTTTCCTAGACAATCTTAACACTCAAAGCCAGCTGAGGCATTGGAACATTGCTTGATATATCAGCGGTGTCTAATGTGCGTTAACGTTTTAGGTAATTATATGAATTTGAACATTTAAGCAACCTGCTCTCTGTATGTCAGTATAAGCCTAACAGGTTTGAATAATTAAGTAACCGGTCGGATAGGTCATGTAACTGTAAACCTTGTAGCGCAATATCGCAATAAGAATGGACTCATTATTATTCCTATTACAATTCATGTTTTTCTATGTGTCAGAAAGACATACAACTTGTGTTGACATATTACGGTACTTTGAGATATAAGGGGAAATTATTTACCATGCAGTAACACTCCGAATCATATTTACAACATGTAATATATCACATTTAAATATACTGCATCTGTGTGGACAAGTTGAAACTTGAGATTGAAGTGGAAACAACGCTGCATCTATTCTTGTCAACCTTCCGTGTTAGTCACCAGTGTATAGGTAAACTAATTGTCAGTTGTCCTGATGGTAGTATATGTAGCACATTTGGGTAACGTCTTATGGAACACGTGTTCTCGAAAAGTAGTTAACTATGTAGTAAATATAATCCACATACAGCCCCCAGAAGGTAAGCACCTGCAACATTTTCGATGTGTATTTTCATGCAGACAGTTTAACGTATTCAACGTATAAACAACGTATTTATTCAGTCATCTGTCTGTGTACGGTGTGCTACTCCGTCATGACAGTCAGTTGTCAAGTATGTTAGCTTCTTAGTACAGTGTAAGCGCTTGTATCCTTACCGTTCAATGTACTCCAATGAAAACGTTTTGATTTTCCATTTACGCTGTGGTGGTTCTGTTTGCGTTTATCGAGTGACGTACATGACTGGTCTCCATGCTGGTGACAGTCGAGATGTGTTTGTTCCGTATGTCCAAAGTGCGTGAATGGTGCGTCAATGGAATCAGTACATTGTCCGTCTGGGTGACTTGCATTCAGCCTAGGAGCAATGTTATTTTTATTTGCTCCGTGACAGCCGTGCAATAAGTCCCATTTATATGCGCACTGAACTACAGGACATTCCCATCCATTGATATGGTTTGTTATAGGACATTCCCATTCAGCATATGCATATTCACAGGGTGTACCATATGACATTCCCATTCAACAAATCCATTGAGCACTGTCAATCTTCGTTATATATTTACACTGACTGTAGAGTGGAGTGCACTATTCTCTATCAAGGTATAACAACATTGATTACTGTAATCGTTAACGTTCCCGTGGCATGCACAGGTACGTCTTGATGACACGGATATGACCAGAAGATGTTCCCAACTAATATGACCGTTATACTCTCCTTGACGTATTTGTGGAATACTATCAGGGACATTCTCATGATCTCGCATTCTTGCACTTTGGGCATGTTAAACTTGCTTCCAAGGGTAGGGATGTCCCCTAAAGTATTCCATACCCGCCTAGGCAATACAGACAGCTGTCTACTTCATCATATTTAGCTCCATGCCAAACAGTAGATATTTGAACACTGTTGAACAACAACATCTACCTTGTCATGTTGTGTTTGAGAATCCTCATGCCGCCCTCAGTCCAGCAGTCTCACAAACGACCATGTACTTGATAGCAGCAATGGTGTAACTGACACACGCACACTCCAGTTCTTGAGCGCACTTCACAGGCTCTCAGGGAGGGCTGGTCCTTAGCATATTACCTGAGAGCTTGTCAGTTATCATGATGGATGGTCATCGTCATGTCCATATCTATATCGACCCACCTAGGAACGTTGTTTATATTGAGAGACATGCCGCCATGATGGCATTTATATAACAGACTATTCCTTGTACATGGGGGCAACACGTATCCTTCTCCTCAGAGTCGGCATCGGAGGTAAGATGTTCTTCCGTGCACAGATCGTGTATGTACATATTAAATCACGTCTAAATTCGTATGTAAAGGCGGTGTAAGGTACAACATGGCATCAACTAAATGTTTTATGCATTCTGTTTAGGTATTTCAGATAGGAACATCCTTGTTTAATTCGACTCACAGCTTGAAATTCATCGTTGTAGAACATTTCACACGTTTCATATATATTTTGTCTAAAACTCTGATCCTGAGCACATAGAAAGATAGGGATATGGTCAGAGTGCTGTCAGTCAGTAGGAGAACGGAAGATGGGTGGGTCGCACCACGAAGACGTTATAAAATGTGCCATCCTGATTAGCTCTCGGCATTTGAAAGATTAAAACAGACTGGTCGGCTGAGATTCTGAATACTCTGACATTTCCCTGGGAACATTCTCTAAGGGGAACATTAAAGCACTAACACACACACACTTCACTGGAAGTCACTTGCCGGGTGAATGTATAGTTTATATGAAATAAAATTTGGCTGAAGTAGGTTTAGTCTCTTTTAATAACCAATAAGAACCTTGAAACCCCAATATAATTTTTGTTTAAGAAGTAAAAGTGGAGGGTAACTGTATATCAAATGGAACCTATATGGTACTTCCTGTATTTTGCGCTGATCATACACATACTATTGTTGCACCGATAGTTTTTCGTGCCAACCATCGATTAATTGCTGTAGGAGACTCAACAGTTGCAGTCCATCGATAGTTTGATGCATCGTTACTTCCCTAGAAAAAAAACAACGCTCACTTCTCTGTGCTGCTGCTATTCTTTTCCTACCCATGAAGATCCGGGTTAGAATTGATGTTCAGTAGCCCATGCTGGTCGAAATTAATGGGATGCTTATGCTATTGATCACTGGGTAGTGTGGTCCAGACTCAACTGTTTACGGACCGCAGCCGCATAGCTGGAATATTGCGGCGTTAAACTCACTCACTCACTCACTCACTCACTCACTCACTCACTCACTCACTCACTCACTCACTCACTCACTCACTCACTCACTCACTCACTCACTCACTCACTCACTCACTCACTCACTCACTCACTCACTCACTCACTCACTCACTCACTCACTCACTCACTCACTCACTCACTCGTGTTCTGTTAAAAGTGCTGCTGCTCCGACCCAATGTATACGCCTGCACAGAAGGAATACAGGCATGTTTCACGTATTTCAACTCCAGGCTGGGAGCGTCCACCGGTATTTGTGAGTTAGTATTCAGTTATCTTGCTGTTCATATTTTAATGAAACAGTTTACAGATATGATGACATGGGAGCTGACATATACGTCACATAATAATGCAACATACGGTACACTCAACTTAAAGACAAATAATTAGCAAAACTTCAAACCCGGGGTAGAAGATGCGATCTATTGTACGCTCGTCTCTTTACCAAGTATTTACGTTATACTGTTATCCATTGTTGTAACCTGGCTTGGAGTTTAACATAATACCTCATCTGGAAAAAGTAATTAAGGTTACATTGTTTTCCACTGACATGACAATGGACAAGCTTCCACATACACTATTGTTCCGTCGTACTTAAATACAACATGATATTGAGTATTTCGGTCTCGGACAATGATCCCATACGGAAGCATAATCATTTCTTCCTGTCCACGTCAGCCTGGCCACTGACCAGCTGGACTGTCTGCAGATGGTCAGGCTGTCCTGTAGTTCGACGGGACTGGTTGACGGCGCTTTCCAGGGCTTCAAGGCCGAGTATGAAGGCACCCCAAACAACTGTATATTTGGTAGGTGTGGCCTAATACTGTTAATTGGTGACCTACCTTTGTGAAAGTGAATGTTTCAAGATTAGGAAAGAGGATTGTAGCACGGAATGGTTGATACATGTGTGTGCACCTTTAGATATATGATCTGTATCCAAGTGAAATAAAAGAAGAATGCTTCTAAATGAGACATCGGGTCGTTTGTTGAACGACATCGCCATATATGGTTGAATATGTAGTCTGTGAAGTTAATATTGTTATCTATATAGCTATACTAAATTTACTAAAATGTTGGCTTTATGGAAATAACTGTTTATACATAGTGCACATAGCTGCCTTTATGTTTACAGGTCGTTGAATGCAAACAATATCATAAACGATTTCGTTTCAGGTAACATAGCTCAAAGTCCGGATTATGCAGGTGAGCTCAAAGATATACGATTCATACCCGCAACTGCTTCTAGGCAATGGTTTTACGGGCAGTTGTTTCGTGTATTAGTTTACTATTCAGAACATACACCAATTTCACGCCATAGGCTGTAGTACTGAAACGGTTCAGAAGGTACAGGTCTGTCAACATTCTGTGGTCTGCTGTGTATATACAGGGGTGCTAAGCTCAACACCGGATACCGTTGCGTATCGACAAATGGAAATGACAACCTAAATTTACAATCGATCGGACCACTGCTTGATGAATTTATATATATAATGGTGATGATTATATAATACGAGACAATATGCACTTCTTTAAAGTATGTTTTGAAGGTGCATTGAGCATTGAGCATTGGTTGTGGATGCGGTTGGTTATTTTCTGTACTTATCTTACAGCCTTCCAATGTACGAAACTGTTTGATGACTGCAGGTCTACAGCCACGATCACCACTTGTGGGTAAGGACCTGAAGAATTAGCGTCATTAGGAGGACTTACTCACAGAGTCTGTTAACATTCATCAACATAACAGTTTCCAATCTCTTGACGGAGACTGAAGAATAAGCACCTTTATTTGCCGAATATAAAAAAAACCCAAAACACCTACCTCTTTATGTCGGGAAATGCCAAAGTAAATAGTACTTCTATGTACTATATATAATTTCATTATGCAGCATCAGGTTTTGCATAAGTAAAAGTATTTTGTCACCATCCACCAGTTTGGTGGATTTCTACGAGATCTGTACGGGCGGTCTTTCGGCATTTTGTTCTAAACAAAATCTACAAAACGCCACAGACTTCATCACATGGGAGAAACAGAGGCTTGCTACAGAACAAGGGTGCTACTTTGGTGAGTAGTAAAACATATACCCTCATATATCAACCTTACACAAGGGTGTGTTGTCTCCCTTTCAAATGCCAGGAATATTTATCATTAGTGTTGTGTGATAATTCAAAGCCAATGTAACTAGTATTAACTGTAGACCAAACATTGGTCATTGGCAATGTTGTAATCTATGGCCACAAGTTACATTCATAAGATTGTTACAATTATTGGCTTGTTACGTTCATACGATTCTTACATTCATAGTATTGCTACATTTACACTATTGTTACAATTAGGCTTGTTACGTTTATACGATTGTTACATTTATGCATTTATTGCCATATTCTACAGACTGTATAGATTGAATCATAGTGCACTGTCTCCCCAGTAGGCTAAGGAGTTGTATATTTTGGAGTTACTTAGCCGATCGAGGGTTGGCATCAGAGAATTGCTCCTACTCTTGAGTAGTCAACACCTCATGTTTAAACAGATGATATCTGCAGTACGATATCCACGCACTAGTGGGTTTCTGTTTCAGCTACGACACCAAGGGTTCTATTGTCAGGTAGGTCCATCCTGTAGCACCGGAGTATCAAGCGTTCTTGACTGTTATTGTCATGTTAGTAAATGCTGTTTACGTCTGCTAAAAATATTGTAGAAAATATTCTGTAGCCAAACACTATAGTCTGCATTCGTAATGAGAAACTTAAATACACTCAACTGTAGAAGCCTGCTTTGTCTCGTTGGGGGGCGGGGGAGGGGCTAATGGTTAAAGCCTTCGCTCGTCACACCAAAGACCCGGGTTCGCTTCCCCAAAGGGGAATAAGGGGTAAAACCCAATTCTGACGTTCCTCATCATGATGGTGCTGGAATATTACTAAAACCGGCGTAATCCCATACTCACTCACTCGCGAGATAAATGCTGAAGCGTATTGTATTCATGATAAGCTGAGGGATAAAGCCGGTTTTGTCCACTGCTAAGATACATAGTGTACATAGACGAGCGTTGTTCAGGGACGCGTTAGGTAATGTCGTATTACAGTTTACACAAGAACGTTTATCATATTATCGAATATGAACATGTGCACATAAAAATCAAAGAAAGACAACAACGGCTACTGACCTTACTTGCGACTTTACTACTTTGAATGTTTCTGTGCAGCAGTTTATAACATTGAACTGTACCTTGATATGTACACCCCTTCCCCTACAGCTCCCACATGCATCCCACGGTACATAGCCTGCTATGAATCGGAGGGCATCACTGCTTCTTCAAACCCATGTGTGTAAGTAATATAAGTTACCTAATTCAAGGAAGAGAGTCTTTTAATGTCGATGACGTCACCTGATCTTAAACATACAATGTTAATATACTGCAACAGTTTCCGTGTGAGACAGCTGGGCGAGAAGCCGTAGCGTGTATTCTCTTACTTAATTCCCAAAACTACTCCACCATGAATTCTATTTGGAAATGTATGTATTGAATGTCTAGTTTTATTTCTTACCCAGATGAGGATATTTTCATGACTCATGTTCATGTTTACTTTATTCTAATGACCTACATTGCTTTGAAGATTTCCTTTTGAAAATGTGTTTAAACTGTGTTAACTATGCCTCGTTTCTGTGTGTGACGTCAGAGCTGTGCCTGTGTATGAAAGGTGCCTACAGTCGACGGTGACTGACGTGTGTGATGCTGCAGCGTCACAGATGGTTCTCTCCCTCATCAGCTCTAAGCAGTCAGAATGTGGTACTGTAGTGCTATCAGATGTAGATGTGAGAGATACATTTTGTGTTCAGTGCAGTTAGCTTGGAAATATAAAAATGAGAATTTTCAAAGTGTTATCGCGCTTATTTTAATTATTGATAATTAATTTTTACAAAACTTTGATCTGGCTTGGCTTCTTCACATTCTTCTCTGCTAAGAGGTATATGTAGACTTGCTCTTTGGAAAAAAACACGAAAACAAAATCCAAGAGTTGATAATTACTGAAGGATACTGAAAGATATGCCTAAAGCCTAAAAAACCCAAAACAAACCCAATCAAACAGACAAACAAAAACAAACCAAAACCCACCACCAACAAAAACATGACAAGGAATCACATAACGGATTAGGCCCCATGATGAGCGAATCTCGCGTTATGTACAACAAGAGTTCCACATCGCTGTTCGAGCCCAGAAGTTGAGCGTAGCAGGTCACCAGACTCTGTATGTCGCCAGCGTATTACAACACTTCTTCAAAGATAAATTTTTATGAGTAAAAATATTTCAATTGGCATTCTCATTAATTAAATTAGCTTAATATAAGTGGTGGTTTAAATTACGTCCTTCACATTAAATGGTAAAGTCAGCTGGTTCTGAAACACATGAATATAACATGTACATTGATTTCCGAAAGGTAAAAGAGATGGTCTCATAGCTTCAGTGTGCGTTTTCAAGAGTAGTAGCATTAGCGTGTCTTGATTTTAGCCTCGGCAACTACAGCGAAAACCGCAACATCACTAGCGACAGCTCTGTCTACTCAAGCGTTTACTTCACCTAAACACATGGCAACATTGACAACTGCTCATGGTGGAGTTCGCATCTCAACACAAGGCATTGACAATGTGCAAGGACATATCAGACTTGATTTCAAAGGTTATTATAACACTACTTTTACAAGTATTACTTACAGGATGTTTTTCTGCTGCTTTATAATTTACACCAATCTATACCTTTTTTCATTTATTACAAGTCACTCAAAACACAATATGCTTAGAGTAAGCTATTCACGGGATCCGGAAATATACCATGAATTCTTACCAAACATCTGATGTACGACACATGAACCTGAAAACAAACACCTGTGTTAAGAACGTTAAGTGGATTATAACTTTTGCTAATATTATTTTCTTAAAAGCGTTTCAGAAACACCAGTGTCTAATGTCAGTTAAGTGCAATTTTTGTTTTAGCTGTTTCAGTATTTTCTGTTTTTGTTTAGTTTTGTTAACATGTTTAATGTTTCAGACTCTGGAACGCACCTTTGTCTCCATGCTGTGGTGGTTGTGTCATGTGTCTTGATGCACGTGGTCCTCAGATAGCGAGTGACGACGGTACAACCCCAATGTCACACTGATGACAAGCACGGAAACAGAATGGTTGAACACTGCCTGTGCTTCAGTCCAGTGTCATGTAAATACCAACATGTCTCCCTAACGTCCGAATCCAGCGAACTCTGTACCTTGTTTTGCCTACCGTGATTGTTGCTTATCTCCATGTTCAATCATTAACAGAACTGCTATGTTTTCATGTAAAAAGGTTGGAATAATGGTTTGGGGTTGTTCTACAAGAAAATAAAGATATCGCGATTTTTTTCGAATCCTGAGTTCGAATCCCAGAACCTTGACGTGTCTGTACCACGCCCGCGCTCGTGTGTTCCCCCTATGTGGCCTTTCTACTGTCGTTTATAAGACGTGCCTCCTACATTAAGCGGAAACACAACAGTCAGTATTTGTCAGGTTTGTCTGGAACTAAAGTGGCCTGTTTACATGAAACACAGTCCAGATGATATCGAGTTAACACGTGTCACAGTGGCAACAGATCTGACTCCGTTGTGTTGTCTTTGACAGTGGATACGAGATTTAATATCACTTTTATTTCGGTTCCGAGTTGCCGGTTACAATCAATGGTGATGGGAAAGATGCTTTTGTGTTCGTCAGGAAATAAATTCCAGACCACGTGTTTCATTTATATGCTGTTTGACTGTGTGTTTCAAGTTGGTTCTGATCAGGTTCAAAGCTGCTGTAAAGTCTGTATCAGTCTAGGGACCTGCAGGGGCTTTACACAGGGTCCAGGATTTCTCCGCGCATAGCCTATTTTTCCACTTTAGATTATTTGGCTTGGTCCGTGCACATTTGCCATTGGCAACGTTGTTGCCGCCCTCGTTGGCGTCCCAGTTGGTGTAGGTCGACGCTGATCCATCACCCCACTCAAAGACACCCGATGTAGCACTGTAGACAAAGTCTGAAACATACAGGCTGATTGTAAGCATTCGGCCAACTCTTGGGACCTAGGTAACAAAATATATATATTGCACAAAACAAATGCATAAATACAGAATATATATTCAAGTTATGCACAATAACTAAGTCCTTTAATAGGACCCATATAAGGTGTTTCTGTCCTGACAACAATGACAACCCAACAGAGCACGTGCTATATTAGAGTTATTTCTTCCAAGTTGAAATTTTCTTTGGCTATATATAACGTGAGTCACTCAGTTAGGATTGTACATAATCACTGACAATACACGAGAATTTTAGACATATTCTCTGAAATCTTGTGTAACAGTAGTTTGAAGTATAGTTCATTGCTGTTGTGCATGATCACTGTAACATTCACCGCTCGTGATGCTAGTACTTGCTTGTATTTTGTACAATAGTTAATGCAGCATGGAGTTCCTGCTATCTAATTAACAATAATAGGAAGCAAGTAGTTCCATTTTAGGAGGCTACGTAAGAAACAATGAACATCCTATCTTTAAAAACACTTGTGTTACTAACGGACGGCAAGGAGTGTGCACTACAGTAAATCAATGTCTGGGCCATAGGGTAGAAAAGCAGATTTGTGACTGTTGGGGAGATTTACTTTCACAAAGGTCATACCTACAATGTACTATAAAGTCATCATGGAAAATATATAAATTACCATATACAAGGAGTATTAAACATCAGTCTGTCACTCACCTAGCCACAGTTGGGTTGACGCATAGTTTCCTACAAACGTGTTTTCAGCATCGTCTTGTACGGTGAGAAGACGACTGTCACCCCTGAAACAATGGTGACTGGTGAATGAGCATTGTATACATGAGAGAGGATCAGTTGGATATATGAGAAAACACTGAAATAAATCCCACCCCTGTCTGGAACGTTTGCCTCCTTGGTAAACCAGAAATGCTGATATGGCGGTGGGAATGCTCATTATCAAATCGACTTTTGAGATTCAGTCCTCGAACACCAGGTTTTAGCAAAATAAAGGATGAACTTCATTAAGCCGACTGCACGTCTGAGACGACTAGGGGTTTCTTACTATCAAAGCTAAGTGCGTCTCTTAAGGAACAAAGACTGAGGGACGATTTTTATGACAGGTTAACCTGACATTAATTTCAACATATTTGATAACAGTGTTTAGTACACTGCAGAAATATATAGGAAGCTTTCTGTCAGACAATCTATATTAGGTACTCCCTGTTGTTGTTTGTCCGTTATGTGCATAATCCATATCGATCAGAGGGATGTGGTGGTTGAAAATTGTTCGGGTCATCATATTTTACTAAACGCTGAATCCAGTTACAGTCAAGGGACATAAGTATCCGTCAGTCGGCAAAATTCTCGTAGACTTGCATGTTATTTTAGTGTAGCTGTAATAATTTTCATTAATTCAGTTTTGTTATTTGGTTGTCAAATTTTGCAGGTTGTCAGGAAATCATTTTGGTCACATGTACATACACAGAAAGTGTTTCTACTTGTCAAAGCAGATGTCTCCCCTTTTCCCTATTACACGTGTCAGTTAGTTTCAGAATTATACTCAGGAAACGAAGTCCAAATTGTTGCTATGAAAAAATGAAAAAATAAAACGGATAACCACACTGTGGTTTTTATTATTCCAGCCCCACCAAACAAAAGCAGAACATATAACCAAGAACATAACCCAAAACAACAACAACAAAGAACAACAAAACAGAATATCGTAAATACATGTATTGTGAAACGTGTTTCGATTGTGTGGTGCTTTGGATACAACAAAGCCGGGAACAGATTCCTGGTGGTTGGCATGTTTAGATGCCAAGAATTTCAGCAGCTGAGCAAGAACGAGCCATTGGAATGTCGCAGATTAGGTCATCGAACAGTTATCCTGGCAGAACGTTCGGCTGTACAAGACAAGACGTGGGCTGTATCGTCCGGCCCACGGAACATGTCCACCTGACTGGTTAGACACGTGGCAGTACCGGAACTGTAAGACTGAGAATGATCAATATGTAAGATGATCATAATCTACGCATTCATCGCGATGACGCCATCAGTCACCGAATCAATAAGACGTGATGTCGACCATTTAAGGACACCCCATTACACTATATGTACACTGGGCTGGGTATGAGAGGCTGTGGCAAACTAGGTACGATATTTGTGGTGTTTTGGCATCACGTGAACTATGTTGGTGAATTGCAAGTCCAAGTAAAAACAGTTTTCAAAATATTTTCGTTGCTTTTTAAAATTATATATTCTCCCAGCTCTATTTGAGTACGCTCTTTTGTACGTCAGTTAATAACCTGGGCCTCGTTCTTCAAAGCGATACCTAAATAAAAAGACACTCACTGGTTACAGAAGGCAGACGCAGCAGAGAAGGTGGCCCACCGCCGTACGGAGAGGTAGCAGTTACCGCCATGGTACACCCAGTCTGAAATATAAACCAGGAATCACAGTATAGAACGCCGCCACATTATGACATACGAGAGCATGGGTTTACACTCTAGCTCTGTACAATATGCAAAATATATCACCCATACCCAAGTACATTCTAATTATAACCCCCATGACACTTCCCAGTAGTAGGTGATGGTATTGAGATAGTATTGAGATAGTCCCGTCCTCTTAGCTATCTGTGTATATATTGGTAAGAAGGTTTGCCGCAATACCTGCACTTACCAGTTTTCAAATGCATGGAGTCTAAGCCCCGCCTTTCTGGAGTAATCATAGATGTAATTACAAATGCTAGTTTTAAAACGTAAGACCAAATTATTTCAAAGCGGACACTGTCTCAGCCTAAAATGTGGCCAGCATGTGATCGCCACAGTAACAAAACCATTACTTGAGTCACCTACCGCTGGAACACCGGGCGCTGCTTGTCAGCGATTCTGGAAACAAAATCACAATCTTCAAATAACAATAATCAATTAGAATGACCACTAAAGGAAAGATTCAGATTTCAGGAAAGGTATTCGTGCAGCTCACAATCCTAGTATGGAATCGAGTGAAAGTTCGTTACGTATTCCCGGAACAGTGAATCCCGGTTATGTATGAACATATCTGTGTTCATGTGCACTATAACAGAGCCCTTACTGAGGAAAGGTGAGAGCTGCAACTATATGTCCAAATAGACAAGGTACACTTCATAACATTCCCACCTATCTTACAGACCACTCCGTTCAGGTTTTGGTGGTTCGCCGACGTCTTGTTGTACGATGACGCATGTTGCAATTCTGGAACATACGATGATAACGTCTGTATTGTTTGACGAAGTCAACATATGTATCAAAGGCAGAGGGACAGACACATCTCCCTCCTGAAATACTTTATCAAATACACAATATTAAATATCACATGCATTAATCTGACCTACATGTTTTCCTAACATCCTGAAAGACTCGTGTATAATTCTGTACTCTCACCATAATATTCACTGCCTTCCCTCGCCACCCAGTAGTTCGTCTGTTGGCCGTACAGGCTGAGGTGTTCCAAGATGTCAGCCTTAGTAACAGAACAGACCAATCATGTCAAAACAAAACTCCTGTCTTATGTCCTGCAGCTGTGACGAACATCTGTCAACACCTGGTGTAAGATACACCTACCAACACCTGGGGATCAGACACCTGATTTAAGATACACCTACCAACTCCTGATGTGAGATACACCTGACAAAACCTGATGTAAGATACACCTACCAACACCTGGGAATCAGACACCTGATTTAAAATACACCTACCAACACCTGATGTGAGATACACCTACCAACACCTGGGGATCAGACGCACTGGCCACAGTTCCCCGTCTGGTGTAGCAGGCAAACAGGGCCTCGTCATAAGTGCCGGGTGTGTTGTAGATCAAGTAACAACCTCCTCCAGTCGTGGTCATCTGCTGACCATAGCCATGGTGTCCACACACCTCCACACCTTCAACCCAAACAAGTAATTTGAATGTTCCTAACTATTTTACAGATGTTTCTAACCAATAATTGAACTGCTTGATATAATTTACACAGAAGAACAGCGATGCTAAACTAAGCGTGTACCTGGTGTGGAGGTGACTGGAAGTTGACACAACGCCTGATAGCTGTTTCCGACATTCTCATCAAACCACATGTAAAGTCTGTCTGCCATTAAAGCTGAAAAGAAATATATTCCATATGATAAGTTACATACCTTCGCAGAATCGGGTTGCTGACAGGTACCGCTAGGTATACTATCCCTACATGTTGTGTAGTCTCCTGTCAGTATTTCACATGGAAGTCTTTCTTTAGTGAAAATCACGAAATTATGTTCAAGTCACCGCGAGACGGGAAAAGGCAGGTGTATGTCAGATCCACAGAATTCAGCAAACGCTTTTCTTACCAACCCAATGATAACGGGTAAGTTTCAAGCTTTCATGATACACTGATTGAAGAAAATTGCAAATATTAAAGGTCTCATGCAGCGCAAGACACAACTTTGCTGATTCTGATAGCTTTCGCTATGCAGATAGCGAAACAAATCATAAAAAAATGCTAATTCAACCTATAAAGATGAAAAAAGCGCAATGAAAAAAAAGCCAGCAAAACCGTTTATTCAGACCTATTCATAGGCATGGAATGATTACAGGTCACATGTAATGTAAAACACAACTCTGCAGATTCTGATACTTTTCGGTATGCACTTACCAAAACAAATCATCAAAAGTGCCAATTCAGCCTATAAAGTTGAGAAAACGCGTTGAAAAAGACCAGTGAAATCGGGTTTCAAACGATTCACTAATTTTCCTCCAGCGCTGGGGAAAAAAGCGGTTTCAGCAGCTATGCTCCGCTGCACTTTTAATATGTGCACAGTGAATAGGTTCACGGAGCATGAAACAGTGTGCGTGACCGGAGTATGAGGTCGTGATCAGTAGTCTAATCTTGGTTGGGTATACAAACAAGTAAATAATCTACACGCTACGTAAAAAACAAAACATGTTGATTGTGATAAGCAGACTCTGTCATACAGAGAACACAATGTCTCGTTTATTCGCACCTATATGTATGCCTGCCTGTCTGCTAATGACAATATGCAATATGCACAAATTCAATCATTGACCACATCCAATTTGAAATTAACAAGTATCGGCTAAGATCCGGCTATGCGTATCGGCAAATGGACCAGTGGCCAATGAAAAGGTTTCGTTACACTTAAGTCCACACCCACCGGCTGTGAAGGGGTTTTGTATTCGTTTCGAGGGAGGTAAACTCAAGTAAAATATATTTCATTTTCAATTTGCGATTATACGCTTATAATTTTCTTTATTCATTTTTTCGTAATCATAAATAAGTGATAACTGTTTTAATTATGTTTGATTTTTTGGTTGCATGTGACCTTTAAGCTAATTAGTCAAATGACACAGCCTCACTTAATAGCATTCCTCACCCACGCCATCTTGGAACTGGGAAGCACCCTGTCCTGACAAGAAGTTACTGTAGCTGCCTCGCGGTGACCCATCAGCAAATTCAAACACACCCTCGTTGACGATGTCGTTCAGACCAAACCATGCGTCAGTCATCTTCGGTCGCATGTAACGAGCTACTTGGCCCTGCACAAATTAACTGATCTATACTGACTAGTTTAATTACATTTTTATGACAGAACATAACTTTTATTGCGGTCAGGCTTTAGCGTATATACAGATGAACAAATGCACAGTTAGGAATACACATGATGGCGGGGTGGTTTGCATGGGGCTTTATACAGTTTACACGATAGCAATACAGAGTATACAAAATTTGTTTAAAACATTTATTTGCTTACAGTTAAACACTTTGATAAATGTATGTTACCGATAACGGCTGGGGTGTACCTCTTTCGATGTTGTTTGAAGAAAGGGCAGACTAAAACGTAATCAAATTCATCACACCTGTAGGACAAGGGCTACATATACACAATTGGAAATATTGTTTCTGTGTTGTTCGATGTACGTCATTACTGCACAAATGTCAGTAGACATCCAACATACCATGTCTTAAAAGTGCCGACTTCTTCTCGACAGCCACTAGGAAATATCACATAGTACACGCCCTTCTAAACCGATCGACTAACGCATTCCATACAAATCGACCAACAAGTTAAAGTATGATATAAAGACAGCCGCTAACCTGTAGATCTTCTGAGTTGATTGTGGCCAGATTTCCGCCCAGCTCGACACACGCTTCCTGGGCCTCGACGTAAGAGTAACTACTGGACGTGAGGTAGAAACATTTCCCATCGAGCACTGCGCCAGAACCGTCGGGTCCACATGTATCAAAAGATGGAGGTTCGGCTGGGACACAAAACAAGACCAATCCATGAATCTACGAGTGATGACATTTGACTTTCATCAAATGTAAGGTACATATACGTTTAGGATAATGTCAACTGTTAATTTTAGTTAGTTTGTTGAACAATTTCCTCCTTCCTATAAAAGGAAACAAAATAGGTGCGTTGTAGGATATCTATCCCGTCGATTTAATTGGAAAATATTTGTGGAAAAAACAGTGTGTGTGTGTGCGTGCGTGCGTGTGCGTGCGTGCGTGTGTGTGTGTGTGTGTGTGTGTGTGTGTGTGTGTGTGTGTGTGTGTGTGTGTGTGTGTGTGTGTGTGTGTGTGTGTGTGTGTGTGTGTGTGTGTGTGTGTGTGTGTGTGTGTGTGTGTGTGTGTGTGTGTGTGGTTATTTTCAAATTAGATCGTCCAGAAATTCTAGAGTCTCATGGTGGACGACATGAACCTATGCCGGTCGTATATACGGCGACAGCCTTGTAACCCCCACAGTTGACGTCGCTGTCCCCAACACAGGGTTTGGTGCAGTCGCTGCTGGCCCCGTATCCTCCATACGCGTCCCCACAAGCACACTCCCGCCCGTTGGACACTCCAGCGTAGGGGTACCCTCTTGCATGACACCTGGACACAGATCATATGGTTGGTGGGTTTGCCAAGAACGAGAACGCACTAGGTATTTTCTTCTGTCTGGAGATATGTTAGCGTTAGACTCTCTTGATAAGCATTGTCCTCTAGGGATTATATATATCCACATATCAATAGACGTATGTTCCGTTTTCTTCAAGTGCTAGCCATTGCTCCTCGACCTTCTCCTCCATTCCATCAACGGTCATAGAAACTAAATTTAAACTGTCAAGGTACTCTCCTCATCCACACTATCAGGGAAATTATACTATGAACGTGCTCACACGCACTAAATGACATGGAAACTAAACTGTCAACGTACTCTCCTAATGGACACTGTCATGGAACTAAACTGTCAAAGTGCTCTCGTCATACGCCAACTGTCATGGACGCTGCTCTGTCAATGTACCTTTTGACGCACACATCAACGGTCAAGGACGTAGGTAAGGATATGTAGGCGTAAGGGAGGTCCCTTGGCAGGTAGCGTTCCCCGTAGCATCCTTTTAGCTCTGAATAGAAACACATTGAAAGATGAAATTACATGTGGATGACGGAGTTTCCAAACTAGATTTCATCGTGTTTGTAAGCTGTTGTTCAGAACGTATACAAGTTTCTTTGGTAGCCATGGTAACAAGAATCTGTATGTTTGCTGTCGTTAGGTCGATATTTCATAGGCACATTTTTGCTTCGAAAGATTTAATTCGGAAAGACCCAAGATCTTAATGCCATTCAAAGACGTTATCGGTCAAATACAAACATCAGGCTGAAAAATGAGACATCTGTTTAAACAGGTAGAATTAAACATTCTTGAAGAATGGTATAATTGATTTGAATAGTTGGCGGAAATCACTAATTATGACGCACATGTGGTGATATTTACTTGGTTATACACCTGCAGGTGTGCGCCAACACCTGGGGGTAGATTTTCGAAGTTCTAAAATTGTCGTAAGTGACTATCTTGACGTTAAGAGAGCTCCGAAAATGTAGGTCCTAGTGTCCTGATTTACAGTAGTTCATACACATCGTTGTCACAGCTATGTCAATAATGGGTATTCTCTTGTACTGATGTACATTCACCATCTGGTTGTGTGTTTAGTGGTAGGTAGTAGGTGGTAGATGTAGGAGATACGTGATAGCGTTAGTTTATTGAAGGTGTTTACCTGCTTGTACACCTCCAGTTTTACAGGTTGGGGCTGTGGATTCCGCGGCCTCAAAGAAGTCCGGCTCTACGTCAGCTCCATAGCCCTGTAGACAACAAACAAACACCGCAACTACACACTGTTCAGCTTCACCTGATCAAGTGAATACTAAACTAACCGTGTCATAAGTCGCTGGATCTACTATTGTGAAGGGGTGCACCTCTCTCAGTTGATTGTCAACATGTCCGAACAACCGAGACAAGGTTTTCGTTTGACATCTCAGTGTCGAGAAATCGTCAGCAATGTTTTGATAAAAAGAAGATACTGACAGTCGAATGTTTCCGATGCTTGCATTCTTCGCAAGAACAGAACATTAATAACATTCTCTGCTCTGCTCTCGGATTGTTTATGAATGAAACGCCTGTACACAATGAGGACGTACAGAGGCTCTGCAACAGTCAGGTGAACATATATTGAAGGACAAGTTTATACATATTGATTTAACACTTACATCAGAAGACGTCTTGACGCAGGCTTTGGCTGTTGGAATGTTCGTGGCAGCCTGCAACATGGACATTGTGCTTAGTAGTGTACAACTGGGACGTCACCGGCAACAACATCGTAATGCTCTCAGTGGTACACCACATACCGCCTTTAATTAATACTCTTTCTGTAATTAAACACGACTGTATATCGGGATAAACCAAACCAGTGGTTTATATTATGAGCACCACCCACAATGGTGGGGTACGACCTGTTGGTTTTAGAACTGGAAAGCGTATTTATACATGTACACGCAACTACATTATCTTTGCATTTGTTACACAGCGTCTGACAAAACATACGTCTTCGGGTTGGTTGTACGTTCCATCATATGCTGCAGCGTAACAGTCCACGCTGATGTTGCTGCCGCCGTTCCTGGTAATCGTGATTGCAGGACAACGACGACCGGGGCAGTGCTCGCCGTCAATGCGGTCGGCGTCAGAGTAAACCTTCACAAACAGCAGTCTAGAGAAGAAGAAAACACAAGGCGCAGTGCAGTTTAAAGCACATTTATCACGCGAGAATTTAGTATGTAGATAGTATGAAGGTTGGAGCCTACGGCCAAGAAAAGTCCAATACTGATCTCACTCATTTTAAGCGTCCTCTCACTACCACCACCACATGTTTGCTGTCAAGCACCACGGAATAACAGAACTACCACGATGGTGTAGCATTCACGTCGTGGATATGTAGAGGGAACACCACATTGATGTAGAGGTCACGTCGTGGATATGTAGAGGGAACAACACATTGATGTAGAGGTCACGTCGTGGATATGTAGAGGGAACACCACATTGATGTAGAGGTCACGTCGTGGATATGTAGAGGGAACACCACATTGATGTAGCATTCACGTCGTGGATATGTAGAGGGAACAACACATTGATGTAGAGGTCACGTCGTGGATATGTAGAGGGAACACCACATTGATGTAGAGATCACGTCGTGGATATGTAGAGGGAACAACACACTGATGTAGAGGTCACGTCTTGGATATGTAGAGGGAACACCACATTGATGTAGCAGTCACGTCGTGGATATGTAGAGGGAACACCACATTGATGTAGAGGTCACGTCGTGGATATGTAGAGGGAACAACACATTGATGTAGCAGTCACGTCGTGGATATGTAGAGGGAACACCACATTGATGTAGAGGTCACGTCGTGGATATGTAGAGGGAACAACACATTGGTGTAGAGGTCACGTCGTGGATATGTAGAGGGAACAACACATTGATGTAGAGGTCACGTCTTGGATATGTAGAGGGAACAACACATTGATGTAGAGGTCACGTCGTGGATATGTAGAGGGAACACCACATTGATGTAGAGGTCACGTCGTGGATATGTAGAGGGAACACCACATTGATGTAGCAGTCACGTCGTGGATATGTAGAAGGAACACCACGGTGATGTAACAGTCACGCAGCATTAAGTCATTAAGTAATGTTAGAGCTGTTTTACAGCTCTTCGGATATATGAGTGAGCGAGTGAGGTTAGTTAACGCTGCACTCAACTATATTACCGCCATATGGCTGAGGTCTGCAAATAATTGTGTCTGGACAAGACAATCCAGTGATTAACAGCAGGTATATGAGCATCGGTCCGATCACATGTATCCACCAAGCCAGCGAGTCTGACCACCCAATCCTCTTACGACAAGCATAGTCAACCTTTGTGGCAAGTATGGTTTGCTGAAGGCCTATTCTACCCCGGATCTTCACGGGTCTTGAATATATTGATGGTGTGCTCAGATCTATTCGTCAGTATGTTGTAGTGCAATATCTACAAGGGTCGTCTAAAGTGGTGAAGGTGAAATTGCACTGCATGTCATGAATAAATGACTAAAATATGCTTTCCTCCAGTCTATCATCATTGGGCTCGCACCGCTTACCCCCGTGCCTGATCCCAGAAGTAGGCCGTCCCCGTGGTGTCACTGTCTAGCTCGGTGATGCTGCTGACTTGGACGGCAGGGTTGGCAGTATTGATCAAGGGATAGTAACTCTGGAATGTGAAGCTCCTCACATCTTTGGGGTAGCACAGTCCTAGTCGCACGTAGTCACCTCTGTCAACATACAGCTCAGAACACTGTAGCACATGTACATGGCACATGGTACTCCACTACCCACGATAGCACTGATTACATTCTGATTAGCATTAATTACAGTGAAACCTAAACATTCTGAATAGCATTGGTTACAGCGAAACGTCAATATTCTGGACAACACTGATTACAGCGAACTCTCAATATTGTGGATCGCACTGATTACAATGAAACATAAAGATTATGGATTGCATTCATTACAATGAAACGTCAATATTCTGGACAGCATTGATTATAGTGACACTTCAAGACTCCAGTTAGCATTGGTTCCGGTGAAACCTCATTATTCTGGACACCATTGA
Organism: Haliotis asinina; assembly: GCF_037392515.1. Taxonomy (NCBI): domain Eukaryota; kingdom Metazoa; phylum Mollusca; class Gastropoda; order Lepetellida; family Haliotidae; genus Haliotis; species Haliotis asinina. The sequence continues at coordinate 35,563,235 of NC_090293.1, read as the reverse complement.
CTACAGTGTTACCTCATTGTTCGGGACAGCACTGGTTACAGTAAAATCTCAATATTCTGGACAGTATTGATTACATTGAAACCTCAGTATTCCAGATATTTTTGATTACAAGGAACGTCAATATTCTGGATCGCACTGATATACAGTAAAACCTCAATATTTCAAACTGCACTGATCTCAACAAAATCCCAATATTCGGAATGTTCTAGAGGGGGTTGGATCATATTTACTCCAAAGATTGAGATCGATAAATTATTATCTATTTTTTATATTCTGATTAATGTGAGGTGACGGGGATTTATGGCACACTCCTTAATACATGAAGAACAGCTGATTGTCATTTACAGTAAAAGCAGCAGCAGCAGCAGCAGCAGCAGCAGCAGCAGAAGTATAGCATTAGGAACAATAGAATTAGTAGTTGTGGTAGTAGTAACAGCCGGAGTGGTAGCAGCAGCAGCAGAAGTATAGCATTAGGAGCAATAGAATTAGTAGTTGTGGTAGTAGTAACAGCCGGAGTGGTAGCAGCAGAAGTATAGCATTAGGAACAATAGAATTAGTAGTCGTGGTAGTAGTAACAGCCGGAGTGGTAGCAGCAGCAGCAGAAGTATAGCATTAGGAGCAATAGAATTAGTAGTTGTGGTAGTAGTAACAGCCGGAGTGGTAGCAGCAGCAGCAACAGTAGTAGTAGTAGTAGTATAGTAGTAATAATAGCATTATGAGCAGCAGAAGTAGTAGCAGTGGTAAGAGTAGCACCAATCCTAGTAGCTGAACGTAACGTAGTGTATACACCTTCCCATGATTCGCCAGTGTTACTGAACTGTGTGCACCAATGTCCACTTACCTGCCCAAGTTATGTCCCTTGACTTGTATTGTGAACGGTGATGCGCCATTGAAATAGACTGTGTAGGACTTCTTTTTGATCACTAGGTAGTTGTTTCCCCAGACACCTACGTGACATGGCACACTGCTGTCATGCATCTTGTTAACGATACACCTATATGGCTGTCATGCATATTTTCACAATACATCAGAAACTCTCCAGCTGAGACTCCGACTCACATTTTGTTTCCAACAGGAAAGAATTTACGATCATGTTAAATCGTTATTATCGAAATCCAGTCCTGTCTTGGCAGTGAAAGAAAATGATTTATTTCAGGATCTCAGATACTAAAGAAAAAAACAACATTTTTCCTCTTTATGACACCTCTAAAACCATGTTCACAGCTGACAAGCGTGTTATAAAAAGGGATATACATCAATATCAATATATATAGCATATAGAGTCTATGTTATGTTCATTATAGAAGCAAGGTGTACATGTGATAAGTACCTTCAACAGAGAAAGGGTCATCTGGCCTGTCGTCACGTCGGAGGAACATGGGGAAGTTTTGGTGGAGAGTGTCGAGGGCCCCGTCTCCAGTGAACAATAACTACAACAGGTGATCTTCTCATACAACATTTGTACATCAACTATGAGTGCATGAGTTAGCAGGGGAAACTAGTGGCTGATTGTATGTGCACACAAACACATCACACATTGTGACCACCCAATCCGCAGTTCAGTCCGCGGCTTAACGACATAATGTTCTAGTCATCTGATATCATAAAATCCCTTGACAATAGATTTGTCCTTGAACTACCATAAGATTCAGCATGCCCTTCGTGTGATGTGCGTCATTTGACCTCAGCTTGATTGTGTATTTCCTTTACCTTACATTTAATTTCAGCTCTTGAAAGTTATAAAATTTTAGGTATTATTGATTTTGTACTGACCAGACGGATCAAAGGATATTACAAAGAGACTACATGTCCCGATCAGGTAATCCGGCTTACATGTCAAAGAAATAATATGTTTGTAAACGTTGTTAACTATCTTTGAGGAGACAACTCTTCCTAATGACGCAATAATCGATTACCCGAGCGTACTCATGAGGACACACTGCGAAGTTCGAGGACGGCCTATAGTCACACTTGTTGGTGGTGAGGAAACGTGTGTTCGGCACGAATTGGGTCCCTGCAGTTCCGGAGACGCTGCCATCGACGTCCAGGAAGTTGTTCTGTCTGTTGCCGTCTATGTTGTCAAAAAATGGGTAGGATGGATCCCCATTCAAGGCCCAGCTGCCCTCAGTCTGTATACAAATCATTATTCTAGATTCCGATATGGCTGGAATACACAGCGTTATTTCAATCCGAAATGCATTGTAATACTGTCTTGGGTAATCAGTGGATTTGTAAGACTTTCGTTTCAGGAGTAAGAATTTTAATAAATCAATGGAGTTTCACAGGACTACACATAAGCAAAAATAAATGAAATACAAGAGAAACCTGAACCGGATTAGGAAAGGGTCATATGTAGATAAAATGTGTTGATGAACCCATACTGGTGATTTCTACTAAGTGACGACCAGTTGATTCACATACACAACAGATCTCTTTTGTGTTCGTACAAATGATTTTCTGTGCGCATCATACAGTTTTCAAAATGATCCTTATGACAAACAACAAGTATGTACAATGTCCATGCTTACTGAACAGGATTTAACAGGAACAGAAATTCATAAGTAAATCTGTTCATTTGGTCTCCCTGCACGTACCACGTCACAGAAGCCAAACTTGACTGCCTGGACGCTGGAGCTCGCCCTGACGGGGTAGTGGCTGCTGCGCTTGACGCTGATGGCACCGGCGTACCTGATGCTGCTCCCCGCCACCTTCGTCGCGTACTTATCGAAGAATGAGTTTGTGACATAGCCTGGACCTTGGTAGAATGTGACACCTTGAAGTGGCTCCACGCTGGAAATATGGGGGCATGGAGATGTAAAATCACTGGCTTCTCAGTGTGCAGGTTGTCTTGTTCACTGAAGATGTATCATTAGGATGGTTGTTATTGCAAGATGGAGATGTTACATCTATCTAGCAACCATTGGGAAATTGATTTCTTGGACGTTAGGTCAATGTAACGTCTGTCGTTCATTTATGCCACTTCTGTCATCGCACTGTAGCAAATATTTCAGTTTTGTCAGGTGGAACATTCATGACCATCTTTCAGTATTTGGGGTGGAATGACTATTTGTCACAGAAAATTAGAACTTTTGTTTATTGATTCAATATACTTTTACTATCTGTGGTGGCGTATATCCCTACTGGGAAGTCCCCAATCAGCAGAGTCCCCAGAGGTCCAGCTGTACTAGGAAGAGTTGCAGAGATTTAAACCAAAGCTATCGAAGTGACTAAAATTATAGCACTACTTGTAATTCACCAACCAGCAGATCCAACTGAGCACTTGCTCGCCCTTCCCGCCAAAGGAACGGGTTCGATTTCCCACATATGCACAATTCTGGTGTCCCCTGCCGTGATGCTGCTAAAAATAGTGCTAAAAGCAGCGTACAACCCAACGCACTCACTCACTCACTCAGTCACGGCAACGAAGCACCAACAATAGACTGTGTGCACTATCTTTCTACATTACCTTGATACGGCCACCGAGCGACCGAAAGGTGCCACCGGCAGCCCCTTGTTGTCTGTTTCCCCGACAAACAAGGTGTTGTTTATCTGTGTGTAGGTGTCGCTCTCCCCCCATGACATGGTCAGGCCGACAGGAGAGTCTGCAAGTCTGGAGGGAACAATGTGCTATGTTTTAACACTTTAGCACTTATTATTACCACGACAAACATGCTAAACTTTGCAGAGCTAAACTGACATTTAATGTACTTCGTAATCATTAAGTAATCGAGTCGTCTTAGGCGCCACAATTCACTGCGCCAGTTTCTTGGTTTATGATTTCCAGAAAGTTATAATTGCGAAACCCCCTCGCATTTATTTGGGTTTCCAAAACCGTATCGATGTCCTTAGCTTTTACCGAAATGGTAACTGTTTATGATCCGAATCCTTCCGAGCTTACATCCCCCACAAAATCAGAAATCATGCAGAGAGCGCCATGTAACTCATACACGTTCGATACCACTGAAATACAGAGGTACTGCCCGTTCACAAGCCATACAGCTATCTTGTAAACAGCGGTGTACATCGATTTTCAGTACAGTATATACTGGACTGCTAAACGTGGTTTACTTACGTGAAACTCTCCATAATGGTGGTGCCCCCTTTCGTCCAAACGTTCAACTCTCTGTTTTTATAGCCCGTGAAACTGACAAAGAAAGCGGAGAACGCGATGGAGAGTTTTTAAATAGCAAATCCAGCAACTGACAGGTGTACTCTATCGTGGGCAGATACATCAGAAGTTTAATGTAGATGTTCACACAATGTCTGCGTACACATGGTTTCATATTTGTTTCAACACTTGATGCGAATCACAAGTATGTCGAGGTGCATACAGGAAGAAAGCTGCGTTAATCTGATGGGTCCGATATGTGCCATGTATATCCTAATGCAGTAGCATGGACATCAATGTGCACGCATGGCCTCACACCGCTGTGTAGCAAGTCTTGGCAAAGCTGACACAAGAAGGTATTTCGTATTCTTACGTCAACTCAACATATGTTGAGGATGATTGTAGAGTTCAGGCTTGTAAAATGAGTTAAGGGTCCAATAACATAAATTCATAAATATTTTAGTATGTGTTAAGTTACCTGTACAGGTGAGACTTGTCTAACTCAGCGTCCTGATCACCAGGTGGGTTGCGAGGAGAGTGGGATACACGTGCAGACACAACGCCATTCTCGGGGACAAAGACGTCGGTGAACACTTCGCCGATAGATATCTCGTCATCCATGTTGAGACCTGCCTACAGATCAGAATACTTCATAACAACCAAGTCTGGAATTACACTAAGATTACAGCGTACGACAAGAACGTGACATCATCCACTATGTTTTAAACCCAGTTACTTAGTACAGGAAGAGGCAACTAACGAAATCACGTGGTCTGACTCGCAGACGTGGTTGACACATATCACCGTTTCTCAGTTGCGTAGATCGACCCTCATGCTGTTGAGCACTGGATTGTCTGTCCAGACTATGTCATTTACAGACCGCCGCCATATAGCTGGAATATTGCTGAGTGCGGCGTAAACCTACACCACACACCCACTCACTACAGAGTCTCGTAATATAAGCGTGATAGAGATGTGTTATAGATGCGATAGAGAGAACAAATACGTTATAATGTGATACAGATGCTCAGAATAACATTAATTTTATTCTGAAAGTTTGAATGATTCTTCAAGCCGACCCATCCATACTTCTTGACGTCGCAGCCCCATTGCAACAATAAAGATCATCGGTGTCTCGATATTAATACGCGAACTTAGCATGATGTTACATGACTTAGTAGCGCTCAGTTTATTTTGTTGACTTGGAGCTGAACTATAGAAAATGTCGACTCTACCAAGGCATTCGAGTGAGCAGTGTTGTTTCTGAATTCCTTGATCTTTGTCTGCATGGCATGGAACTCAGGTACCAACCCCCTCTCTAGCTGGCGTTGTCGGGAGGGGCCGAGGGGAAGACGAGACGCAAGGATCCAAAATCCTGTATGCTGAGAAAATACCATTATTCAACATTTATTCTAAATAACTCTGATAATCGTTTTATGCCTTGGCCGGGTTCATCTGAAGAAATCCATATCTAACTCTACTAAGGAAACATTCAAACCCGTTCATTCTTAATTTTAGATCAAAGATCATTATTACATCATATGATATGTAAAAATTAAATATAGGAAAGATAGATATGACTGATTTCTTTTCCTTCTCAATCATTTACCATGGAATGTAGAAAGTGTTCTTTATGTTTCGGTTCCCATCCTGAAAATTGCGGAGCGCAGATTTCCGGCCATTCAATAGGAAGTCATATAACATGTGGTCACGTAGCCACCAAATTCTGAATATGGGTTGGTCGGTCGGGGAAAAAAAACAAAAACAAATTTTATTTGAAACATTCTTGGTTGTCATTTACTGTATTTCTTATTTATTTTCCTCGCGTCGGATGGACTTGTGGCAGCGGAATACAAATGTAATATATAAATATATTTTATATGACGAGGCGACACGTATTAGGTTCGAGTCTGCGGTGTTGGAATGATAAATAAACATTTTTGAGGGGTCGTCAATAAAATTAGATGGGTCGTTGGGCGACGGGAAACACAGAAAATAAAACTGGAATGGGCACTGTAATGGTATACTTACATCTGAGCCGGCGGCCACGTTGTTGATGAAGGTGTTGTTGGGGTGTGTGATCCAGTAGGAGGAGAGGGCGCTGGGGGAAGTATAGATAACGTTAGAAGACTTCCTACAGACATGTGTTCCTGTATAACATTGCTGGGGCTCCAACACTACTATACTATGTAACCCTGAGCGTAGATTTTCAAAGCTGTCTTAGTGCTGAGATAGTCACAAGCGCATATTTTAACATTAACTTATGACTGTTTTAGCGCTAAGAGAGCTTTGAAAATATAGGCCCTGCACTGCAGGACAAGTTAGGTAGATCGGCTCTAAGTCCTATTATCACGCATCAAGAAGAACAACATATTTACTCGCAAAAAGGTTTCATGGTAGAATTGCACCACTCCTTCTTCATGTCGGACAGGATGTGGGTGCCGTGCATGGTGCCGATACACAGGTTGCTGTCGAAGACGTTCCTCTGCTCTGCGCTGTCCTCCAAGAAGAATCCATGACCGTGGTGCAGATAACACACATTGTGAGACACCTGGTGTTGAGAAATTAAAGAGATAACGATCTATGGGAGATAACACTTGCCGTAAGACGTCCAGTGTAGTGAAAATGTAAATATATTATGAGACACCCGGTCTAAAGAATACACCATGAATAACATTCCTCACACAATTAAGGCGTTCTGAACTAGGCTGAAATATATATCTTCCCGCATCTGATTGCACTGACCTCTGCGCCGTCTGTGCCGTGTATAGTGGCGCATCTAGCGAGACAATGGTGAAGAGAGTTGTGCTGGAAACCGTTGCCGTCGACGTTGTCGCACATGTGGAAATGGAGTGGGTAAGAACCTAGCACAGAAAACATTGATATTACAAGTTCGTCGAATAAAACGATTTGTAAACAACGTTATGTAAGCTGTGTCTTTCTATAACAATATGGATCAATGGATATGTATCTGGTATACAAGATTCCCTTCCGTACCAGAAAACCGTTGCTGTCCCATGTGGAATAACTCCGTTCCCTGGATATGGGCAGCTGCAAAATCTCTCACAATCTGAAAGAATATGTACACGTGATGATAGTTAGTCCTAAAGTTTATATTAAGCGAATGGGGTTATTAGACAATTGCATATTCTCCGCTAAACTAAAAATACACTTCCAAAGCTTCCTGAAGTTTTCATAAAATACCACCTAATACCGTATGAAATTTGGTAAATGTGGAATTAAGCACTATTAGTGAGTGCACACTATCAAAAGTATATATGTAGTCACACACAAAAATAATGAAATCTTGAAATTGTGAACTAGCCACCTTAATATGACCTCCAAAAGTGTCAAATCCGAACAAGTCACAGAGGTACTGATCTTCCGGCTCGTTGATACTGCAACCCTCTTCCGGTATCACGCCCTCGATGAGGATGTTCCGACTCAGCAGTCCCACTTCCGCCCTCTCGTCCACACCGAGAGTTACTTCCCCATAGTGTGTGTATTGCAAAGGTTCTGGAAGAAAATGATTCGCCAAGAATAACAGTATCAACAGTTCAGTGCAATCTCATAACCTGAAGGAAACACAGTGTCCAACTCATCACGAGACGATGGTGGCACGTGACCTTTGATGTATATTAGCCGGAAGTTGCGGGACAGGATGAAGGTATGTTCGGCCATCGGAAATGAATTTGGGCAACTGTGAAAATGGCACATGTGTTCGATAGGTTTGTGACCGGGTGGGGATGGGGGAAGGGCGAGTTAGCCATTGATGGGGCAGTACAGATAGCCACTCGAAGAGTTGCGTGTGTGCTGTGCTGGCAGTCGGGCGGTTTTCCTATACTGGCAGTAAGAGGTGGGGAGATTGTTGAGCCTTTGTCCGCCTTAAGTAATTGAATGTACCAGATGTGACCTTCAATTGTAATGACTATTATCACCATTCCTATTTGTACCTGATCCCAGAGTAAAACGCTGTACACTGTAATATGTCTTCTCTGTGACTTTAAACGTAAAGAATGCTGCTTTTTGTCCAGTGTGTCCAGTCTTGAGAACTTACGTATCTTTCTACGTGTGACAGATCCATATGTCGCTGTGGAGATGTGAATGTAAAATACCCATTACCAGGACTACTAAAGAAACCTTTCCCACTACGCAAAACAACACAGAAAGGCCCACATTAATAGTTGTAGTAGTGAGGTACGATGGTTATGTTTCTATTTCTACGAGTAATATCGGCTTTTCTTTGTTTTCACAGTGGTAAGCTTTCTTTGGCAGGCCTTCATTACATTCTCGTGCTAAGTGATTGTATATACCTGTGAAACAGATCTCGTTGGCGGCACAGGAAGGACAACTCTTGATGGTCATTTCTTCAGCCTGTCTCCAGTCGAAGTCGGTAGAGGCTATGACGACTTTGTCTCCTGCAAAACAAATATGTTATGAAAGAAACACAATATAAAATGATTCAAAATGTATGAAACACATCGTGAATTTGTTAGAAAAGGATCATCCTATTTCTACTTCAGTGGAGTTGTCATTTCAGGAAAAGCATTCTCAAACACGGTGATTCTTCTGCCATTTTAGTGATGTTCCACCAGAATGTCTGACTGATTATTGCTGGCCCAGTCTCACGGACACACAGCCCACCTGGTCTCCACTTCGACACGTCCGTGTTGACTGTGATGCAGGGAAACTGTGCTTCTTGAGGCAGGGACATGAAGTTAACACCTTTTGGCATTGCTGGGTCTATATAGACTCTGCTGATGACCCTGAACTGATAGCCGTTATCGTTTAGAGACAGATAGCCAGTCTCTCTGTATCCACCAGTACTTGGGCTGGAGACGCGCTTTTCCCGTGTTGTGCCAGCATCACCTGCAAATACACCAGTCATTAAGCCATGCTCTCGTGTATGCTCATATTACATGTTTCATGGTTAATTCACCAGTCCCCGATATTGCCACCATATGTTAACAAGCTGATATACCTGGACAAACCAGGTATTGCTAGCATGTTTGACGTCTTACATCATCACGTACAAGTTTTACATAGACTGACTAACCGATGCTTATGCGTTGAATAGTGACCACCGAGTATGACCTAAAAACTCTTCAGATCTGTAGATTTATGCATAGAAATATAGAAACATAGCCTTGTGGAAATATTATTGAAACAGAAAAGATGCATTTCTAAGAGACCTCCTGGCGAAAAGGACGAACAGACTTTTGGGTGTATCAGCTTGGGCAGGTTATTCCAAGTACAACACGTCTGAAACTGACTTCTCACATCCTGGGACTGGACAAGAAAGTCGAACATGATGTCTGTTTTTTTCTCAGGCCGATGAAACATTTATTTATTTCAACTCAACTGCCATTGTGGTACAGCAGTCTGGTAAGAATTTTGAAGCGTACATCTGCAGAAAGTAAATGGAAACGCCATATATTCTTCAGATCCATCTTCCATATCCGCACCTTTCCACCATTTGTCGTAGAGAAACTTCACTGAGTAGATTATACAAGAACAGATGCATTTTCTGTTTGTACTTCAAACATGCATGTGGAGAAGATTGATAGAGTATAGCATATTAGTACCGCTTGTTCAGCTTGACCTGATCAAGTGAATACTAATGCATTGCGTAACCGTGTCATAAGTAGCTGGATTTATTATTGTGCAGGGGTGCACCTTTGTCAGTTGCTTCTCAACATGTCCGAACAGCCGAGACAAGTGTATGAATGTAACATTTCGGGCATGCAAAATACTTTTCGTTATTAAACATGTTGTTGAATGTTTGTGGTAGCTCTCTCACCATATTGCTCAAATGCCTACATACTGTTGGGTACATGTTGGGGTAGCTCAAATACAAGTCTGAATTATGCACGTTTGGCATTATATTAATATGGACTCACATTGATATGGAATCACTACCTACCTGCGTAGTAATGATAACCTACCTGTGTGGTAGTAAGATTCACCTATATCGTTATCATTACCCACATGTGTCGTAGTAACCATTACCTACCTGTGTCTGCTTTATGTACCTATATCGTTATCATTACCCACATGTGTCGTAGTAACCAATACCTACCTGTGTCTGCTTTATTTACCTATATCGTTATCATTGTCTGTGGCGCAGTAATCACTACGAACTTGTGCCGTGGTAATCACTATTTCTGTCGCAGTGATAACACCCTACCTGTCTAGTAGTGATTATCTCTGTCTTAGTAATCACTACCTATCTGTGCAGAGGTAATCACTATCTCTGTCACAGTAATCACTATCTATCTGTGCAGTGGTAATCACTATCTCTGTCACAGTAATAACTACCTACCTCTGCAGTGGTAACCACTATCTCTGTCACAGTAATCACTACCTTTGCCCCAATTGTCCTGACGTACCTGTTTTCGTAATAAAAGCGTAAGCCTCTCTGTCAGTGACTTCGCGGACAGCTGATGACGTCAGACCCCCTGCGGACTCCAGGGTTTCGTACACGGCGGCCATGTCCCCACTTCCAAGTCTTCCTTGAATGGCTACTGCCAGAATCTTGCCAACTGGGATGTCTGGGGAAAAGCATTAATTTGCATAATGAAATGCGTGAGTGTTCCCGTTTGTATTTTAGTCTCGTTCTCATATTAGTCTTCACATGTACACCTACAGGTCTGTACCACCAAGTCTGTTTGTTTAAGACGACATAAGAGACAAAACTAGGATCATTTGGGGGGGTGGGGGGGGGGGGGGTGGGGGGGGGGGCGGCAGTTAAGATCCTTCAAACATCCGATGTCCACAGTAAATGGACTGTTGCGCAACACATGCTTTGGACTTCATTATAAATGACAACAGTTGTTTTTCACTTTCGTGACATTAATACGTAAACAGAAACTGAGACGAAGTAGTATCGTCATGCCACTGTCATGAATTATCTTACGAACAGTAACCTTTGTATTGACAATTGCCCACTTACAGTCACTATTACCATCGTAACGTTCTCTCACTCAATCAGCTCAAGAACATACCTATCAAATGAATGAAAGTGCCAAAGCTAGTTCCAAAAGCTGTTTCTTGAACTTTCCAGCCTCAGCCTCCTAGTGCCGCACATAACATGCTGCCGATCGTTTACCAGTGTAGGGACAGATATGACACAGTAAATGCTATGTCTAAATTGTTAGCAGGGGCATTAATGGATTTGGCTTGTAATCCCACTCTACTAGAACTGATTTTACCTGTCATGATTGGTTTGACGTGGGTCAAACATACCAGTGACAAAATCTCTGAACTTGACGTCCTCGCCATCAACACCATCACCCGTCCTGAACAACGCAAAGTCAAACAGAGACCCGTCATTGTTGAAGACAGTCACGTACAAGCCTTCGCCATCCTCTTTGTTAAACTCACTGTACTGAAACATAGCAACACTACCGTTGTGAATCAGTCATTTAGAGAAATGACTAAAACTGTCAGCCATTTCATGAAATCACTGAGAGGATCAACCATTTCACGCCAATCAATATACTTCAGTCATTTCATGAAATTCAATTTCAACAATATGTGGTGGACAGGATTTTTTTCAACAATATGTGGTAGACAGGATTTGTGATGTGTGGCTGCTCTTTGACACGGCAAGTCTCAAACAAACAGGTGTAAATGTTTCAGTGTCAAGCTGAAGTGCAATATTCGCTGCCACAATAATATTAACTGTCAGTCACGATAAGTGCTGTTGAAATAGAGACCCGCTTTTGTTGATTAAGTTGTTAATAGAAATTTGACTGACCCTATTACTCATTTCACGAAATGACCGAACTTTGGGGGGACTCAAACTTTATTCAACTTTTGTTGATATGATGCATAATATGTACACTTTTAGATATTCTTGTTTATGACTTTATAATTACAGCTTCAATTAAGGTTCAAGACGTCTTTAGACAAATTGACTTCGTTAATACTCCATGAATGCAGCCTGACTTGCATAAATACTAAAGTGAGCAGATATGTCAACGAGGTGAGCACGTTAGATGGACATTGTGGTTGGCTGGTTGGCTGGTTGGCTGGATGGTCGTTATTTGACACCGCACCCAGCAGTATTCTGGCTTTGTGACGGCGGTCTGTAAAGAATCGACCAGACGCTCCAGTCCTCAACAGCATGAACATCGATCTACGCAAAAGCGATTCGATGACTTGTGTTAACCCAACCAGCGAGTCTGGGTAACGTTTCAAGAAGCTCTTCGTAAGCCTAAGATCTCGTAACTCTACTTGTAAGTAACTATACTATAACAATGGCTTGCGATAGTCGTGGGTCTGCGAGAGCTTTGTAAGAATGGGGCCCAGACCTCACGACCACTTTGGTCGCCTCTTACGATGAGCACGGGTTGCTGTTGGCCAATTCCAACTCGACTCTTCACGGGTAGAGACCTTTTGGTCAGTACTTGAAACGATGATCAGTGAGAGGGAGTTTCGGACACGTGTTGACGGATGGAGGGGCAAGTATTTGAAATGGGGTAACACTAACCTGAAAGCTAAAGAGATTTTCACATCCGTCAGTGGGTGAGTATGCTGTTTTTATCAGTTTAGTCCAGGATGGTTTCTCATCTCCATGAATTTCTATTGTCCCTCCTGCGTCCACACCGATGAACTTTCTGCCGAAGCCTTGAACCATCAACGTCGAGTTGCTTTCACCTGGAGCATAGTTAACGAATCGCACTTTTTGAATGGCTCCTGACTAAAGGCAGCAGGTGAATGGTAACTGTGTGACGTGTACTGGTGTCTATGACCGTGATGGAAACTGAAGAACTGGCCTTAATGTCTGGTATTTCTATGCCAACAGAATGGTCGTTGCAAATTATATAATAGAACTTGTTATGAAATTGTCGATTCCCAAATACATTTCATCCTAATATTAACTGTATGCCACCAGTTCCAATGACAATGAGCTCACATGAGGCTAACGGATGACGTTGTGCATATTCACGTACCAGCCAAGGAGAGCCTCACCTACAAGTCTGATGTGAGTGTTCCTGGTGAACCTACAGTCCTCACTTCCGATCTGGAGGCGGCCTCTGATGAGGATGTAGCTGACACAGACGGTGAGGTTGTCCACATCGCCCCAGACTAAAGCTGCCCCAGTCTCGATGGTGATGGAGGACAGACAGGGCGGGGACACGTTCAGGAGGAGTTTCTTGCCTGGAAGACAACGTGACACAGTCTTCATCTCAGTCTACCTCATTGGTCAGACCTACCCATTCCTCTCTTCGTAGGTATTGATGTGTGGAAATGTATTGGCGATGTAATAAATTCATAATTATCCAATCTGAGTAGATAGGAGTGTAGCAAGAGGAGGATGTGGGTGTATTATTTTTACCTATGTTATAAGAGAGAGTGGTTCCCGGTTTCGAGTTATACGTTGTATATACCTCAATTCGTATTTCCATGATTATATAAAACTGATTTATTACTGTCAAACAATCAAAGCGTAATATAAGTTTTGAGCCATTTTTTGCATAATCAGCACTACTTGGGTGAAGCAACTTAGAGCAAACACATGTACGCAATTCCTCAGTGCTACAGTTCAACACCTCACTCTATGATTTCCCACAGTTAGCGTACACCACTTCCGAGAGTAAATCCATATATTTCCATGATACGATTCACATCTTTGCAGTAAATGGTTTGGTTACTATGGCTACACTACTAGCATGTGATACACTCAGATCGCTTAATGGTTTACAATCTGTGAAAAGTGTTTGAGAAGTTTTAATAACTAGTGCCACGAATAAGACTGAAGCATGTTATGTGCGGTACGAATTAAATCTAGGTGACTGTGGCTGGAAAGGTCAAGGCATGTAACAGTCGGTGTATCAGTATGTGATAAATATGGGAATGAAAAACACATGATGACTGTGCTAAATGTGTAGATATCTAATAGATGTTCAAGATAAAACATGCCACATTAGCAAATAATTGTGTAACATTGCACCAGGAGAAGTGTACAGATGGTATTCACCCATGCTCTTAGATTCAATCAGATGAAACAAATGTTACCGTCTTTGGTCATAGAAGGTCATTGAAATGTTGGTTTTAGGAGCAGAACAGTTAGATAAGTCCAAACCCTACGTGTTTCTTTAGCATGCGCTTTCCACAGAAAAGGGTAAAAACATTCACACGTTTGCCCAAATACACAAAATTCTAAAATTTATTGGTAGGAATGAAAGCTCGAAATGCTGATGTTGTACCCGGAACCAGGCAATGTGTTAGTTTATAAATGTTGAGGATGTCGTGAAGTTGAAAATATAAAAAAGTAGCAATGATCTTGCTATAGCACATGAACATGCATATGCTGACTTGGATAGACAAAGAAAAGAGGAGAATGCTGAGAACAAATATATATTATTCGATAATATGTATGACTGGTTTACCTGATGGAATAACAACTTGGTCATTTTCTTTGGGCAGTTGGCCAGATGACCAGGATGTCGTATCCCCCCAGTTCTCCAGTCCAACCTCTAGATGGGGACAGGCACTCTCCCCTACACCTGCATACAAACATACTACAGCTAACAGCAGCAACTTTCTCATCTTATACGAATGTTTGCTGATATGACTATATGGTGTTATATATATATCACGTGTTCCAAGGCCATGACGTCATAGGTGAAGATGACCCTGGGACAGATGTCACCCTCAGCGGAGCATGAGGCATTTGGTCTGCAATAAACAAGTGACCAATATAAACAAGATACAGATAAGCTAAACACTTGAGGCTACTGATTGAACGTACGGACTTGATACAATCTGTGCGTGTTATGCTCAAGATGAACTCGATAATACCTTGCTTACATAAATGTCACAATGAACACCATGCACTTGGCAAAGGCGGTATGTGGATGGCTACTCTTGGATGACAATGGGTACACATAGCAAGAACCTGTCTTTAATTCAGATGAAAATATTAACGACAATGACGAGATTAATAGGTAGATATTACTGTGCGTTAATAAGTACATAGGACAAATATATGTCGTTTATTTGTTGGCTGACAAAACTTGATATAAGCATGCATAAGGCCGATTGACAATGGTTAGATCTGACAGCCGGTGTCTGAACATCAAAGAAGGAGTGACAATTCGGGAAATGTAGTTAATACGGCCTGTAATTTAGTATTATACCATTACAATGATTAAACTTGATAGATATGTGTTCTTTTATCAGGTGACAAGACATAGGTGGTAGACAAAACTTGGAAACGGACATTAAGAGAATAAGTAATAGGGGTGGTGTGTGTGTTTGTGTGTGTGTGTGTGTGTGGGGGGGGGGGGGGGGGGGGGGCTGTGTCTATAATCTATACGATCTAATCTATATGACCTTTAGCAACCCATGCTTGCCATAAAAGGCGACTATGTTTGTCGTAAGAGGCGACTAACGGGATCGGGTGGTCAGACTCGCTGACTTGGTTGACACGTCATCGGTTCCCAGTTGCGCAGATCGATGCTCGTGGTGTTGATCACTGGATTGTCTGGTTCCGAATCGATTATTTACATACCGTCGCCATATAGCTGGAATATTGCTGAGTGCGGCGTAAATGTAAACTCCCTCCCTCACCAACAGATAGATATGATAAACGTATGCCTGTAACTGTATGATAATGGGTACACGTGACGTTTTAATGCATGATAGAGTATGACAATAGGTAAATGTTACAACTTAATGTCTTTCACTGTATGACAATATGTAAATATAACACATTAATGGTTTGACGGTATGACATTATGTAATTATGACAACTTAATGTCTTAACTGTATGACGATATGTAAATATGACAAGTTAATGTCTTTAACTGCGTGAAGATATGATATCTACACACTGACGTGATTTTTCCACCTACCTTCTATCATCCACAACAACTATAGATGTTGACTACTTGCAACATAAGACAGTATATTTTACTTCCTATTAATTTAGGATAACTTTCCCGTACGTACGGATGATTAATATTTGGCTGAGAAGATCATCATTATGTACGGATGTATGCCTATATAGACTACTAAGTATAGCAAAGTCGCTATCACTCGCGACACGGTGAGACATGTTATAGCAACAGAAAATCGCAAGAACCAAGTGTGCATTATTAAATTAACTATGCTTTGGCAATCTTTCGAACTGACGGAAAATACCATTTAAACAACAAGGGTTTACATAGACGGACCCGTGAAGGTCCCGGGTAGACTGGGTCTTCAGCAACCCATGCTTGCCACACCCGTGAAGGTCCGGGGTAGACTGGGTCTTCAGCAACCCATGCTTGCCACACCCGTGAAGGTCCGGGGTAGACTGGGTCTTCAGCAACCCATGCTTGCCACACCCGTGTAGGTCCGGGGTAGACTGGGTCTTCAGCAACCCATGCTTGCCACACCCGTGAAGGTCCGGGGTAGACTGGGTCTTCAGCAACCCATGCTTGCCACACCCGTGAAGGTCCGGGGTAGACTGGGTCTTCAGCAACCCATGCTTGCCACACCCGTGAAGGTCCGGGGTAGACTGGGTCTTCAGCAACCCATGCTTGCCACACCCGTGAAGGTCCGGGGTAGACTGGGTCTTCAGCAACCCATGCTTGCCACAAAAGGCGACTATGCTTGTCGTAAGAGGCGACTAACGGGTTCAGGTGGTCAGCTCGCTGACTTGATTGACACATGTCATCGGTTCCCAATTGCGCAGATCGCAGCTCATGTTGTTGATCACTGGATTGTCTGGTCCCGACTCGATTATTTACAGACCGCCGCCACGTAGCTGGAATATTGCTAAGTTCGGCGTAAAATAAAACTCACTCACTCACTAAGATGTCTGATTCTTTAACTACTTGTATTTACTGTGAATCTACAACACTGTCACTATATGGCGGCAATATTGCCAATGTGACATTTTGACTCGCTCACTCACTCACATATTACTCGTGAAGGTCCCGGGGTAGAATAGGCCTTCAGCAACCCATGCTTGCCACAAAAGGCGACTATGCTTGTCGTAAGAGGCGACTACCGGGATTTGTTAGCGTATTTCTAGTTTAAAGTTGATGATCAGCATATGACAATTTCTTTCTGGTGATAACACCAGAGAACGTTCCAAACGCTCGTGAAGCCAGACCGTGTGATACTAATTATAACACCTTCACGCATGAACTCGTTCTTTGGTTCCATCCTCTTTGAGAACATCAGACTTGCAAAACATCTTATAGCTTGTATGTATGTATGTATGTATGTATGTATGTATGTATGTATGTATGTATGTATGTATGTATGTATGTATGTATGTATGTATGTATGTATGTATGTATGTATGTATGTATGTATGTATGTATGTATGTATGTATGTATGTATGTATGCATGTTAACCACGTGTTAACCACGTGTATAACATTGACATAAGACCTTGAATGGTTCATTAATCACGTGGAATGATACTTGCTCACGGCGGTTACAACGCCGGTTAAACAGGAGATTACCTTTTCCAGGAGCCCGTGGCGAGGCTCTCAATTATTCAATACACAACTGACCAAAGGAATACAATGTTTAACTTAGACTTTAAGATTGCTTATCTGACGACAAACAAAAAGATTCAATTAAGCTAAGAATGCTGTTGTTTACCTGACGTAAAGTCGTAAAGGTTTATGCCTTCCCTCAAAACAAGCGTTGTAAGTGTTATGGGTTGTACCGTTTGTTGGGTTCTGGGTTTAGGGTCATCGTGTTTAATGTATTCAGTGGCTGAGTAGTTGTGACTAAATATACGCATTTAGAGTCAATGCACACTGGAGTACGAAATGAATTTGCAATCCTATGAAATGTGCTCCGAGATGTCTGAGATATCAAACAATTGTTATTTTCAGACCAGATCATATGAAAAAAACACATAAAAGTATGTCTTGAATGCTGAGCAGTCACCAGTAATATCTATTGCATATGTGATGTGATATGTGATATGTCGTAATAGATGTCCTCTTTCCTTCACGTCATGGAGACGCGCCGCTCTGATTGGTTGAAATTTCGCATTGCGACTGACAATTGTGCTCTTTTGACAAAAAGGTCGATTTAAGGTAATTAATGATCGAAATGAGCAGTTGTAATGACGGGGTGTCATTTACAACGATGTCAGCAAGTGATTTGTACCCTATTAGAGTATATGTGACCTTTAAGTAAAATGTTGTTAAGGTCAACCCAAAGTTTGTACACTTAATTTATTGAATACAGTATCAAGATTGAAAGGAATAAGCATGTCACTTACTTATTCAAAACGTGCTAACTGATCACAGTCTTTGTCTAATATGTTTAAACAATAGTTCTACATTACGGAGTATGTCCAAATCCATCTTAAGTGCCTGGTGGAAGAATACCCAGTGTGATCCAAATATCAAGGCAAGATATGTGGAGGTGGAAGTGTCAAGGCAAGATGTCTCCAGGTCATCCAGCTGTTTATAGATGGGTTCAGGGATCATCCAAACATTAATTTTCGGTACATTGTTGACTTAATTGGTATTGATTAACGCCTCTCTTGGCAATATTACTATAAGGGTAACGCTATTTTTCAGGGCATTATCATTTGTAGAAGCCCGAGGTCTTTCATTATAAACCACTCCCATGTTCAAATGATAGATATAACGTATTACCCGACACCTTCACTGGATTGTAAAGTGGACAGTGAACAAGTGAAGCATGTACAGAGTAAGCCTCAAACGAATTCGCCATTGTACTTCTGTCGGTGGCCACCCGAAACTCGACCTGCCACGATCGACCTCCTCTCTCCTCTCTCCCTACTTACCCATCTTCTCTTGTGCATGTGTATCATTTCACCTATTTCAAGACTGGAATAATAAAAACAGCATTTCAAGTTTATATGTTTTATTTTGAGATACTTCAGAGGTATATGTACACATGCACATGCCTTACACTGTAACGAATATAGGATACATGTATGTTATCATTAACGTGCACATTTTCTTAACGTTGCAACTTTGGTTTTAAATTTCTATAGCTTTGAAAAGTTATCTATTTTCAGCTTGCTCTATATAGGAATGATCAGTTCCTTATTCATACAATTTACGTCTATTTTTAAATAGACCCTGCTTCCCTACATGGGTACAATGTGTGCAGCCCATTTCTGGTGACACTACTGCACTATTGCTAAAAACTCATTTCCGTTGGTGTTTAAAAATATACGCTGGCTGTCTTGAAGATCCTACTTAGAACCATAGCCCAGTGGGTTTGAGCAGTTTTTCAAAAACCATGACGAAGTTGCTTACAAAATCTAAACAACCCCTCCCTCCCCCTCCCCCCCCCCCCCCCCTCCGCCACACACACACGGACACACACACACACACACACACAGACACACACACACACACACACACACACACACACATACACAAACAATTGTCCGTCTTCATCTACAGTACACATGTACAGACAGTCAGCACTGCACTTAACCCATAGGTTTTCCACTTTGAAGTTTCATGTTGCTTAATTGATATCTGTGAGTATTTTCAGCTTTCTTCTATTCCGACCTGAACCATTTCTTGATTAAATATAGATCCGAAGACAGATTGTAAACATTCGGAAACGAGGCATCGACATTTTATGCGGTAGGCAAGTTTGTTTTAAGCTTACCTCCCTTTACGACTAGATCGGAGTATCTCGTCTATATCCGTCAGCTTTCGTTTTGACAACTAGTTACCCATTTCCGAGATAAACATAAAAGATACAGTGTGAACCGATAGCTACATCCGGAAGTTCTAGAGGGCGCTGGCGCGAAAGAAGAAGAATTGCTTGGCACTGGTACAAAAATAAACATAAACGGTTGACGAAAGTGATTATTGCTGATACTATCCATTTTAACTGAGGACTATAAACCGTGCACGTCCTTCTATGGACCACAGAGCTAGAAAAAGGATTAGAGAAGCGAAATCGAGAGCGAGACCAGGTATGGTAACGTTGCAATGTTATGATTTTGAAATCGAATGTCACACGTTTTCTAACTTTGTGAACTATAAGTAGGTTACTAAACAGTTTATAAGTTCTTTTCATGAACATTCTACCGACTTGCACAACTGCGGACCATTTAGTTGCATACATTTGACGTACAAATGACTAAAGGGACGTATATCTTGAGTTACATAAGTGTTATCACGGAGGTACGACGGGAAGAAGGATTTGTCTACGTGACCAACCGCATGCATCGATTAGCCTGCAGTGAACGTGACTGTAGATTTTGATTATGTTCACTTACTATATCTTGGAGGCAATAGCTTACATGCATACCGTATTTATATATGTCTACCCTGATATTTCTCAATAGCTACTCTGTGAGTTAACAGCTATGGATACCATGGTGTAACGTGTTTTCGGGGTATAAGTGCAAAGATGACCATGAACATTATTGCGTATCAGTAGATTATGAAAACTGTAATTCCATTAATAAATATCACCTCACCTTTTATGAATTTATTGTTAGAATGTTCTGTCGTCCACTGGTTTCCAATGCAGCATACATTTCGTGTCTTGTCTGCAAGCACGAACGCTATTGCGTGGGGTCACGCCCCTGTGTGGAACTTGAAGTGCATGTGATACATTCATCTTCACAAAAATCAACAAATACAACGTAACATTTTCATTAAAAGCCAAGCAAACTGGTGATTTTTTTCTATATTATATTAATGCTTTTCTTTTTTCTTGAAATTTGTTAAAAATAAACATATTTACAGGTAAGTTATTCAATCATCTGCACATTCATTCTTCTTGTCTGCCTGGCCCACCATGGCAGGGACAATAGAACGCGTCATGTCTGCACAGTATAGTATCATCGCAGTAGTGTTTTCAATAAACCCAGAGGTCACATGCCTGATACAAATTCTGCGGCATGAAAAAAATATTTAAGAGATGACCAAATCGGTGTTCAATGTTTTTTTATTACGTTGGCAACATTCCATTTGAGTCACGTGATATTTATGTTTGGCTTTTCACTCAAGCTGACGATGGACCGCTTGACAAGTTGCGAGCGTTATTTCAAAAGTTATGATCACATTTCTGAAGGTTCTCAAAGTGCATTATGTTCTATGGTATAATTTTAGTACTTTGACAGAAATTAGGCCACAACATCCGTGAAAGCTGAACATTTCAAACATCTTGTGTTCCGATTGCGACAGAAGCTTCTGCACACGAGTCAGAGTTTACAGGTGACGCTGTCATCTCACTGTATGCAAGAAATTACGGGGAAAAGAAATACCCTAAAAACATGGTTCCCCTGAAAACATGGTACTGCACAGTAATATATAGACTTATAGTGGTGTTTCCCATTCTCGTGGTACTTACGGATATCAGCTGAAAGAATAATACAAACAGTTCTTATCGTATGAATGCTTGTTGTTTTTCAATAATGAGATTCACCCTCTAACATCTGGATCTATCAACTGCTTGATCCTTCAGGTGTATTACCACTCTTAAGCTTGATGAAAAACAAGGTCATCCGCCTCTGACTTATCGAGGTCTAGCCCATTCTCATGGCATGATTTGTCCAAGCTGGAAAAAACTCACCAATATTCGTTACATACACACTTTTGACTCATGATTTGCCCTATTTAAAAAAAAAACAAACCAACAAATATCATTGTTTCATATGTGAATTAATTCTCACATACACATTGCATCCTCTACTATTCAGGAGTTTAAAAACAAAGTGTGTCGGTCACATTCAAAGCCTTTGACATTTGAAAAGAGCCTGTTAAACGTGCACTAGTTCACTTATTGGTTTACATCATCACAATGATAAATATTTTCTGAAAAATGTTAATAGTGAAAATATATCACCACAGCAAATATATCTTCTTGCATGTTTTTCAGACAAGTACTCTAAAAGGGAAGTATTTAAAAATTCGGCCAAATATCAGACATATTTTTCAGGCAGCTGGACATGAAAATTGCCAGGCGAGCAAGCCTTTATTGCAATCACTGGTTGCATATAATCATAAAATTAATCACATTCTAGCCTTTACTCTAAGGGATTACAAAACCTCCCAACTTTAAAAAACATCAAAATATGGAGCGGTTGTTTCTTATCGGAATTCAAATTTGCTAATAATCAACAATTACTGATTAGTATACTAAGGGTGTATGGTCTTTGATACAATGTTTTCACAAACTAGGAATAACCTCTACACATATTTTTCACATATGTACGTGTGATTTGGTGAAAATACCCATGATGAAGGAAAACACTCACTCAAATCGAAAAGCCATGGGTAAAATACCCAATTGGCCGAATGCTTATCTAGAGCTTTTTGAGATTAGGATAGCATAAATTATTGGGATGAAATAGATTGTATGTATTTTCACTTTCATCTTCATTCAAAAAATGAATTTTTTCTTCTAGAGCTGAGCAGTGAAAAGAATGGCTGGTACAAATACAACTTCTGCAACAATTTTGACCTGAGCCTCTCACAGGTGAAGGACAATGTGATTCGTGTAGATGTTTCTAAAGTTAGCCATGCAGAATTTGTGGAAAAGTATGAGAAGACCTATGTACCAGTGGTCCTCACAGGAGCACAAAGCAACTGGGATTCTGAAAAGAAATGGTCCCTTGAGGTTTGTTCACGGAATGGATTTTTACGTTTTTTTATATACATAATCTGAGGTCTTAGGTATCATATGTCCATCTCCATTTCATGGTCTAGTGTTTGGTATTCAAATTGTTCTTCTCAACTCATCCAGATTCTGAAGTTTTTCTGATCTAGCAAGTCAAATATCTCAGTTATATTCACTACCTATAAATCATTTAAATGTCTGTAATATATATGACTCGCGTTACATATTGACATTTAACTGTAAACCTGATAGAGTGATCTGCTGTTGATAAGTAGATTGTCTGATCCAGAGTTGATTATTTACGTTAGAGCAGCATAAAACTCAGTGTTAATGTTGACAGGAAAAAGCCAAGTGTTAGTGTTGAATGTTTGTTTCAGCATGGTATCATAACCTGAGTATACTGAGTAGGCAGATTATTTTCATCTATTTGTTCCAGCGACTGTCAAAGAAATATCGCAACCAGCGTTTTAAGTGTGGAGAGGATGATGAGGGCTATTCCGTGAAACTGAAGATGAAGTATTTTGTAGATTATATGAAGAACAACACAGATGACAGCCCACTGTACATATTTGACAGCAGCTACGGAGAGGTAAGATGTTTTTGAAGGCCTCATTATCCCCAGCAACGTCTTTTTCAGTGGCCACTAAAATACACACCTTTCATCCATGTTCCATTGGTGCAAGATGTTGATTATACAGCAGATTTTGAAATAAGTATTTATTGACCACATTTGGCACACAGATTGATCTACTGCTCTCGTCCCTTGGCATCAGCTTTGACTTGATAAAAATGGCAGTTGTACTCATTTCCTTGAACATGTTGTAAAGTGTACAACATTTTTTTCACAAAACTTTTGAAAGTTTGTGTGGCAATACACTTGTGTTTGTTATATGAATATTGACTTTTGCTGGGGAACTAGATACCTGGGAAGCTAGATAGCTGGATGGCTGGGGAGTTAAGTGGTTAGAGAACTGGGTGTCACTGTCAGGAGAGCCAGATGGCTGGATAGCTGTGGAGAGGTGGATGAAGAGCTGGGTGTCATGGGAGCTGGATGTCTGGGGATTTCAGTGGCTAGAAAACTGGGTGTTATAGGAGTGGATGGCTGGATAACTAGGGAGCTGGCTGGTTGGGCATCTGGGAGCTCGATGTCTGTAGCCTCTTGATTGAACTCTGTATGTTGTTCACATGATTGTTGTGAAGGGAGGTAAGTGTGCAATGGTGAAGAAATCTTCTTTCAACATAAAAATATTGGGTTTAAGACTATTTTGGAGGAGGATTGAACAAGGTAATGCCAGATTGGTTTTACCATGTGTGTATTGTTCAATGTCAGTGACATGACTGCCTCTCTATTGCACTGTTTCAGCACCCCAAGAGAAAAAGACTTTTAGAGGATTACCAGGTGCCCAAGTATTTCAGTGATGACTTGTTCAGTTATGCTGGTGAATCTCGAAGACCACCATACAGGTAAATACTAGTTTCTATAGCATCCTACGTACAAATATTTGCTAAATGATAAAAGATGTGAAAATACATACCTACTTGAGTCTCTAGTATGTGTTAGAAATGCTGTTTTGTTTTGGATAATATTTACTTCATCTCACACAATTTTTGTGAAAATCAATTTGCCTTAAACAGCATGTGTAACTACCCAAGAATGGTTTTAAGCTTGCCAGCAATGAAATATATTTTTTGAATGAATGACTTCTGCAAACTTGTCTGCAGTGTTAGACATGTGATAGAGTTACGTCCCTTTCCGAGGGCAACATGTTTTCCATCGAGGGAGGGTTTTTTCTTTAAAATATGGATTAAGAGACCTTCCCAGGGAACGATCATTGGACGGTGAAGTTATATATAGTATAGTCTACACATCTGGAGGACGAAATGGTTTCGATTGATGCCTATCGAGCCAGAATCGGCAGTTTCTCTCACCCGAAGGGAACACGACAAGTGACGTTGCACAAACAAGAGAGGGAGTACTCACCATCCGTGTCGGGGACAGATCTTCACTTTAGGCTGATAATTTGTACATTTCTCACCGCTGTGCATCTTACCTCATCATACCTCTTAATAGATGCACTTGAAAATGTCCATTTTGAGCGATTTGTGCCGAAAGAAAACATCTACCTTTGTACATCATGTGACTTCACTACTGTCAATTGTGACCCAGTTTCGGCTATGCATACCACTCCAATTGCACGTGGGATTTGCTTTCTGGGTGGTAACGTGCCGCCCGTGGGTGTTGTGAAGCATATTCTGATGTGTGCAAATGACATTGAAACTAATCCCGGCCCCCTGACTTTGGAAGAAGTGAGAGACTGCTTAATAGCTGAAATACGTGACGTCAAATTAGATCTGTCATCACAGATCACCGCCTTGAAAACTGAAATGATATCAATCGGATCGAGATGTGATCAATTAGAGAAGGCGGTGGTAGATATCAAATCAGACATCGCCACCTCCAAACATGAGTACGGCATCATGTACTCTGATCTGGACGCCATGGACGAAAAGGTTAATGGATTTGATGAACGTTTGACCATGATAGATGATGAACTAGATAAGTTGGAATCCTTTAGCCGTCGCGACAACGTCATCATACATGGTGTACCGGAAACCGAAGATGAAAAATCAATAGCGTGCAAAGAAACTATCTTAAAACTGTTCACAAAGTTCCTAACGTTCAAAACGTGGCAACCAACTGACGTAATCAGAGCCCATCGCCTTGGGCGCAAACGTGCTGATTCAACTAAGTCACGCCCGATAATTGTCAAGATGCTAATGTCAGATGACAAAGTTAGAGCACTTAAATCTAGGTCTGTATTGAAGGAAAATGGATATGGTATCTCGAGTGACCTGACAACACGCCAACGTCAAAAACTTCAGGATCTGAAGGAAACTGGCCAGTTTGGTTACTATAAGAACGGCGAACTTGTAGTGGTACCGAGTGAACATACACACACTCAGTCCCGTCCCCATATGCGTATTACACACCGTAGACGCCAGCCACGTACCGTTCGTGACGACCGTCAACCACTTGCAAGTACTATATCTGAATAGGACGGCGGCCAAGGCCCGGACTTTATTTCACCGGGTCCTCTTAGAAATGACACCGGTGATTATAATCATTGCTTCACTCGGATTGAATCTGTTAGTGAGAGAACCCACTTTCTATGTTGGAACATAAATGGGCTTACTGAAAAGATTGATGACATTAGTTTTATTGATTACATTGGTAAATTTCATATTATATGTTTGACTTGGACATTTGTAACCAGCATCTCCTTCAGTTGGCTGGATGGGTATGATGTGTATTATAGCCCTGCCGTCAAGTTGTCAGATCACGGTAGACTGTCAGGTGGTGTTTGTATTTGTATTCACCATTCGCTTAGAAATATGTATAGACAATTAGCATCTGATATCGATAATTTCATCTGTATCAAATTCTTAAAGGAATTGTTTTCACTTGATAAAGATTTGAATTTAATGTGCACTTATATCCCTCCTATTGGTTCAACATATTATAAGCATACGAATCGCAAATGTAATATTGAACAACTGGAGCAATATCTACTAGCGAATCTCCCTGACTTTGCTGAAAGTCACACTGTTATCTGTGGAGATCTGAATGCCCGCACAGGAAAACAAAACAATGTGTGCCTTAGTCTTGATGATGATGATAATATGAATCATATATTTCAAGCGTGCGCTGATAGTGACATCTATCCTATCGATGATCAAAATTCTCACGACAGTGTTGTTAATAACTTTGGTAATTTGTTATTAGACTTATGCTATTCCTTCAACCTTTTCATAGCGAACGGTAGAGTATATGGAGACTCGCAAGGCGAATATACGTTTCATGGGCAACATGGATCAAGTGTCAATGACTATTTTATTGGTTCACCAGATTTCTTTCAATGTATTAACTCGTTAAATATTGGAGACAGAGTAGACTCCGACCATTTACCATTAGAACTGACTTGCCAGTTTCCCAATATGAACAGCTCAGATAACAATAGCCATATTGATGATTATAAAGAAAAGATTGTTTGGAATGACGCCTTCTGCGAAACATTTCTAGATAATTTGAAAAGTAAATTATCACTTTACAGTGACCGTCTCTTATTACAGCTCGAGTTCGATCTAAAGGGAGCTCTAGATGAGTTTGTCCATGTCATATTAGTTTCAGCAGATTGTATGAAGAAAAAGATTAAGCCTTTTAAGCAAAACCATAAAGCACCCTTAAATGACGAGTGTAAAACTGCACGACGAGACGCGCGTAAAGCACTTAGACGTTTTCGGTGTAGACCCTCGGAGAGCAACAGATATTATTTTTGTAAAATGAGGAACATGTACAAAGCTTCATGCAGAAAATTCAAATCTAACCTGTGTAATAAAAGACTGAACAGATTGAATGATTTTATCAACAATACTACTATGTTCTGGAAACAAATTCGTTCATTTAGAAAGAGATCAAATCCAAAAAGTAATATTTCAAAAAGTGAATGGATGACGCATTTCATGAGGGTTTTTTCTAATGATGCCGTTTTTCCAAGTGATGGGTACACATTCGATGATGATAACTTCCCTTCAAATGAATTTGACACTGTTGATCAAATGATTTTGGAAACGCACATTTCAGTTGATGAGATTATGAATGCTATAAGTAGTTTAAAGAGCGGAAAAGCAGCTGGTCCCGATAACATTATAATCGAAATGGTTAAATGTTCTCAAGCCGTGTTAATGCCCTTCATCCATAAGTGTTTTAATACTGTATTCGAAAGTGGTTCGTTTCCCGAAAGTTGGTCTCGTTCAGTCATTATACCTATACATAAAAAAGGGACTAAAGACAATCCAGATAATTACAGAGGCATATCTTTAATGAGTGTTATTGGGAAAATATTTACAACTGTTTTAAACAAAAGAATTTCAAACTGGTCAAATATGAGAAACTTAATTCCTGAATGCCAGGCGGCTTTTAGAAAACAATATTCAGCCATTGATCATATCTTTACATTATATGCAATAATACAAAAATGTCTGTCGCGAAATAAAAACAAACTCTATGTAGCATTTGTTGATTTTAAGAAAGCCTTTGACTCTGTGGATCGTTCTAAATTATGGTACTGCTTACGAAAATCTGGTTTACAGGGGAAAATGTACACTATTTTAAAATCTATGTACTTGAATATAAAATCATGTGTTCGTTGTGGTGATGATGTCACCGATTTTTTTGACTGCCCCATGGGAGTTCGGCAAGGGTGTATTTTAAGTCCTATATTGTTCTCCTTCTTTATAAGCGAACTGTATTATGATATTTCTAATTCAGGCAAACATGGTGTGCAAATGGTTCCAGATATTATCGAAATTTTTATCCTCCTTTTTGCCGATGATGTAATTTTAGTGTCAGATACTATTGTTGGTCTACAAAACCAACTGAATATTTTGGAATGTTATACAAATGAATGGAAATTATCTGTAAATTTTGAAAAAACAAACATAGTTATCTTTAGAAGAGGGGGCCCTGTGGCCTCTAAAGAAAAATGGTTTTTGAATGGCAAACCTCTATCTGCTGTTAACCACTATACCTATCTCGGACTAGTGTTTTCTCATACCATGAACTTTAAAAAGAGTGTTACAGATTTGAAATCACGTGCTAAGAAGGCTCTGATTAACGTTATGTCAGTCTCCCAAAATATTGGAACTTTAACCCCGAAAATATATTTTAAATTGTTTGATGCACAAATTCAACCGATTATGCTCTATGGTTCTGAAATTTGGGGATTTCAACGTTATGAATGCCTGGAGAAACTGCACCTTTTAGCATGCAAAAGATTTTTAAATGTAGCGCAAGCAACACCATCTTGTATGGTTTATGGAGAATGCGGTAGATATCCGATCTATATAAATTCTCAAATCAGATGTCTAAAATATTGGTTAAAGATTCTTGGAATGCATGAAAAAAGAATCCCAAAACTAGCTTATAATATGCTTGTATTTTTAGACGCTAGGGGTAAGACAACATGGGCTTCCTATATTAGAAATCTCTTGTTTTCTCATGGTTTTGGATTTGTTTGGCTAAATCAAACAGTTGGTAATATCAGTCTATTTCTTAAACAATTTCGAGATCAATCTGTAAATATGTATTATCAAGAATGGCATTTCTGTCTAGACAACAGTTCGAGATATCAGTTGTATAGATCTTTTAAGAGCTTAATCCAACCAGAATTATATCTGTCTGTATTGAGATCTAGAAATATCAGACGTATATTTGTTAATTTTCGATTGGGCCTATTAGACTTATCAGTCAATAAGGGCAGACGACTTTCAATAGAGAGACATTTAAGGTTATGTCCATTATGTAACTCGGCCATAGAAGACGAAATCCACTTCGCTTTTGTGTGTCCACATTACACTGATTTAAGAAAAAAATATATCCCAAATAACTACCTGTTGAAATATCCATCAACTGCATTTACTTCCATTCTGTCCTCCAAAAATGAAAATGTAATACGTAATCTTGCCCTCTATGTGAAACATGCTGTTAACCTTAGAAGCAATATTTTATCTGCACTGTAAGTTCTTCCGTGAAATGTCTGTAACATGTGCTAACAATGTACTTGTATTACTTGTATATGGGCCGGAGGCCTTAAGTACAATAAATATCTTTGTTGTTGTTGACATGTGATAGAGCTATATATATATAGCATATCTTCCTAGTTGATTATGATCCAGTTAACAAATGCTGGTGCCATATATTAAAATGGTGTCTACATGTGTTCAACTTAGAAGAACAGAGGTGCACCAAATAGCACAAAAGAAGACGCTGTTAGCAAAAATAATAGTTAATCAGTTGGTAATCACCAAACATGAATCTAGAAGAATAGTGGAAGATATATTAGGTGATGTTCTTTCTGGGTTCGTTGTCTGTGACAGTTGTCAGTATTTTGAAGAATGATCTTGTAAATGTGTTCAGACAGAAAAGATGACACAGTAGTAATCTTGTCACTAGCAAGAACGAGTGGTTAAAAGGGAAAGAAGTTTCTGCAGCTTCAGGGTTTGAGAAGAACTGTCAAATGTTCATGGGCTGTAGTTTGTGTTGTAAGGCTCAAATAACAAAATTACAAATAGGCCTTTGAAGGGACAAGTTACCTTCAGATTCTGAGAATTGCCTTCACCTTAGTTTCCAGGAATTTATATATTGCGGTAGTTAAAGCAGACTAAGGTGAGATCAGATGCTGATGTAAATGCACTGCATAACATTTGTTTTTGGTTGTCTTGTATTCTATTTAGTATTTGGTAACATTTTAGCCAAATTCTGGTGTCCCCTGTTGTGATATTGCTGAAATTTTGCTAAAAGTGATAGACCTTGGAGAAACAAGTTGCTACAATGAAGCTTAATAGACCACAGTAGGTAGTTTTACTGACTGAGTGAGTGAGGTTAGTTTTACACCGCACTCAGCAATATTCCAGCTATATGGTGGTGGTCTGTAAATAATCGAATCTGGACCAAACAATCCAGTGATCAACAGCATGAACATAGATCTGCACAATTGGGAACCGATGACGTGTGTCAACCAAGTCAGTGAGCCTGACCACCCAATCCCATTAGTCACCTCTTACAACAAGCATAGTCGCTTTTTATGGCAAGCATGGGTTGCTGAAGGCCTTTTCTACCCCGGGACCTTCACGGGTTTGGTAGTTTTACTGTTATGCTGGTGTATCTTAGTAACCTTTGCATAATGATTGTTTCTCAGGTTTGGTGCTAATTACTTACTGCAAGCTGCTGCCTTCTTTCAGATGGTTTGTAATGGGCCCTGGGAGGTCAGGAACAGGTATCCACATAGATCCATTGGGAACCAGTGCTTGGAATGCCCTTGTGAAGGGATACAAGAGGTAATTAGCACAACTCTTGCAATACCTGTCCTAACTGAACATCCATGACGTTCAAGTAAGCTCGATTACATGGTAATGACATTTCTTGTGACATCTGCTTTTGTTTGTCTGTGAGATGTTTACTTTAAATTTTCATTGAAAAAAAGTTACTGGAATGATGGGTGTGACATTTTCAGTATATTTTCATCATTTCTCCATGTGAACAGCTTAATGAGGGGAAATGTCTCGGATACAGTCAATCATGTCAGTATGTTGACAGGTTTGTCTGCACTGTATTCATGCCAACAGGCTTTGCCAACTTACACCCGTACCTGTGCTTTTCTCTTGCAACATGCTGACACTGAGATATTACTGAAATACTGTTCATATTGTCATAGCTTATGTACTAAAAAAGGAAGGTATTTAAATGGAAATAGCCATTACCACTTTGGCAAATGTATTGAAAACACATTTAACATTTAGATTGGATGTAGATATTTTAACTAATTTTTGATGGTATGTAACATGTGTAAAACAGAACTCACACATAGAGGTATTTGTACTGGTTTTAGTGTATGGTTTCCATTCAGCTGTTCGTGTTAGTGTTTGTGTTGCATTTGTAGAACATATTGTAAAATTTTGGCACTTATTGCTTCATGTTGGTGCTAAAATGTTGCTCATGTAAGCCCCTACTCTATCTAGTAAGTTATTACTGATCTTAAGGCATGGAGAGAGGTGGAATGTTTCTTGATCTGTGTACCACTGTCTGTGTGGAATGGTAACTTTTTGTAATTGTATTTTTTAATTTTTTTTTCTCACAACATGTTTAATATGTTGGTGTATGAGTAGACTTGCTTAGACAGAATGCTAACCATTTGTTCAGTTGTGAACTATATTTTGTCTGCTTCCATAAATGCATTATCCAACTTTGAACATGGTAACAAGTTTACACTGTTCATCTGCATATGATTTAATGATTTTTATTCAAGTTTTACCCATTCTCATCCAGTAATATTCATATCTGTTGTACTCATGCCTTTCAAGATGGAGATGTCCCAGGAAGGAATATTGTTCTTTTCGTTTTTCAGATGGTGTCTGTTGCCAACTACAACCCCGAAGGAGATGTTGAAGGTCAAGGCTGAAGAGGGAGGAAAGCAGCGTGATGAAGCTATCAGCTGGTTTACACATGTCTACCCCAAAACTCAGAGTCCGTCCTGGCCAAAACACCTCAAACCGGTGGGTCCATAGTTTGAAAGATCAGATAGTATTGTTGTCCATTGGCCCAATGTACAAGACATCACTGTACAGAGTTGGCTCCCCTCCCCTGGGTGTCCCAGCAGTAGGTTGTTTGTGATTGCCCTGGTTATCATGTCGGCTTGTCTCACAGTCACAGTTCACATCATGACTGAAATAATGGTAACACCCACTAACCCAATCATTCAGATGGTCTGTATTTAGGTTTCAGGATGTAAACTTAAAATTAGTGTCTACAGCAGGCTTACTGATTAAAAGTGAATGAATTCACATCTGTATTATTTCATTAGTCTAATTATTAATAAATATGTAGTATGATAATCCTAGTGACAGTGTTTGTAGTTTTTCTTTGAAAATAATGAACAATTTTGAAATCATCAGACTGCTGTTGCTATCTTGATACTTTTATTTAACATTGAAGGATCAGCAGTGTATTGCAGTGTAGTGTCAGTCAAAAGCCCTACGTGCCTCACAATGAAGTTGAGCTGTTTGTTAATGCTGGTGTTGTCATGAAAGTATATCTTTACATGTTGCAGCTGGAAATTCTCCAGCATCCAGGAGAAACAGTGTTTGTTCCCGGGGGATGGTGGCATGTTGTCATTAACCTCACAGACACTGTCGCTGTCACACAGAACTTCTGCAGCGTTACCAACTTCCCTGTAGTGTGGCATAAGACTGTACGTGGTAGACCCAAGCTGTCAAAGAAGTGGTACAAGGTACTCAAGGTAAGAAGCATGCTTGAGGCTTTTGAATTGCTGCACAGAAAGTGAAAGCATAATAAAAGTTGTGAGACAATAAATATTGTGTATTATTCAGAAATAAGATCCATTAATATTTTTGTTTGTCCTTTTGTTTCTCGGCACATGTTTCATCCACAGAGCTGATATCAAACATGTCAATAGTGTCAAGCAGGACAATGTTTTTTTCATTGTATTTATTATCTTTGCAACAGGATATTTTCTGTTAGATGTTTTCCTTTGTATAAGACTCAGTAATAGTTAGTGGTTGGGTGTTTCTGAATCAAGGTGATAAAGAAATGAAATTTTAGGAGGCTGACATTTAATTCACTTGAAAATCCAAATATCAGCCATTTTTGAGTGGATGGTGAATATTTACTCGTTCTGATCTAATTGAGTCACAGCCCTACCAATTAGGTAAGGTGCTGTTGTGTATAATTTGTTATATATCTCATTGGTCTTTATTGTTGTTGCTGTTGATAACTGGATTGTCTGGCCCAGACTTATTTGCAGACCGCTGCCATACAGCTGGAATATTGCTCAGTGTGGCATAAAACCAAACTTCCTCAATCACTCATTTTGCTGTTTGCTGTTGTTCAGTATTATGTGTTGTTGAGGATGTGTTGTTTGTGTAGAGGGAGCGACCAGAGTTGGCTGCTGTGGCTGATGCTGTTGACCTCCGAGAGCCCACGGGTTTCAACTCTGACAGCTCCAGCTCTGCCTCCAGCTCCAGCTCCAGCTCCAGCTCTGACAGTGACTCCGACTCTGACTGGGAAAACACTAGAAAGAGGTCAGTGACATTGATATGCAGTGACCATTGTTGTTTGGCATTGTTCATGATTTGATATAACTCTGCATTCATATCATTTGTAGAACCAAGTGCTGCCTATCATCTTATACTGTTGTTCATTGTCTTGCAGATATATGTTATTTTTGAAATTGGCCCTTGTGTTTCTGTGTAAACAAAGGACTTTAATTCACTATTTCAGAACCATGACTGCAATAATAATATGATGCTGGTAGTACAAGTATATCAAACATATTACCTTGTATTGACAAACATGTCAAGAAATGGCCAGTGGAACCATTTCCAAGTATAGTCTGTTGGCAGTGAAAACAAACCGATGAATTTCACTTTAAATCCCAAAATAAACCAAACAAAGAGAAATTAAGATTGGGAATCCTCATAATTTTACCTTGCCAATTGAAATTTTAAGTCTCAGAATTTTATTCAACTTAGGATGAAAGTTAGTTCGGTTACTTTCAAATTGTTGTTATTGGTTTGTATTACAAGGGGGTAAACACAACAGTGAAACATGCACAAGCAGAGCGTTAACTTAGACCAACCCTGTTTGTTTTCGGTGTTTCATTTAAAGTGCATACCCCTCTGGTGATACTAACAAATAAAGCAGTTTGAAACTATGATCATTTGTTAAACAACTTTTATCCTAAGTTGAATAAAATTCTGAGATTTAAACGTTCACTTGGCAAGGTAAATTTACAAGGATTCACAATGTTACTTTCGTTTTATTCGATCTCCTTTTTTGTTTAAAGTGAAATTTATCAGTACAGTTTCAGTGTAAACAGACTATAGATAGCTTGAGAAGTTTGAAATGCAAGTAATGCAAGGCAGTATAGAGGAGAGACTTAGAGATGTTGTCTGATTGTTCTCATGTAGACTTATCATAACTGGATATGAAATGACTTAAAGCAACATGTATTTATCACGAACTCTGAATGATTTTCATGTTTTTACTTTAAAATTCACATTTGAAACTCTAGACTCTGTGGATGTGCTACAGGTACTATATATATGTGACATGTACAGTGGCATGATTCAGAGCAGTTTCAGTATCTGTTGTCAACACTGTTGTTGTAGCCTGTTAAGCTTGTGTGACTGTGCAGGCAATACAGTTAGATTTGAAAAACTGCAATGTGCTTTTAAAAAATGTGGAACTTACCACAAGTGCAATTATTTTCAGACGCAAGGTCACAAGGTCAAGGTCTCTCACTCCAAATGGAAGCAAGCAGCGCCATGCATCTCCTCATCGCAGCAAGCGGAGGTCAAGTTCAAGTTCAAGGTCTTGTGATAGTCGTGAAAATGAACATTCACAGAGGAGCGTATCGAGCACGCCCAAGAACTCCAGATGACAGGGTTGACTATGATTGAATAACCTGGTGCTTGGTGACAGCTGACCAGATAGTCAATGTCCTTACTGCTAGCATTAGAATTGTCGTAAACCACAGAGTTGGAAGAACTGCAATATTGTGTCTTTGGTGAAAAACCTTTCCTTTGAAGATAGACGTTATCTGAATGTTATTTTTGAGCTGTATGAATAACAAGTGTAAATAAACATTTTTGGTATGCAAAAAACTGCAGGAAAACTTTCCATGTAAAGCGCTTTAAGCGTGTTGAGCACTCGTAGTAATTCTATCACAGAATTTATGTTTGTTCTTTCAGTGAGAATGGTTTCATGATAAAATTAGTTAAGGCATTTGATACTTACGCTTGTTACTCCTGGCCAGATGCTGGCCTCTGTTTTCTGCTGATCGGGTCACATTTTCCCAAACCAAGGTAGTTAACTGACAGTTCAGTTTCCACCATTGCCAAACAGGTAGGAATTTGAATTGCCAGCAACGACTTTTACAATGTGTTTCCATCATTGTCCCTCCTGTTGACCTGTGAGATTATCCTCTCACACCCTTTGTGTATGCGACAGACAAAATGGAGATCTCCAGTTGAGATGGTAGTAATAAAGCAGTTTTTATTACAGTGCTGCTGATCACTTAAGCATATAGATTAAAACATTAATGCTTGGCCAAACCAGTAATCAACCCAAGTCTAAATGGCAGTCATCTTCTTTCCAAGACCCATAAATAAAAGGGTTAGAATTGGTCTTTAGTGCCCATGCTCGTTGTAAGAGGAAACTGACTTGGTTAACACTTTTCTGCAATGGTGTACATCAATGCTCATGTTGTTGATCACTGGATTGCCAGGCCAAGAGTTGATTGCCATATAGCTGGAATATTGCTAAGTGCAGTGTGAAACAACTAACCAGCCAACCTTGTTTCCCAACTGGATTGTGTCATTTGTTTATACAGTTTTGTTTTAGAAACTTTCCCGTGCAGCTGCCGATCATCCTTCCTCATTCTACCCATGGTCTGTCTGACACACACAACACATGGTCAAGACACATACATTGCTTATCAAGCTAATTGAGGGTGGTTTTTTCTTTACTTAAAATCATAATTTGTTGCATGCGTTTTAGTTGTGATGTTGACATTTCTGCTCATTTCCAACTTTATTCCTCTTCACTGTAGCTGATCTTCATCCCAACATTCCCCAGGTGTTTGCTTAGAGGGATTGCATAGGCTTGTTTGTTACAAGTAGTCTACATTCAAGAGAGTGAATGCTAGGAGAGGTACATATGGTTTTTTTTCTACATATGTCCAGTTTTGGAAAACAGCTTTCAAAAATAAGAGGTAGTGCAAGAGTTCTGGAAATGAATGGCTATAATTAAAAGTAAACTTTAGTTGACTTTAACTTGAGTATAACTTGAGTGTCACGTAGCTTTCCTACACTTGCGAAGTTTTTACATCAGACATTACAAAATATATATGTCATGTAATATGTCATGTATGTCCACACGTCTGTTAGATCAGTATGTCAAGCACCATACTATTCATCAACCTCTGTGGTGACATTGTGTATCGTGTTTATGGTATTTTAATTGTAGAAAATCAACAAGTTGGCATTCTGGATGTGGTCATGTGTGTGCTGCATATAGATTTTGGAGTTCAATGTGTAAGATGTCTCAATTTATTGAGAATTAAGAACAAATGTTGTGTTGATCTGCTACAGATATAAGTGAGCCAATATGATAGAAATGGTTGTTGATACACATCACAACAATGACTGATGACTCCACATCAGTCTGACTGCAATTGAGATCATGGTCCGAATCCTGTCTTGCTTCAATTCAGCCAACTAACAAGTGTAGCCCTGCTTGATCTTGTTTTGTTCACTACCAAATGGTTGGAGGTTAATATTTCTATCAAGAACACTGAGAGATTATAGGGGTGTTATATGTGCCCTTGCTACAGAACATAACTCTTTGTCTTTAGTGAAAACAATGTGTCAGAGAAATAAGAATTGATACACATGATGAATGTAAGACTGGTGGCAATGTGCAAAGAAAGGCAAATCTGCTCATATCCACACATAGCTTTGATTCCCACTGTTGTCATTTCTCATACCTTCCTACTATTTATATACATACACTAGTCAAGAACCAACTGAAAGAAATAACATTGCTGCTCTTGGTAATTACAGCCTCTCTTGGTTAGTTAAAACATTGTGTGTGGTATCGAGAATATGGTTAGAATTAACTCTAGCCTTCGAGCCCAAGTCTTGTGCAGTTAGTACAATACCCATGGCCTTAACATACAAAGGGTTTTTATCTTTATCTGGACTAGTGAAGTTTTTGCTTTGTTTGACCCTGATATGGTCTGTGTACTGGGACATCAACAAGGCTTCCTTTAGTAAAATTTAGTGCAGTAATTACCTTTGCCTATTTGTCTTCCATTGCAGCAGTAACAGCAATCTGTCTTTATTCTCATCTGTGCATGTTTCAGAAAACTAAACCTCATTTGGTGTTTTCCTCCAAATGTAAAGTTGATGGATAATGATATAACTGGGCTATAGTTTAACCCAAACTTACTCAATGCCCCTCATGCTCGCCTGTTCTGTGGATGGGCTGACTTGCACGACTTTGTGACAACCAGTGGCAGATGTTTCATCCAAACCAGCAGGTTTTCCTCACACCTGCTCAAGATGTTGATGAGTAATGTTGAATTTGTATACTGAATATGTTAAAGTGCTGCCATGTAATGTTACAAGTGTGAAAGTGAATGAAGAGTTCTTGTACCGAACAGCTTACAAAGAGCCTGTACTTTTGATGTCCTATGCCTTGTTCTCTGTTCAAAACGAATACTATTGCTGTGCTATGTAAGCCAAACCATTATGCAGGGATTACATTGTGGGTATATATTCAAGAAATATTGACTGTCATGATCAATAAAATGTTGATTTTCCAGTGTTTTAAATGCAGTCTATGTTGTCTGTGAAAAAAGAATGTTTGAGATGAGTGTTGACCCTCGTGTTTAACTGCTGCATTCAAACGTTAAGGGAAGCCTGAGACAGGTGAAACTTCAAAGGTCAAAAGACTGACAATGTCCACATCAGCCGAACCGTCATTAGTACATACGGAGTCAGTAGCATTTTGTCATTAATCATCGCATGTATATTGTACTTGTAGACAAGCCCTACATTATCACGTAATTATTGTCAATACAAGTTTGCATATAAATCCAAATACTTTTATATGAAGGGAAAGTACGGGAAAAGATTCGTTCCCTCTTCAATCACTTTTCACGTCCTCAGCTGTTACAAGTTTCATATCACTGAAAGAAGCTTTGTATCACTGAAAACAAAGCAAAACAATTTCGTTATACACAAGCCTAGGGATTTATTTAAATTAGTATGTTGCAAAATACTATTATTCAATTATTTATACACGTCTACGAAATCACTGTCAACGAAACAGTCGGGGTTACGAACTCACCGCGTCTACGAACTGATTCAATCTATGAAAACACCGTCTCCCATGATCCTGTAAAGATTATTAACTGCCGTCACATAGCTGGAACACGAACTGCAGGGGCTAATGAAATCAAGCTGCACCGCATGGTTACAGGCTACATGTTGTATCAGTGTAGAAAAAAGATAACAGGGGGTACCCGTGTAGGATTGGAGATGTTTATAATTTGGTATCGTTGGTTGAAAACACGTACTCTTGGTGTTCAAGTTCTGGTGAACCAGTGGTCCTTTTGAAGCAATTCATGCTCATGTGTTGATGCAGTCTCGTGCATCAAATGTGAGACGAAGCGGTTGTGATTTATCGTTACATACTGGTGCTGTATTCCATCATAAGACGACTGACTGAACACAAGAAAAGTTAGTAATTCGTATATGGAATGGTTACGGCTAAAGGCCACCAAAGCGAAATATCACGCAGGGAAAAAAAGGAATGAAAAGTGGGACGGCGTTGAAGACTTTAAACGAAGTTCAGTCTCGGTTCGCTCTCGAACTGTTTGTACAATTCCCCTTTGGCAGGATCGTTAAGGGACGAAATAAAATATATGCCTGAAAATGTCCGTCTGTGTGAGATGAAGCGGTTGTATAAAATATATGTCTGAAACTGTCAGTGTGAGATGAAGCGGTTGTATAAAATATATGTCTGAAACTGTTAGTGTGAGATGAAGCGGTTGTATAAAATATATGTCTGAAACTGTCAGTGTGAGATGAAGCGGTTGGGGTGTAGAGCGTGGGTGTGAGTGTGCTTACGTGTGTGATTTTGACAGCGTCTGATCTTTGCTATCATTTATTTTTCACCGTTAACTCTGAATCTCCTTAAAAGTTATTGTTGCCTTGTCCCCACGACATCGTGGATTGATTGCATTGTCGTATTGACCTGGGACTTATGTCAACTTCAGCTTCCATTCAATATTGGTTATACTCATTGGAAAAAAAACGAGATAATGCCCAAAGCATACCCATGGCAATCTGAATTAAGCATGATTTCATATATAGAACAGACAACTGTGATTTACTGTCAGCGTGTAATGGTAGTTTGTGCAGTGCCGGAGATGAATGGTGCAAGTCAGGTGGGACCAGGTCAAATGTTCACTTTCCAGCAAAAGGAACCCAAATAGAGCTGAATGTCCCTATTAAAAACAAAGACTGTTGTGTTTATTAATGAAAGTAACACATCAAAAATATATACAACAAATACAACAGACATATGTCAGAGAGAGCAGATTGTCAGTGTGGCCACCCTACTGAAGATGCACGTCACTATTTCTTTGTATGTCCCCGATTTGATGCTATCAGAGTAAATACATTTTATCATATTAATGGCGTTTCATTAGAAACAATCTTATACGGAACGTCCCCCTTGAATCCACAAACTCAGTCAAATATATTAAAATCAGTCCATTTATTTTTTATTGAAACTAGGCGATTTAGCTGAGAAAACCATATACTACAACCTATAATTATAAGAGGCCTTAGTACTATGAATCCCAACTGCAAACGACATAAATGTTAACATCAATTTTCATTAGATATCATCTTTCTCTTACCATGATACTGTTCCAATCCAGTTCATGATTTTTCTGTCGTTGCTTTTGTCATGAAAAAAAATGTTTAAACCAAAACATGCATGTTAATCTTATTTCAGGCATTATTTCAGGGCGTCTTTCATACAAGAATGGGCTATAACCTGCCACCAAGTCCAAAGTCTAAAGGAGCATTTCCCCTAACCTTTGAAGTTTTTGATGATTTATGTGGGCACGCCCGCACGCCCGCATCCCCGCACGCCCGCACGCCCGCACGCATACAGCCTCCTTCGCCAAAAGCCTGAACCCTACTTTGAACATACAGATTAAGGGGGTGGAGGTGTTTTTAGCTCCTTCCAATCTTTTTCCAGGCACGTAGCCTTGAAACATGTATCAACGATAAACACAATGGCTGCTTTACAAGCCTGATCTAGAAACACTCCCATTCTCGTCGCCATTGTTAACTCACACAAACGAGTAAATAGGAGAAAAATGTTTGTTGTATCACAAGGTTTGGGGTTTCTCGGGTATAAATACCACAGGCTACAAGGTGTGAGCTGGCGGCGCATTGATTCTCCAGTGTGGCTGAGCGGGTCCCAGCGGATCCGAATTTAATTCATGGCGATTCGTTGGATTCGTGTTCTGAGGCGGCTGACATTGGGTGCTGGCGATTAGGTGCTTCACTTTAGGGGTGAGGTTCGAATTCCAGATGGGACTCAAGCCAACAAAAGTACTATCATCTGTACTTTACTAAGTGTCATTCCAA
This sequence comes from Haliotis asinina, assembly GCF_037392515.1. Classification (NCBI taxonomy): domain Eukaryota; kingdom Metazoa; phylum Mollusca; class Gastropoda; order Lepetellida; family Haliotidae; genus Haliotis; species Haliotis asinina. Next base: position 35,522,722 of record NC_090293.1, on the reverse strand, counting down.
ATATAACAAACTGACCGGCAAAAGAAAGTATACCAATTTCTGAAATTTTAGAGATATATTGTTGCAAGTAAATTGTACACTGAAATATGTCGAGTGAAACGTGAATTTATGATGGGTGGTCAGACCAAAGGTGAAAATGTATGTATTTGTTTTTTTAGAGGTTGACCTTGTTTCCTTGTTTCCTAAAACGATTAACACAAGTAAATCTTTGGTTTTTAAACTCTACTAGAACCTTCTCTTCTGTCATACCTGACAGACAGCCGGTACTATCTCTTAAAAATACCTCTACTTGTTTTCAGAGTCTTGTGTACCGAGACAGCAACTTGGTTGTTTATGAGCTGCTATTTTCTCAGCAGACTGGCAGACCCACGAGAGACACGTTCCAGAGACAACTGGCATTTTTACCTCTCCGCAGATTCCTTGGATACCTTTGGAGATGGTAAAAGGTTTTCCCATAATAAGCAAACCCCCTGGCCAGGAATCTTTAATAAAAGGAGATATCTCATCATCGGATGAAGAAGGCACTTGACGACGTTGCTCGTTTTAGATGGACTAGACTGAACGTTTTTATCCATGGTGTAATGATATGATTCAGCAACCTTGCTCCCCAATGCCATGGAGTGATAGCAAGTATTGCAACACTGGGTTTCAGGGACGTTATACTCCAGAAAATGCAAACTTGAAAAGCCATGGTATCTTAATGAATAAGTGCACATACGTGTCTATTTAACCAGATTGGCCTATGAGCCACCGACTCCTGGCATATGACTCACGGCAAACATTTACCAAATAATTTCAAATAATGACATTCATTAATTTCCAGTGAATGCTTCCTTCCACAGAACCCGGTAGGACTAGTCGACTGATAGAAGTCGGCCCATTCTACCAGTCGTCTTGAGGAAGTTATCGTCGAAGTGGTGTTTGGGGGTAAGGGACGCTGTTCCTGGAACTAGTGCCTTTAACCGCCAGAATCCCATCCTCCACCGACACAGAGGTGCCACCCTCTTTAAAGAGGTTGCCCGATTTGGTTGTCTTTATCAAACAGCAGTGCGGTGCGACGTGAGGCCTCCATCGTTATGTTTAATGCAGGACATTGCAGGATGTTGGCAATGGCATGGCCTGGCTGGCCTCATGGAGGAAGACCCGTCACTAGAGTCTCAACACTGTCAATACCAGACAAACGTCTTACCGACTGAACATCTATGGGATGTTTTTGGGGGAGTTTGCAACTGATCAGACATGTGATTGATGCCAGGGGAGATAATGCGGTTTTTGATTTTCAGTATACCAAGATATCCATATATATTCTTCATAATGAAGACCGAATTCTCCAGCGTCATTTCTTTCCACATCACAAGTAAATTGACTTGAAGACATCCTTATTCACACTACATGCAACGTTGGGTACAACTGTTACTTACTTGAACCTGTTCACCCTGATCCTTGTAGTTTGAAGGTCACGAACTGAAATTACAACCTACCGCCACTAAGTTCCGAAATCCTACTGTTACAAGCTATAATGATAAACTAGTGACAGTATCTCACATCGTGTCATCATATGATACATTCCCACACTCACAGCTCGACATCACATGATACTTTCCCACACTCACAGCTCGACATCACATGATACATTCCCACACTCACAGCTCGACATCACATGATACATTCCCACACTCACAGCTCGACATCATATGATACATTCCCACACTCACAGTACGACATTACATGATACATTCCCACACTCACAGCTCGACATCACATGATACATTCCCACACTCACAGTACGACATTACATGATACATTCCCACACTCACAGTACGACATTACATGATACATTCCCACACTCACAGTACGACATCACATGATACATTCCCACACTCACAGCTCGACATCACATGATACATTCCCACACTCACAGCTCGACATTATATGATACATTCCCACACTCACAGCTCGACATCATATGATACATTCCCACACTCACAGTACGACATTACATGATACATTCCCACACTCACAGTACGACATCACATGATACATTCCCACACTCACAGTACGACATTACATGATACATTCCCACACTCACAGTACGACATCACATGATACATTCCCACACTCACAGCTCGACATCACATGATACATTCCCACACTCACAGCTCGACATCATATGATACATTCCCACACTCACAGTACGACATCACATGATACATTCCCACACTCACAGTACGACATTACATGATACATTCCCACACTCACAGCTCGACATCACATGATACATTCCCACACTCACAGTACGACATTACATGATACATTCCCACACTCACAGCTCGACATCATATGATACATTCCCACACTCACAGTACGACATTACATGATACATTCCCACACTCACAGCTCGACATCACATGATACATTCCCACACTCACAGTACGACATCACATGATACATTCCCACACTCACAGCTCGACATCATATGATACATTCCCACACTCACAGCTCGACATCATATGATACATTCCCACACTCACAGTACGACATCATATGATGCATTCCCACACTCACAGTACGACATCATATGATGCATTCCCACACTCACAGCTCGACATCATATGATACATTCCCACACTCACAGTACGACATTACATGATACATTCCCACACTCACAGCTCGACATCACATGATACATTCCCACACTCACAGTACGACATTACATGATACATTCCCACACTCACAGTACGACATCACATGATACATTCCCACACTCACAGTACGACATCACATGATACATTCCCACACTCACAGCTCGACATCACATGATACAATCCCACACTCACAGCTCGACATTATATGATACATTCCCACACTCACAGCTCGACATTACATGATACATTCCCACACTCACAGTACGACATTACATGATACATTCCCACACTCACAGTACGACATCACATGATACATTCCCACACTCACAGTACGACATTACATGATACATTCCCACACTCACAGTACGACATCACATGATACATTCCCACACTCACAGCTCGACATCACATGATACATTCCCACACTCACAGCTCAACATCATATGATACATTCCCACACTCACAGTACGACATCACATGATACATTCCCACACTCACAGTACGACATCACATGATACATTCCCACACTCACAGTACGATATTACATGATACATTCCCACACTCACAGCTCGACATCACATGATACATTCCCACACTCACAGTACGACATTACATGATACATTCCCACACTCACAGCTCGACATCACATCATACATTCCCACACTCACAGTACGACATTACATGATACATTCCCACACTCACAGCTCGACATCACATGATGCATTCCCACACTCACAGTACGACATCACATGATACATTCCCACACTCACAGCTCGACATCACATGATACATTCCCACACTCACAGCTCGACATCATATGATGCATTCCCACACTCACAGTATGACATCATATGATACATTCCCACACTCACAGCTCGACATCATATGATACATTCCCACACTCACAGCTCGACATCATATGATGCATTCCCACACTCACAGTACGACATCATATGATGCATTCCCACACTCACAGTACGACATCATATGATGCATTCCCACACTCACAGCTCGACATCATATGATACATTCCCACACTCACAGTACGACATTATATGATGCATTCCCACACTCACAGTACGACATCATATGATGCATTCCCACACTCACAGTACGACATCATATGATGCATTCCCACACTCACAGTACGACATCACATGATACATTCCCACACTCACAGTACGACATCATATGATGCATTCCCACACTCACAGCTCGACATCATATGATTCACTCACAGCTCGACATCACATGATACATTCCCACACTCACAGTACGACATTACATGATACATTCCCACACTCACAGCTCGACATCACATGATACATTCCCACACTCACAGTACGACATCATATGATACATTCCCACACTCACAGCTCGACATCATATGATACATTCCCACACTCACAGTACGACATCATATGATGCATTCCCACACTCACAGCTCGACATCATATGATGCATTCCCACACTCACAGTACGACATCATATGATGCATTCCCACACTCACAGTACGACATTACATGATACATTCCCACACTCACAGTACGACATCATATGATGCATTCCCACACTCACAGTACGACATCATATGATACATTCCCACACTCACAGTACGACATCACATGATGCATTCCCACACTCACAGCTCGACATCACATTATTCATTCCTACATCGACATCATATGATACATTCCCACACTCACACCGTGCGACATCATATGATGCATTCCCACACTCACAGTATGACATCATATGATGCATTCCCACACTCACAGCTCGACATCACATGATTCACTCACAGCTCGACATCACATGATACATTCCCACACTCACAGTACGACATCACATGATACATTCCCACACTCACAGCTCGACATCATACGATACATTCCCACACTCACAGTACGACATCACATGATACATTCCCACACTCACAGCTCGACATCACATGATACATTCCCACACTCACAGTACAACATCACATGATACATTCCCACACTCACAGTACGACATTACATGATACATTCCCACACTCACAGCTCGACATCACATGATACATTCCCACACTCACAGTACGACATCACATGATACATTCCCACACTCACAGCTCGACATCATACGATACATTCCCACACTCACAGTACGACATTACATGATACATTCCCACACTCACAGCTCGACATCACATGATACATTCCCACACTCACAGTACAACATCACATGATACATTCCCACACTCACAGTACGACATTACATGATACATTCCCACACTCACAGCTCGACATCATATGATACATTCCCACACTCACAGTACGACATTACATGATACATTCCCACACTCACAGCTCGACATCACATGATACATTCCCACACTCACAGTACGACATCATATGATGCATTCCCACACTCACAGTACGACATCATATGATACATTCCCACACTCACAGTACGACATCATATGATGCATTCCCACACTCACAGTACGACATCATATGATGCATTCCCACACTCACAGTACGACATCATATGATGCATTCCCACACTCACAGTACGACATCATATGATACATTCCCACACTCACAGTACGACATCACATGATACATTCCCACACTCACAGTCCGACATCATATGATACATTCCCACACTCACAGCTCGACATCATATGATTCACTCACAGCTCGACATCACATGATACATTCCCACACTCACAGTACGACATCATATGATGCATTCCCACACTCACAGTACGACATCATATGATACATTCCCACACTCACAGTACGACATCATATGATGCATTCCCACACTCACAGTACGACATCATATGATACATTCCCACACTCACAGTACGACATCATATGATGCATTCCCACACTCACAGCTCGACATCACATGATACATTCCCACACTCACAGTACGACATCACATGATACATTCCCACACTCACAGCTCGACATCACATGATACATTCCCACACTCACAGTACGACATTACATGATACATTCCCACACTCACAGTACGACATCATATGATGCATTCCCACACTCACAGCTCGACATCATATGATTCACTCACAGCTCGACATCACATGATACATTCCCACACTCACAGTACGACATTACATGATACATTCCCACACTCACAGCTCGACATCATATGATACATTCCCACACTCACAGTACGACATCATATGATACATTCCCACACTCACAGCTCGACATCATATGATACATTCCCACACTCACAGTACGACATCATATGATACATTCCCACACTCACAGCTCGACATCATATGATACATTCCCACACTCACAGTACGACATCATATGATGCATTCCCACACTCACAGCTCGACATCATATGATGCATTCCCACACTCACAGTACGACATCATATGATGCATTCCCACACTCACAGTACGACATCATATGATGCATTCCCACACTCACAGTACGACATCATATGATGCATTCCCACACTCACAGTACGACATCATATGATACATTTCCACACTCACAGTACGACATCATATGATGCATTCCCACACTCACAGCTCGACATCACATTATTCATTCCTACATCGACATCATATGATACATTCCCACACTCACACTGTGCGACATCATATGATGCATTCCCACACTCACAGTACGACATCATATGATACATTCCCACACTCACAGTACGACATCATATGATGCATTCCCACACTCACAGCTCGACATCATATGATTCACTCACAGCTCGACATCACATGATACATTCCCACACTCACAGTTCGACATTACATGATACATTCCCACACTCACAGCTCGACATCATATGATACATTCCCACACTCACAGTACGACATCACATGATACATTCCCACACTCACAGCTCGACATCATATGATGCATTCCCACACTCACAGCTCGACATCATATGATGCATTCCCACACTCACAGCTCGACATCATATGATACATTCCCACACTCACAGTACGACATCATATGATACATTCCCACACTCACAGCTCGACATCACATGATACATTCCCACACTGACAGTACGACATCATATGATACATTCCCACACTCACTGTACGACATCATATGATACATTCCCACACTCACAGTACGACATCACATGATACATTCCCACACTCACAGCTCGACATCATATGATGCATTCCCACACTCACAGTACGACATCATATGATACATTCCCACACTCACAGTACGACATCATATGATGCATTTCCACACTCACAGTACGACATTACATGATACATTCCCACACTCACAGCTCGATATCATATGATACATTCCCACACTCACAGCTCGACATCATATGATACATTCCCACACTCACAGCTCGACATCATATGATGCATTCCCACACTCACAGCTCGACATCACATGATACATTCCCACACTCACAGCTCGACATCATATGATACATTCCCACACTCACAGCTCGACATCATATGATACATTCCCACACTCACAGTACGACATCATATGATACATTCCCACACTCACAGCTCGACATCATATGATGCATTCCCACACTCACAGCTCGACATCACATTATTCATTCCTACATCGACATCATATGATACATTCCCACACTCACACCGTGCTATTTAATATAGACTTTGTGTTTTTACATTTGTAAAAAAAAAAAGAAAAGAAAATTTCAATAGGTTTTGACAGCAATTGTCATCAAGATAACTATTTTGTTTGAATCCCGTTAATCATGTTGTGGTTGTTGTGTATTAAGTGCAACAAACACATCCCAGAATATGTTTGTAACCGTTTGTCATATAAGCTGAAAACGACAAGTGTATGTAAAGAACATTGTGTCTATCGACGTCAACGCGAACGTGAGATCTAGAGAAGGCGTCATGGTGTGTGGGACCATGTCCTACACGAGTAGATTAGAGCTCATGTTGGTTCAAGGCAATGATACAGCAAATCCTGCGACCTCACCTTCTCCTACTTTTGAACCGCGAAAGGGAGGTGTTTCATCACGACAACGTTCGGCAACGCACAGATCTTGTAACACTTGCCTATCGACGTCAATGTCTTTCCTTCAAAATCGCCTGATCTGAACCCGATATCTAACATCTATGGGACGAACTTGATTGTAACGACGTCACCATTGTCCCCAGGCACTTGCAAAGTTTTCAACGCTTTTCAGGAGGAATGGCGAAGAATTCCCCAAGCAGAAATCCGACGACCTGCTCAATCCCTTCCAGAGAGCGTGGAAGGGGGAAGGTCGGGTTATGAAGTGATGTATTCGTAACAAACACCATCAATAGTTGCTGGTTCCTGATATCATATATATAAATTGCTTCAGCCCTAGCTATCTGTCAGTCCTTGAATCCCAAATTAATTTGAGTTATACATCATGTGATATGCTGATGCTAAACATACAGTATTAGACCAAGGTTCATATTCATCACTTTAAGTAAATCCTTAGTCGTGACTAACATGGTACTGTAAAATGCGTGGTAGTATATCACCTTGTTTGTCAATAATTTCCATTGCCATGGTCAACGCCTCCTCGCCAGTGCTAGCGACCTTGACATTGTCCAAACCCTGTGTCCAGGACCTGTGATAATTGGTCACCTTGTGGTAGGAGTTGTCCAGAATCACGTGTGGAATCCCCAACAACACGGACAAAATATGACCATGAAGGCGATCAGCTATGACCACACGTCCTCTCTGAAGAAACAGAAGACCATTAGTAGCCATATGAATGGTCATCTCCATTGTGGACTGGTCCTTAGCTGTTGGCCACGTTTGGAACCAGTCAGCCACGTGAACAGTTATATGTTGGGGAAACGTTGGTAGTTTGTACCCGGCTGTCTCTTCGTCTTGTCTCTTCAACCACAGAATGTCAAAAGTTGGTGGAACAAAGCGGGACAAAGCTCCCATCTGAAAAGCCATATCAGGGGCGAGGATACGTTTAGTGTTGTTTAGGAGAGAGCTAATCTTCTCCAGTGAGGTCCTATCTCTGATCAATAGCGTAAAATCTTTATGCCCATTATATATTTTTGCTAATCGGTTTATTTCTGACTCGTTATATCTTAACCAGATGCTTTGCGGGAAACAGATGATTTGATGATCAGGGAAGGATTTTATCACCTTTTCTCTTATTTCGTCAGTTTTTCGATACGCAAACATATTTCCTCCACCCTGAAAAAGAATTACAACTTGATCTTTCGGGTATTTTTCACTTATCTTCACAGACTGGCTTATTGTTCTAGGGCATTTGCTAGTCAAACAATAATAGATAAGTTGCATACCGAGGTTTCGTAGAAGGATAATTTCTCCAGTTGATATAGCTGGGTCTCCTTTGTTTTCGTAGTCCGCCACATCAAATAGAATAGCATATTTCTTTGCACCAAATAAGTCCTTAAAGATGTTTAAATGTATTCTTTGAGCTTCCTTGATGACGTCGTTGTGAGTATTGAGTAGGGGTGACAGTCTGTCTGTATCATATGGATGGTCGACGTATTTCAATGAGAGAAAGTCTTCGAGTCCATTCTCAGGTTTGAAGTGTAGATGACGTGAATTCTGGTATTCGTTTACGCTGAGTTCTGGCCGTTGTGTTAAGGAGTTAACCAAAGTATCCCAGTGAAGCTTTGTCAGGCCTGTAGCCGCGCAGAGTAAAGTAAAGGGCAGGAGAAACGTTGCTACTCTTTGAATTGTACCTGAAATATAGGAAATAATGACAATGAGAGAGGGGAGAGAGAGAGAGTCACAAATGTCGGTAGAACAGGACATAGGACACTATCTGAACTACATGCAGCAAGCTAAACAGTGTAATTTAAACACCTCTCCATCATTTATCATACAGACCAATGTTTAATTTGGAGTCTCGACTCTATTTTGGCACCTGGCCACGACGTTTAGGCTCCCTTAGTAGATCCTCATGCTTGGCACTGACGTGATGAGGACCTCGCTTTTGCATTCCAAGTACACTGTCGTCAGAATTGTTTTCGGTGCAGGCAGCAGTGCTAGGTAGTCTACATATTATCCTGAAAGTTCTTAGTGGGTTCGACTAGGCAGTGTTTCTTGGGAAAAGTCCCATTAGCTGCCTGGGCGGCGTGTACAAGGGGCAAGGGCCCTGAGCTGATGTTGAGCTTTACCATGAAACATAATTGCCCATTTATCGCGCACATTTTACGTGCACAATGAATGCTTGAAGCTTTCATTCAATCTCCCTATCATTATTACCACGGATAACCCAAGCTGCCTGTCGGGCGCTACAAGGTTATAGTCACACATCTTTATCCCACCGGGTACCCATTTTATGCTGGGCGATGATGAGACCAACACGGCCACTCATCCGGGAACTGCGCGCACAGGACCACACGCCACCGTCATGTAACAAAGACTAATGAGCTGTGTAACGTTGGGGCACTGCATCTCTTACAGTGCTCAGTACAACTGGAATAAACACGCACGAACACACTCTGACAAACAATGCAACATGCCTGGATGATATATATATTTGTCATGACTGAAATGTTGATCCACTTTTATAGATTAATTTATTATGTGAAAGTTCCCGACATTATTGAAGTGTAACGATTGTTGTTAATCCTCTCAATGCTGCCGTCGAACCCATTCGACAGGAGTGCAGGATAATGACATCTCCAAATAAAACTTGCAATAATTATTCAACGAGTCGGATTTACGTGTCATATGAATTATGTATGGAATGTACTAATTCTCACCTTTTTAAATATATAATGTTCAATACGTTTATAGACCTTAAAACGAAACGTCCGCGAAATAAAAATGAGATCGCCGAATTTCTCGGCACGCAGTCGAAAATAACGGCCATTGTTGACGTCCAGTGCACCACGTCGTGTGGTACCCAGACTAATATTTTTTCATAATGAAATATTTTTTGATAGTTTAATCAATATTTTTTGTTCCTTGACGAAGAGAAAGCCCACAAGTTTCCCATTTTCTAAAAATTGGTAACTTTCGGCTCAAATAATTATAAACAAAACCAATCTCAATCATCGATTGGACGAACAGGAACGATCATGGCAACGGCGGTAAACAAACAACTCCACATGTATCGTGATGCCGAAGAAAATGTGCCATCCTTTTGACATATCCAACTATTTTATCTGGAATTAATTACACGGTGTGAATAGGTAAATGTTAATGTCTCTGCACAGAAATTACCAGATTTAGCGATTTTATTTTGATTTTGTTTGATAAACTTTCCAACATTCACAAAGTTGACAGCCGTTGATGACCCGAAAGGGCGTGGCCAAACTCGCGGTCTTTCTAAGTGACAAGATACGAAGGATGTTTGAAAATACGCGTTCATAAGCAGAATCTGAACACATATACATTGAAAGAAAACCACTCAATACCTATATAATGCACATCATGAAACAATATCACATTATTTGTAATTGTACCCACCCTTGATGAAACCGGAAGCACGTACACGGCATGGCACTCGTGGAAGTAAAATATGAACGAGTTGGAAAACGACCATTGATACATTTTCTAAACTGATTCAAATTCCCGTAAGATCCATACTATACACCAGAATTACCTTTCAGTCATCCTCAGTTATTTACTGTTAGTTGTGTTCAATAGCAGTTGTCATTTGTTGCTTGTGTTGTAGTATTTCTCCTCAAGTTAGCCGTCGATGTGTTGATCTTTACTTTAGCAAATCCGAAGTCGATGACTTTCGCGGTCTATTTTTTTCAAAGAATGTTCTGACACGGGGAGACTTACAATAACAATAACATTATATTGTTCTGTGTATATCATCACAAGAAGTACAATTTTGATGATTGAAGATGTCATGAAAAAAATCATTTTTCCTTTTGCAGAAACGAACGAAACCAGAGCTAGTGTGAGAATGTAACGTACAGTAAATGTATTTCATAAAAATTAATTACTGCTTAGAAAACAACTGTCATCGTCTTTGTGAATCAGTATTTAATTTAGACATTAAAACAGCTAAACATCACATCTTTTGTTCACGAATTTGGAGCAAAATTGAAATTATTTTGTTACTCCAAACAGCTGAGCTTTCGGAGTAAATTCTACCTAGTATAATGCAGGTAATGTTTCAGATCAAATTGTTTGACGTATGTGCATATTTGTATAAAAAAAACCATGTCGTGTGGCTCAGTCCGTGGCTCCAAACAGCTTTTAGATATTGCACTAGTGCAATCTGAACTGCAAAATGTACCTCATGTTTATGGCCATACTTTTTACCTACTTGCAGTGTATATATTCATGTTTTACTGTTAAAACAGACTTCATCTGGGAAACAGACTGATGATCCAAACTCTTGGAGCAGTGATTACACTGACAGTGATTGAAAGACAGACTCATTTTTTCTTGTGATGAAATTTCATGAAGTAATATGAAATTATCATACCAGACCTACAATAATTTTGTTGTAGTGATGTCTTGAATATGGAATATCAAAACTACAAGTGACAGATAATTAAGTGTTGAGCAGGAGGTGCAACCTGTGTTAGTCTGTGGCATCAAGGTAATCATGTGGTGGCACCAGGGACAAGTAGATATCTTTTTTCCTAATACTGAGCTCTGCAGTGAGTGTTTTTTGTTGTCCAGTTTGGAGCTATTCATTATGATTTCAATTTAGATTTTTTTCATTGCCATATTTATATGACAAAGACATATATATCAAATGCTTCCAGATCCTAAACGAAAGACTGCTCAGTCCTTGGCATTTTGCTATTCAAAGAAGACTGGTCTTGATGTTTCTTGTTTTATGATGGTTTAGGCTATTGAACACTAAATAATTTTAGTATATCACCATCAGACACTTCAGCAAACAGAAACAATCCTTGAAATTTCAATAGACTCATTTCATATTGTGACATTGCTCCTAAACCCAGGAAAAGACAATAAGGTAGAATAATATATATTTACAAAATATGAAGCCTGTTTACTTTCACCAGAGACAATATAACTTATTATGCGTATATGGTTTCTTTTTTTATCAAATGAGAACATTTTCAGATAAATATACTGTACTGCAAGAACATAAATGACATTAGTCATGTATGATTCAAAATAATTCAGTAAACAAAGTGGTACTGTTGAAAACAAAAAAAGCTCATCACCCATTTGTATTTAATTTACATTTTGGCACGATATTATAAAGAAATAAAATACACAAAATAATATGTAACATCTATCCATATATTTTATGGCATACATGTAGTTGTATGAAAGAATTGTGTAAAATTGTCAGTTTTCAACACTACTGAAAGACATTAATTAAAATTTGGTTATTTACACGCTGCTAATGCATTGACAGACTTTAAGTGTCTTTGCCCTTGTCTATTTTGGAGAGAAAAATAATTGTCATATTATTAATATCAATTAACATATGAAAATATATGAAAAGATTTAAAGTTGTAACCAGTTATGAAACATAAAGCATTGACAAATCTATCATAAATATGCAACAAGAACGTTAATTCATTGCATAAAATTATGAATGTAATTCAACTTGTTCTGAATTTTTCCAATCGTAATATGAACACAATATTTATCAAATCATCTCCGATTTCATGTGAAACTATAACTGAAAATATATTTTAGTTTATAAAACATGTATACTGCAGTTCCTACTACACTAAGTTGTCACAAAAAGAAAAGCATGAATGTTATTTTGAAACACAAATGCCACGCCCATATCCGCGCACCTGTTGTTGAGAATGATGTTTGTAAACGTTTTTGTGTCGGACCATGTGAAAAAAAGAATAAGCTGGGATCAACATGCATCACACTTATATCTTTGCTATCTTTATATTCAGTGGACAATAAAGTAATGTGCCTCATATGAACAAAAATTCAAATAAAGATACTGAAAAACTGCATGTGCAGTTTTGATCGACTACTGTTTCCGGGTCATGGGAGCATACAAGGTCAAACTGGTTCGCCTATGTGCGAATTATATAGTCAAAAATACACCAAGAAAATTCTATGAGCTCTGATTAATCATTTTAAACAGTTATTTGTGCTAAAGTTGGGTTTGTCAGAAGAAATATCTCCAACTTTTCTGTTAATATTCAATAACAAATGAATTTCATCAGGCAATCCCTGTCTGTGACATCACATCCGGTGACCTTTCCATTTACTAGAAAACAAGTTAAATTTCACGATCTTAATTTTCGTCTGTCTCTCCTCATACTAAACGGAAAATGATACATGGAACACTTGTAGAATGAGAAATTCTCCCTCTTTCGCCAGGTCTTACACAGAAGAGTTCTGTAATCTTTCTTCTGACCAAAAAAGCTATATTTTATGTAGGAGTTGGACGAAGCGCGCCATGTTTGTTTTTCGTACGTGTAACACGATCTAACACGGTCTTTTTGCGGGTTTGTGCAAAACGCATTGAGCCATAACACTTGTAATTTGCACTCATGAATGTTTATAAATTATGTATTTTATCCTGCTATTTTCATGACATGACACGTTTGAATAAACGTAATAGTGCCATTTCAATAAGACCTGTCATGACATCGAAAATATGATTTGTTTACGACGAACGTTTTCGATTATTTTTTTTTCAGAATTAATTTTTAATTTGTCGTCGCGCGGATATCTGCCGATACAAATATACGAAATTAAAGTCAGATACTTATGAAATATCAGTAGTAAGAATATTGAAATCGGTTTGCGATAACTGGACAATCTATACGGCTCCTAATATAAAACGCATCCGGCTGTCAATCGAGCAGTTCAGTTAAATTCAATAAAATTTACTTTATTTATGTTTGTCTTGTAATTAATATCTGTACGTTTAAAATTATCTGGATATTTTTTGATAATAATGTTTATTTTTGTATCTAGTATTAATGAGCTGAATATTTTTCAGTTGTTCCTTATTTAATGACACACCGACTGTTTGAAATCACCCACCCTCTTATCAGCGCCTTATGCTGAAATTAATTCAGCAGGCTAAAGGTTAAACAAACTGACGCGAAATGGTTGACCCTATCTCACGAAATGACTGATTTCACAATCAGACTGTCACAAATGCATGCTGGAGATTACCAATCTTCTGTCGCCTTGCGTCTGAATGTTAACCTGAGCAAGATATCATGGCTTGCAGCTCGTTGCAACCAAACGGGTATAACAAATGACCGTTCCCGTACAAGCAGACCTCGAGTTACCACTGCAGCCACAAATCGGTAGATCCTGGTACTACAGTCACGGGTGAGAGCACAACAGCTAGGGTGCCTGGACTTCAGAACATATCCGGTCAAACTGTACGGAACAGGTGGAAAGGGATTCGTCTGAGAACAAGGAAACCCGACGTCGGGGTCGTGATACGCCGTCACTATCACGCTCAGCGCCTCCGTTTTATAAAAGTATCTACTTGGTTGTATAGACATTACCTTCTTCTAAACTTGTGTAAAATTTCATGCACTAAAGTCTATCTGTGGACGAGTTATAAATGTTTGAAAATACAATATTTTCGCTACATATTTCTCGTCTATGCGTTTCTTGTTTAGGAGCCATTTCGTACAATGACTAAGAGGTTAGCCATTTCGTACAATGACTAAGAGGTAAGCCATTTTGTGCAATGACTAAGAGGTCAGCCATTTCGTACAATGACTAAGAGGTCAGACATTTCGCGTCATTTTGTGTAACAAGAATCGATATACTTCAGTAATTTCATGAAATTTCACTTCACAAGTTAATCTACAAAAGTGGATCACAATTTTAGCATCAGTTATTGTCACTAACAATTAACATTGTGGCCGCGACTGTTCACTTCAGCTTGGCTTTGAAGCATTTACATATTTGTAATGAGGAGGCACACGTCATTGTCGTAAACTACCCTGGATACCGAATGACAGCACCGCATGACCTACCTGGATAAATTCGTTTAACACGGATTTTCATGGTTTACATTTTCCGGGACATTTACACCAAGCTCTTACAATAAGTAACCTTAGACTGATGAAGTTTGATGGACATTCTCAACTCAGAAGGCAAAAAAATCCCCTGTGATCCTCTTCGCAATTTGCAACAGCAAAACATCAAGATACTATGTCATAATAATTGAGTAACTTTTCGTTGAGTTTGTTTCGAATCCGAACGGATGCATAATATCGCTGTTAATATCAACGTGATCATTGCAACATCAATCAGTACTGCTGTCACTGTCACTGCACACAAAGAGACTGATTGAGTTTAGTTCTACGCCGCCTTTTAGCAATATTCCAGCAATATTACGCCTGGGACACCAGAAATAGGCTTCACATATTGTTCCCAGGTTGGGAATCGAACGCGGGAGTTCGGTGTGACGAGCGGACGCTCTAACCACTGAGATACTCCACCGCCCCATGAGATGTGAGGACATCCCATAACAGGTCACATCAGATCAGATCATCGACCACTCAGTAGAAGAATCTAGCGATTGCAGTTATTTTACATAAAAATATTTACGAGAAATAATTCTACAAATACCTAAAAAACGAACAAAAGGTGCTTCTGAACTGGTGTATGATAAGCGATATCATAACATTTCCCATGGTCAAACATTAAAACCATGTATAGACGATGATTGTGATTTTTTCAATTTACAGTCTGTAGCTGTCGATGGGAATACGACTTGTGAAGCTTTTCCACTTTACGTGATCAGAATGCACATGTCAGCTGCCGCTTCAATGATCTGGTAAACTCTGATTGATCCGTAACAGGTAATCGGAGAACCTCAGATACATACTCAACCCCAAAAGGTTGAGTTCCATCCAAATATTCAATATTCAGCTTTCAGTAGTATATGAATCACAATAAAAACTGTTAAATGCTTTATTATTGAAAATTGGGATGATCCTTAACCTTTTTCGTTGAATGTATGTTTAGCGTAAGCGAGAAGTGAAAGGAATGAAAATTTCTAATTCATCTTTTAGAGTGTTGAGAGACACACAGCGTCTGTATTTTATGTGAGGACACATATCGTTTAAACAACGCGCATCTGTTGTTAGTGACGTGTTCCTAGTTCGTTCGCAGAGAACAAACTCATTTGATGGCAATCTGGCGGAGTTTTGACAACAATGGAAGTTTTACAGAATGCTGCAAAGAATTGTAAGAAATTTGATCTCTTAAACTAAATCATATAATGGCATAATTAACATTATTACATAGATATCAGCAGTAAGATGCATTATTGTAAGCAATATGTTAGCACTGTTACTGCGTCTGTGATACGGAGTTTCTGAGGTGAACTGAAGTTACTGAGTTTTAGGAGTAACGAAGGCAGACTGTTACCGTAAATACAAACCTTTTGTGGTTACAACAGAAGCGGTCCTAGATGGACTTTGGACTTGTTTCGTCTTTATGGTGTACAGTACGAGGCCCACGCCAGACACTAAAAGGCCTGTGATGTTGGTCAATGTTATCTCCCCTTTTCCAAACACACACAACAGTAGAACAACTGCAACCCTTTTAAAAATGTTGATGACGGCGTGAGTGACGACAGAAACAGACTTTAACACCACTGCGATTGATAGATATGTGTATACGACGTGGAACACGGCAGACGATGTTGCTAGCATCCCCATTTTACAGAGGGAAGATTCCTGGACCAAACACGGAAGAGTCACCATCAGCAGCAGGACTCCTGCGGTTGGAATTGTTACGACTTTTGATCTGGTCTCCAGATGGTGGCCATTTTGGAACAAATGCTTCATTGAAATATTACGAAATGCGAGAGCCAGGTTTGAAATTAGTGCCCACAGAAGGCCTTGGGACAATGCAGCGTCTTGGAATGGGTTTCCAGTGAAAAGGATGGCCCCTGACACGATCACCGGTAACGTTAACAGCGATGAGATTGGTAAATGGACAGAGAGCACAGCCCTCTGTATGATGGCACTTGTGATTGGCTCCAGCATTTTAATGGCGAACGTTGACGAAGCGTGAATCATGGAAAGGCTGTAGTTGGTTGCTAGTGTAGCTACCGCATGGCCTGCTACAGTCATTGCCTTGTGTCGCTTTGAAGACGTGACATCTTCCTTCACCGTCATCGTCAGCGTCAACACACACAGCGATAACTGAAGCATGGACACCAGTATGAAACCCGTTGCACTCTCTTGGAGAAGGGAAAGATAGCCTTTAGCACACTGATGACAAATGAATGCTGTAATGGTCCAGCACATCAATATGGCCGCCAGTCGACCACAATCTTGCACAGTTTGCGTCTGGAATAGAAACAAACAATGAGTAAAATTTGACAGTGTATTAAAATTAATCCAGGAGTGTTTATATCATCAGAGCCTGCAATAACACTATAGAGCCATAACATTTCTTTAGAAAAGAATGCATATAAAATATGAAAATCATCAATATATAGTCTTCCAAAAAAGAAACTTGACATGCTGTTTTTGAGTTTAGTTACTGAGGATATATCATTGCTCATGTACAGTAAAACCATTTTACAAAAATTTCCCAAACGTGATTACCTAGAAAGTGTCAGGTGAAACCAAAGAGAGCCATTAAAGCCGCTTGGTCAGAGTAAAATGGCAGTATCTGGTGTGACCACCATGAGCATTGATAACAGCTTGGTTGCTGTGACCCATAGAAAAAGATGACGAATGCTGTCTTGAGGAATGTTTTGATACTCTTGCTAAGTGTTGTGTGCATTTCTTGTTGCATTTCTCTGAAGTGCCGGGTTACGCTGCCGCAAGCGCCGATCAAGAGTGTCTCAGAAATGTTCAAAGGGGAACAAGTTGGGTGATCGAGAAGGGCAAGATTACACCTGAACATTGTTTTGGTGAAGGAAGTCCTGTCAAACACGTGCTACGTGAGGTCGAACGTTGTCATGCTCTAAAGACCAACCGTTGACGTTGATGAAGGTAACGACGCGAAGTTGAACTGGTCTTCTGGCAAAACGTCTGGCTTCCCATAGCCAGCTGCGCACTGTTAGGTCGGAGATTCGGAGCAGTGCAGGGATTTTGAATGTTGTGGATTATGCGGCTGTGATGTTTGTTCGCAGATGTCTGAGCCGGATGTTGCAATCCTAGGCGGCGGTGGTACCTCTGGGTCGACCTAACCTCTGTCTGTCATGAGAACTCCCAGTATTGTTGCATCGGGTTCATAGGTTGGGATGGTCTGCCAGGACACGCTTAGTTGTCTTGCCACCCTATATGTCCGTCCTTGTACACTGAAAATGTCTTTGAGGTTCTGTCATTCTTTTCATTCTCTTGTCGTCTATAGTGGCTTAAAGTAATGCATGTGGAGTACCTCTGTGGCTTTTTAACGCTCAGGGTGATGCACAAGTCCAAGATGAACGTGCATTTCATATAGGTTGCGTTGCAGCGATTTCCTACAGACGTGAGTGTAAGGTTAGTTTTTATTCAACGTTTATTTATTTAACCATTCTTTCGATGGCAACCATTCCCCAACATCTTGAGATTCAGCATGGATTGGTTTGTGCCAAATAGTTTCCAAATTTCTTTTTTCCAATGTCAAGTTTCTTTATTTTAAGTATATATTTTAATTGTGTATGATGGACCGATTTGACCTCAAAACATCCTAAAGTATGCTTCCAATTTTCCCAACAAATTATTCTGTTGGAAATATTGCATACTCGACACTGAATTGTTTTGCGATGGGATTATCGATAATATAAACCAAGTGAACGTGTATCTGTATTTGATGGTGACTGTCGCTAGCATTCTGCCACTGAAACTCGTGTGTGAAGACAAACAAGAGCATGTTCATGGCTTTTGTAATCAACTGAGCATTCTTGTAGGATAATCCTCGATAATCTCTCCTAATTAGGTTTGGATGTTTTTGTTAAAATAGTGCTCTCAAAATCGTGTATATAATTTGTAAGGAGGGTCGGTTCAAGATAAACTAACAGCAATATCAAACATCATATGCTAATAGTGACCTGTAGCCAGAAGTCAGTGTGATTGATTGACGACTGAACTTTGGCTGCATAAATATGATATCACACATTCACGTTTTTTTTCACATTTATGAGAAATTCCTTTCAATTTTTCTGTGATTTTGAATAAGAAACTGAATAAGAGAAATAATCAATGTGTCACGATCAAAATTTAAATTTCGACAATGTGTTACCGAGGAACATTTCTCAGTTGTGTAGTTGGAAAGGAACTTGAAATAATGAGAAGATTGTTGAAATTTCGAAAAGTATAGTGTAGAACATATAATTATATACATTTGGCATTTGGTCAAACATATGCCCTGTGTCCTTTACATTTATTACCTCAAAGGTGGAGCCTGCATTTGACCACTAAACTTCATTCAAAACCATGGTCACCATGGATAACATTGTTAGACAGAGCATCAAGAATAACGTATATGTGGCAAATCGTCAATTAGTACTATCACAATACATATATCAAACGTACATTCATAAATAAATCCCAAAACGCTTTTAGTTGAGGTAATATATCTACAACAGTCGCAAAACCATATATGCAAGGTGACTTTGCTTTGCATGTCTAAATTTGTTGGTTGTTAAGCATGAATTCAAAAGAAACACGCTCACCATGTTGTATGTTGTGATGTACAGTGAGAGCGTCCTTTAGTTCACACCTTGCTGCCAGTCGTGACGTGCACAGTGTGTGGAGACACGCGAGAAAGAGGCTACGAATGAGATCGAACTTGCAATATCAACAAATCAAAGGCGCTGTCGAGCACACACCAGCCCTCCAACGGGAACTGTAGTACACCACTGTAAAGTTTGATATAGATGGGTCAATAGGTAATACTATGTCGGTACATATTAACATATTATTATAAATAAGGTTTCATTGTTTTAACCCTTCGGAGCTCTATCGTACGCGTGTTGAAAATATTGAATTTAACACCAACATTATTACCTGAAAAACTGAAGGTTATTGAAACTGTATGTCATTTGCTGATAGAGTCCATACCTTAGAGGTTTGTGATTATTTCTGTTACATCAGACATCACATCATTCACAAAAGGTATTAATGAACTGCGCGATAATCATAATGAACAATTGGGAATTAGAGGAGTTGGTGTGTTCAACCTCATACTTAACGTTACAAGGCTTGTGTACCAACACGCGGGTGTAAGCGATGGCAGGGCAAATATTTAACGTTAGTCCAAGCGACAAGATGTAACTAAGGATGTAGCGCACATTCGGTTATAGCCTGCACGCTTCCCGTCACTAGATGGATTGTTAATGCGAAACGTGGTGTGAATAAACACCATTTGTCCAAATTTCATTACTTGCACAAGAGTCAATGTGTCCAGGCTAACAGACCCTAGGCAGCAGACGTGGTCAGTGAGGGGATGGGGAGGTACAAATTCACTTTTTATTCCCTGTCACGGGCATCGCCTTTCAGGTCACGGGTGGAAAACAAACCAACGAATGTTTTTCGGTGCCGGAGCTGCATTAATATCAAGATTATAGATCCCCACACAACTGTTTGTCTGTGTGAGTTCATGTTCATTTACTGTTACTTCAATTCATTTAAATGTACGCGTGTACGCTCCTGGAGTTATATAGTCACACGTCAGTATAGGACCCACTATATAAGAGGTCTAGACACGCAAATAGCAATGGAAAGTTTGCAAGGAGCTGTGATTTTTTTCATCTCAAAATTGTCTCCGATTTCATTCTGACAACGTCCCTCCTGGCTGCCAATATTTAAATCGTTGATCGGACAAGCTAAGCTGTTACCTGTCCATAAGCAAGTTTGTGATTATAACTATTCAAATAAAAATGAAAATTGATCAGTCAAATTTTGTCAACCCAACATGTTCGACGTTTTCTTCTGAGCTAATTGAGAAGCTGTGTTTTCACTTTAGTCGATATATTTAGGGAAGTTTGATATCAAATAAACACAGCAACTTAGCGTTTACCGATGGATGTGCTCGACGAGAACACACAATGCAGCAGATGGCGAAAACAGTGACTATTGTCGTGTTATCGCAGGATAGGGTGTGTTTGTTCTGTGAGATCTGGAGCGTTGGGGTAGCGTTATACTTTCATAGTGTTATAGTTTTGCCCAAAAATGATATCGTTTAGCAATATCCTTACATAAAACCAAATTGAACACACAAATAATCTAGCTTGTTTCATGTCTTATGCATACAAAATGAGAGAAACGTTAGAAGTATAGTGTGCTCTAGACTTTCGAAGATTCACTGTCTGACATATGCAATGTGCGCTCTCTGACACTTGTCATATGTGCTCTAGATACTTGATGCCGTCCTTTCTGACACTTGCAACTTGTGCTCAGACACCCGAAGGCGCACTCTTTGTCACTTGTAATGTTTGTGTCATCCTTAAGGGTATGTGAGCGCTTAACACTTAAAAGACGCTCTCTCGGACACTTTCAACATGTGCTCTTGACACCCAACGAGATAATCTTGGACGTGCAATATGTAAGTGTGTAGAGCAGACACCCAACGAGATACTGTTGGACGTGTAATGTGTAGGTGTGTATAGCAAACATCCAACGAGATACTCTTGGACGTGTAATGTGTAAGTGTGTAGAGCAGACACCCAACGAGATACTCTTGGACGTGTAATGTGCAAGTGTGTAGAGCAGACACCCAACGAGATACTCTAGGACGTACAATGTGTAAGTGTGTAGAGCAGACACCCAACGAGATACTCTTGGACGTACAATGTGTAAGTGTGTAGAGCACACACCCAACGAGATACTCTTGGGCGTACAATATGTAAGTGTGTATAGCACACACCCAACGAGATACTCTTGGACGTACAATGTGTAAGTGTGTATAGCAGACGCCCAACGAGATACTCTTGGACGTGTAATGTGTAAGTGTGTATAGCAGACACCCAACGAGATACTCTGGGACGTACAATGTGTAAGTGTGTAGAGCAGATATCCAACGAGATACTCTTGGACGTGTAATGTGTAAGTGTGTAGAGCAGACATCCAACGAGATACTCTTGGACGTGTAATGTGTAAGTGTGTAGTGCAGACACCCAACGAGATACTCTTGGACGTGTAATGTGTAAGTGTGTAGAGCAGACACCCAACGAGATACTCTTGGACGTGTAATTTGTAAGTGTGTAGAGCAGACACCCAACGAGATAATCTTGGACGTGTAATGTGTAAGTATGTAGAGCAGACACCCAACGAGATGCTCTTGGACGTGTAATGTGTAAGTGTGTAGAGGAGACACCCAACGAGATACTCTTGGACGTGTAATGTGTAAGTGTGTAGAGCAGACACCCAACGAGATACTCTAGGACGTACAATGTGTAAGTGTGTAGAGCAGACACCCAACGAGATACTCTTGGACGTGTAATGTGTAAGTGTGTAGAGCAGACACCCAACGAGATACCCTTGGGCGTACAATATGTAAGTGTGTATAGCACACACCCAACGAGATACTCTTGGACGTACAATGTGTAAGTGTGTATAGCAGACGCCCAACGAGATACTCTTGGACGTGTAATGTGTAAGTGTGTATAGCAGACACCCAACGAGATACTCTGGGACGTACAATGTGTAAGTGTGTAGAGCAGATATCCAACGAGATACTCTTGGACGTGTAATGTGTAAGTGTGTAGAGCAGACATCCAACGAGATACTCTTGGACGTGTAATGTGTAAGTGTGTAGTGCAGACACCCAACGAGATACTCTTGGACGTGTAATGTGTAAGTGTGTAGAGCAGACACCCAACGAGATACTCTTGGACGTGTAATGTGTAAGTATGTAGAGCAGACACCCAACGAGATGCTCTTGGACGTGTAATGTGTAAGTGTGTAGAGGAGACACCCAACGAGATAATCTTGGACGTGTAATGTGTAATTGTGTAGAGCAGACGCCCAACGAGATACTCTTGGACGTACAATGTGTAAGTGTGTATAGCAGACGCCCAACGAGATACTCTTGGAGGTGTAATGTCTAAGTGTGTAGAGCAGACACCCAACGAGATACTCTTGGACGCACAATATATAAGTGTGTATAGCAGACGCCCAACGAGATACTCTTGGACGTGTAATGTGTAATTGTGTATAGGAGACAACCAACGAGATACTCTTGGACGTGTAATGTGTAAGTGTGTATAGCAGACGCCCAACGAGATACTCTTGGACGTGTAATGTGTAATTGTGTATAGGAGACAACCAACGAGATACTCTTGGGCGTACAATATGTAAGTGTGTATAGCACACACCCAACGAGATACTCTTGGACGTACAATGTGTAAGTGTGTAGAGCAGACACCCAACGAGATACTCTTGGACGTACAATGTGTAAGTGTGTAGAGCAGACACCCAACGAGATACTCTTGGACGTGTAATGTGTAAGTGTGTATAGCAGACACCCAACGAGATACTCTTGGACGTGTAATGTGTAAGTGTATAGAGAAGACACCCAACGAGATAATCTTGGACGTGTAATGTGTAAGTGTGTAGAGCAGACACCCAACGAGATACTCTTGGACGTGTAATGTGTAAATGTGTATAGCACACACACAACGAGATACTCTTGGACGTGTAATGTGTAAATGTGTATAGCACACACACAACGAGATACTCTTGGACGTACAATGTGTAAGTGTGTAGAGCAGACGCCCAACGAGATACTCTTGGACGTGTAATGTGTAAGTGTGTATAGCAGACACCCAACGAGATACTCTTGGAGGTGTAATGTCTAAGTGTGTAGAGCAGACACCCAACGAGATACTCTTGGACGTGTAATGTGTAAATGTGTATAGCACACACACAACGAGATACTCTTGGACGTGTAATGTGTAAATGTGTATAGCACACACACAACGAGATACTCTTGGACGTACAATGTGTAAGTGTGTAGAGCAGACGCCCAACGAGATACTCTTGGACGTGTAATGTGTAAGTGTGTATAGCAGACACCCAACGAGATACTCTGGGACGTACAATGTGTAAGTGTGTAGAGCAGATATCCAACGAGATACTCTTGGACGTGTAATGTGTAAGTGTGTAGAGCAGACATCCAACGAGATACTCTTGGACGTGTAATGTGTAAGTGTGTAGGGCAGACACCCAACGAGATACTCTTGGACGTGTAATGTGTAAGTGTGTAGAGCAGACGCCCAACGAGATACTCTTGGACGTGTAATGTGTAAGTATGTAGAGCAGACACCCAACGAGATGCTCTTGGACGTGTAATGTGTAAGTGTGTAGAGGAGACACCCAACGAGATAATCTTGGACGTGTAATGTGTAATTGTGTAGAGCAGACGCCCAACGAGATACTCTTGGACGTACAATGTGTAAGTGTGTATAGCAGACGCCCAACGAGATACTCTTGGACGTGTAATGTGTAAGTGTGTAGTGCAGACACCCAACGAGATACTCTTGGACGTGTAATGTGTAAGTGTGTATAGCAGACACCCAACGAGATACTCTTGGACGTGTAATGTGTAAGTGTGTAGAGCAGACACCCAACGAGATAATCTTGGACGTGTAATGTGTAAGTATGTAGAGCAGACACCCAACGAGATGCTCTTGGACGTGTAATGTGTAAGTGTGTAGAGGAGACACCCAACGAGATAATCTTGGACGTGTAATGTGTAATTGTGTAGAGCAGACGCCCAACGAGATACTCTTGGACGTACAATGTGTAAGTGTGTATAGCAGACGCCCAACGAGATACTCTTGGAGGTGTAATGTGTAAGTGTGTAGAGCAGACACCCAACGAGATACTCTTGGACGCACAATATATAAGTGTGTATAGCAGACGCCCAACGAGATACTCTTGGACGTGTAATGTGTAATTGTGTATAGGAGACGCCCAATGAGATACTCTTGGACGTGTAATGTGTAAGTGTGTATAGCAGACACCCAACGAGATACCCTTGGACGTGCAATATGTAAGTGTGTAGAGCAGACTCCCAACGAGATACTCTTGCACGTACAATGTGTAAGTGTGTAGAGCAGACACCCAACGAGATACTCTTGGGCGTACAATATGTAAGTGTGTATAGCACACACCCAACGAGATACTCTTGGACGTACAATGTGTAAGTGTGTAGAGCAGACACCCAACGAGATACTCTTGGACGTACAATGTGTAAGTGTGTAGAGCAGACACCCAACGAGATACTCTTGGACGTGTAATGTGTAAGTGTGTATAGCAGACACCCAACGAGATACTCTTGGACGTGTAATGTGTAAGTGTGTAGAGCAGACGCCCAACGAGATACTCTTGGACGTGTAATGTGTAACTGTGTATAGCAGACATCCAACGAGATACTCTTGGACGTACAATGTGTAAGTGTATAGAGCAGACACCCAACGAGATACTCTTGGACGTGTAATGTGTAAGTGTATAGAGAAGACACCCAACGAGATAATCTTGGACGTGTAATGTGTAAGTGTGTAGAGCAGACACCCAACGAGATACTCTTGGACGTGTAATGTGTAAATGTGTATAGCAGACACCCAACGAGATACTCTTGGACGTGTAATGTGTAAGTGTGTAGAGGAGACACCCAACGAGATACTCTTGGACGTGTAATGTGTAAGTGTGTAGAGCAGACACCCAACGAGATACTCTTGCACGTACAATATGTAAGTGTGTAGAGCAGACTCCCAACGAGATAATCTTGGACGTGTAATGTATAATTGTGTAGAGCAGACACCCAACGAGATGCTCTTGGACGTACAATGTGTAAGTGTGTATAGCAGACGCCCAACGAGATACTCTTGGACGTACAATGTGTAAGTGTGTAGAGCAGACGCCCAACGAGATAATCTTGGACGTACAATGTGTAAGTGTGTATAGCAGACACCCAACGAGATACTCTTGGATGTGTAATGTGTAAGTGTGTATAGCAGACACCCAACGAGATACTCTTGGACGTGTAATGTGTAATTGTGTAGAGCAGACGCCCAACGAGATACTCTTGGACGTGTAATGTGTAACTGTGTATAGCAGACATCCAACGAGATACTCTTGGACGTGTAATGTGTAAGTGTATACAGCAGACACCCAACGAGATACTCTTGGACGTGTAATGTGTAAGTGTGTAGAGGAGACACCCAACGAGATACTCTTGGACGTGTAATGTGTAAGTGTGTAGAGCAGACACCCAACGAGATACTCTTGGACGTGTAATGTGTAAGTGTGTAGAGCAGACACCCAAAGAACAGGCTTTGACTATGCATAGGCACAGGTAAACAACAATTTGGACAGACTCCAAGCTTGCCTCTGGGAGATGTTTCCAAACAAAACATGATTTAACGAGAGAAAAACTACAGATACTAAAATTCATTTACGAAATGTTATGGTCATATGTAGTGAATGGGAGTAACAATATACGGCAAAAGTAAAGTTGAGTTTAAGATACATGTCTATTCACAAAGCAAATAGACCTTTAGATTCTTGATGGTACTCAAAGCTTGAATGAAAGGTGCCAGGAGACCATTTGACCTGAAATATTAAACTCCACAAACAGCGAAATGAACTGATTTGCTTCATACAAAGGAATAATGACTTGATATACCTCATACCTTCAATTTTGTAGAGCTTTACTACAAGCTGAAAACTGTCGCCTTTATCATTTTCTACATTCCTGAATATATTGAAGACATTTCTTACTGAATAGGTATCTGATGTGATAGTTCACGGGACCAAACGCCGGATTTTACTTCATACATATAACCCAAATACTTTGGAGAGATATGCAATGATCGGATTTGCTGCTGTATGTACAAGCGCCAGTGCCATATAGGCTGTGACATGAGTTCAATATTGACGCCTCATAGAGCATTCCTATACGTGTCATAGGTGCTGAAATGTCAGAATTCTTTCCACATTTACTAAGGTTTGAAATACGGACATTTCCTTTGGCGGGGAAACATTTGAAAATCTGTACATTTTCCAGTGTTTTCATAGAAATGGTATGAATCACCATGGATATCGAGGGTGTATATGTGAACATGTGTTCATATTACCGGTACTAAAGAAAGATGATCACAATGTAAATTACTGGCTTCACGTCTTCATTTTTACCTATGTTGATATTTTTGCTATCAGGATTCATTAAGTCTCATTATGAGGACACAATTACGATGTTATAGTCATAGTAATTGTGTCCTCATAGTAGTAAAATAGCTTCTCATTCCAGTCTGATTATTATTCGCTCAAACACAAAACGGAGAAGAAAAAACATACCTCGAGGGTTTACTATATTACTTTGGAAACAAGGAGTGCGTCAAGTCTATTCACACAACTGACGGCGACACGGGGATTGACCAAACATCGTTGAGAACACCAGGAGCCACAAACCAACATGTCACCTCATCCCGAGTTGGGCAAGAGGCGTTGTCAAAAATACACCATACACCATCCACGCCATCGGTGCATGTTTACACAACTATAGAAATGCCGCAGCTGTCCTACTTGTCTGCCGTCGTCCTTGACTAATGAGCAGTGTTTCGAAACTGAAATCTAGACCCCTGCTCAAAAGGAGCACTATGAAGTACAATGCATGCTGATATAAAGTCCGAATCGTTCTGACACTGAAATAAGACGAGGTAGTGAAAAAAACTAGATCATCCTTATGACATGTTATACATTTTGGATGCCTATTTTTGTATAATGATCATTCACCCGCCGAAGGATTAGAAGTATATTCCGAAACCGCCTGTTCCTAGTAATGCAGAAGCCAACACCCAAGTTGGCAAACAGCCCGTGGTAATTGTCAGAAAGTATAATGAATTATGATAACTGTTGTGCAGCTCTAGACTTCAGGCAGAAACCTGCTTTCAACTCCAAACAGTAGTACATCGGTAGGAGGAGGTCAAGAGCATTTGACACGAAAAGTTTAGGTATATATTTGGTCTTCAGCAACCAATGCTTATTGTATATAGGTAGATCGGGTAGGCAGACTTGGTTGACACATGTCATCGTATCCCAGTTGAGTAGATTAATATTGGTTCATGCTGTGGATCACTGGTTTGTCTGGTCAAGGCTTATACAGACCACCGCCACATCGCTGTAAAATATATTAGTATATTGGTCAGTGAAATGTTTAACAACAAATAAACACACCAACAAAGAATTCGATTGTGTTTTTCCCTTTTCCAAATCACCTCACAGTGTAACCACTGACATATATCTGAAACCCCACAGATCACCTTGCATAGCGAGTCCATTCATCAAGGTCATCAAAAATACATATGTTTACATATGTACACTGGCTGTTTTCGCCAAATGTCCAAATTGTTGACTCTGTTCTGTGTTTGTTCGGAATACAATTTCTTAATTTTTTTACCTAAATGTTAAGAAAATAATGTTTAATCAGATTTACCTCAAATGTTAAGAATACAATTTCGTAATTATGTTTACATTAAATGTTTAAAATTCAAAATCCTGATCATATATATTCACATCAAATGTTTACTTGTTGTGGTGATTTAGAAGCTTTATTGTTGGGAGCAAGTTCAACCTAACTTACCGCCTAACTGGGTTGTACTAGACCTAGAACTACACTTGACATCTCTCACTGCATATTGTTGAATCTTGAGCAGCTAGTTAAAACGAACTCGTGCTGTGGCAAAGGATATGATGTGCCTTGAATACAATGGCCCCCTTGTTCTGGATGCACGTACCGTTAGAAACCACATACCTCTCCTATGTCCTCCAATCAACATTGTCATGCTGATGCCCCGTTCACGTAATGGTAGACAAAGAGATCACTTGTTTCTTGTAGATAGACCAGGTTTGACTAGAGACAAAGAGACTACGTGTTTCCTGCAGATAGAGCATTTAGACTGAGAGGGGATTTCGTATTAGTGTCCTAGAATATCCATGCGACACTACGAAAAAAATACCACACTTATGCATCATGTACAGGGGGACCTGGGCTTTCAACCTGGGTAGCAAGTATAAGCGTTACAAGAAAGTTTCAAAGACAGACATCATTCTTATGAACGAGTGGCAGTGCTTTTATTAATAGCGTCATTATATGTTAAGTGTTCATATTGTCCATCTTGTCTGAGTCTTGCCGCTGAATACCACCTCAACACATCTTCACTTTTTACTTCTGTTTTTCTGGAGCCTTAACAATAAGGCTTTCCCTTCATTTCCTCTCCATCTTTAGCCAGGTAACCGATTCTTTGGGATTTTCCTTTTTGATTTTACAGATCAAAGGCTTCATTTCATGTGTTGCCTACTTCCTAATTGGCTATTGTGTCCTTTGACCTTAATTCTTTTGGTCACCTGTTTTCCATATTGCTCCACTAGCTGTTGGTGAGCTGGAAACATCATTTCCCTGTCTCAGGTATGGCCATTTTTTCAATCTGTTTTCCGTCTGCCTCTTTATTTTATAAATCCCTTTAAAAAGGTTCAAAATGTTGAAATAATAATAAGATAACCGTAAAAGTAATATTTAATTGATAATTATATAAACTGAGTTAAATATATTAGCTTTATAACTGCTGTATATTATAAACATGGCCCTAACCATGTGCTTGAATTTTTGTTGAAAGTGCAGCTTGAACCCAACTTGAACTCTATAACTTGATGTTTAAATTATACAACCCTTGCTCTTGCTGTGCTGGAAACCTCTTTTCCCTCTCTCAGCCTTGTCTCAGCAACAGTTTCATCCCTCGCATCAATAAACTATCATATCATCACCACTGTCTTGTCGTCTTGAGCAGCGGGCCAGATCCAAACCACAAAAAGCCGACTACAAACGCACCGCTATTTCTCTAAACACAACGCATGGGGGGCACGTGCACAACGCAGCAGGCTGCCCCCATACGCGTGCATGGGGTGTCATCAGTATTGGTGCATTTTCAAAACATTCACTATTATCACATCAATATTGAATGACTCAGATATATCTCCCATTTGTCTTCAATCGTAAATTTGATATAAAGCTGTGTAGTTCGAGATACTCCATGCCAATAAGGAGATCTATGATATGATGAGACTTAACCTTAGGACACTCAATGTTTTCAATGTGTTTCCACCTACCTGCATACTTCCGCCAATCAACAACTTGTCCAGTAACCCCAGTTGTTGTCAAGGCATATATTGTAGTATTGACCGATCCATCCAAACTCTCTAGACCAATCTGAACTGACATGGTGTCAAACATTTCATGTTGCCCGTTGAGGACATTAACAGAAACTTTCTGTGACGGACCAGATAAGCCTAATTCTAAGGCTGCATCCCTGTTGGTATAAGTCTGTGTATTGGCATCATCCAATAGTGCATTAACAATATTTTTTTGCTTCCATTCTTAAGAACTACTGGCAGTGTTCTCAGTGATACCAACATTGACCTGCTGGATCAAGTAAGGACATTGTAACTACAGATGGACACTGTTTGTCATGTTGTTTTTGATTTTCAGTTTCTGTGGCTTCACATCGTTTTCTTGAGTGAAGAAACCTGTTGTGTCGTTCTACGATTACAACGTTTAGCCTGGTGGTTAGTGCCAGGACATCTGACGCAAAGGTTTAATTTTTTCGCAGTTTCCATCTATCGGGAACACTCATCAACTTGTATTGTTTACACTTCCAAATGTGATGACTGTTTTTACAGAGAGCACGCTCAACTCTCATGTCAGTCCGTCGATCACCCAAGAAAGAACGTGATTTGCTCTGACCTCTAGCTATAGTCTTTCCCTTCTGGGGTAGACAATGCAATGTTTCTGATGCCATAACACTAAATTCAGCTTCACCCACTCACGCAGTGTTTCTACTGACTCTTGGCGTTCTCGATCAAATACCCATCTGTGATAATCAGTTAACATGGACTTTCTTCAGTAACTGATTGTATAATGCTCCACTTCCTAACTCCTCTAGTCTGTCAGTATCTCTAAGAAACCTGCAAACATCTCAATATCCTTAACATTGCCAGAACGAATGGGCCTAAAGTTGGACACTTCTTCCAACTGTAAGGTAACTTGGCGTCTTTTGTCACCATACTTCCTCTCCAATCTATCTAGTGCTACGTCATATGCAGAAGATAACAGGAATTGAATACAGAATTGATAACGGGAATATGCTTTCCTTTTTCAACCCTAAACAAACTAGATATTCCAGTTCTCCCACTGCTAAATGAGCTCGTATCTGACCTAGCTTGTGCTTGTACTCCATTCCCAGTTACTTCCATTTCGGTAATTTCGTCTGTAACTTTTGTCATGTCATTTCTATCTCCTGTTCTTTGAAATGTTACAGACAATGACACTCATATTTCGATAGCCCGAAGTTAATAATCATTAACTATTTCAATTGCATTTCTGATTTCTCTCTGGTTCTGAACACTCTGTTCATCAATAAAAGTCTCTCAAGATTATTGGTTGCTTTAGTAATTGCAGATTTTGCGTTTAAGTTCTGCTATCTCGGCTACATAGTCACGACCATCATGGTTAATCTGTTTCGGTCCTGTTTGTGACATGTTTCAGTGTGCATGATTGACTAACTAATAGTGATCTAATCACACTGTACAATTGTTTGCTACCAAACTTCAGTTAAATTTACCTTATTAAGCGTCCACACAACAACCACTAAAGTGCGAACTGAACACTATTCCCAAATAAGACTTAACACTAAACTAAACAACCGCGCTCTGCTATCATTTTTGTTACCCAGTGTTCTATCAAAAATAAACTCTCGAGAGTCTTACACATACAATTGGAAGGGGTCATCAAAAACACAACCGCACCCGTCCGAAGTTCTAACAAACTGTTTTAAAGATTGCTATCGGGGAAAAATCGTGCAGACTCAACTCATCTTTCACGAAGTCAATAGTGTTTGCGTTAATGTTCGTAACAAAAACAAACAAAAACGCATGCGAATATTCTACGTTCACAAACACAGTTCCTTCTCCTGAACACATCGGTAGGTGTGTTAACATGTAGGACCATCAGTTGAAGTTAAGCACCGTCGAGCTCGGACAGTCCTGGGAGGGGTGACCGTCTTTGTCAGTTGGACTCCTGAGAGTTTCTAGGACTTGAGTCCTGCCCCACAACGAAGCACACGAGAAACATGTGGTCTCACCTTAGGCAAGTGAGTTTGTTCCAATTTGCCTCTGTTTACCCAACAGTAAATCCTGTGGCCAAAACCTTCTAGTGTCTGAGAGGTAGCTAGGGTTATCCGGGGTAATAATAATCAGATTCTGATTACAGCGTCCAGTGAGTATGATGGATACTAGGCGCTATATAATTGAATCAGCATGAGTATTATGTCACATACGAAGGTGAGTGACCATGTGGGATAGCCAGACAAGAGGACTTCCGGATGTCAGATAGGTAGGTGTGCTAACATGTGGGATACCCACAAAGAAAGACTTCCATATATCCAAACATTTCCATATGTCAGATACGTAGGTGTGTTGAGATGTGGAATACCCTGACGGGAAGAGTTCCACATATTGAAGACTTCCGTATGTCAGATAGGTAGGTGTGCTAACATGGGGGATACAGAGACATTACGACTTCCGTATGTCAGCTAGATGGGTGCTGACGTGTTTGATACCCAGACAGGAAGACTTCCATGTATTGAGAACTTCCCTATGTGGTGGCGAGTGGTCCTGTGCATAGAGCTCAGGTCACCATCAGTTGAAGTTAAGCACCGTCGAGCTCGGACAGTCCTTGGAGGGGTGACCGTCTTTGTCAGTTGGACTCCTGAGAGTTTCTAGGACTTGAGTCCTGCCCCACAACGAAGCACACGGGAAACATGTGGTCTCACCTTAGGCAAGTGAGTTTGTTCCAAGTTGCCTCTGTTTACCCAACAGTAAATCCTGTGACCAAAACCTTCTAGTGTCTGAGAGGTAGCTAGGGTTATCCGGGGTAATAATAATCAGATTCTGATTACAGCGTCCAGTGAGTATGATGGATACTAGGCGCTATATAATTGAATCATCATGAGTATTATGTCACATACGAAGGTGAGTGACCATGTAGGATAGCCAGACAAGAGGACTTCCGGATGTCAAACAGTTAGGTGTGCTAACATGTGGGATACCCACAAAGGAAGACTTCCATATATTCAAACACTTCCGTATGTCAGATACGTAGGTGTGTTGAGATGTGGAATACCCTGACGGGAAGAGTTCCACATATTGAAGACTTCCGTATGTCAGATAGGTATGTGTGCTAACATGTGGGATACAGAGACATTACGACTTCCGTATGTCAGCTAGATGGGTGCTGACGTGTTTGATACCCAGACAGGAAGACTTCCATGTATTGAGAACTTCCCTATGTGGTGGCGAGTGGTCCTGTGCATAGAGCTCAGGTCACCATCAGTTGAAGTTAAGCACCGTCGAGCTCGGACAGTCCTTGGAGGGGTGACCGTCTTTGTCAGTTGGACTCCTGAGAGTTTCTAGGACTTGAGTCCTGCCCCACAACGAAGCACACGGGAAACATGTGGTCTCACCTTAGGCAAGTGAGTTTGTTCCAAGTTGCCTCTGTTTACCCAACAGTAAATCCTGTGACCAAAACCTTCTAGTGTCTGAGAGGTAGCTAGGGTTATCCGGGGTAATAATAATCAGATTCTGATTACAGCGTCCAGTGAGTATGATGGATACTAGGCGCTATATAATTGAATCATCATGAGTATTATGTCACATACGAAGGTGAGTGACCATGTAGGATAGCCAGACAAGAGGACTTCCGGATGTCAAACAGTTAGGTGTGCTAACATGTGGGATACCCACAAAGGAAGACTTCCATATATTCAAACACTTCCGTATGTCAGATACGTAGGTGTGTTGAGATGTGGAATACCCTGACGGGAAGAGTTCCACATATTGAAGACTTCCGTATGTCAGATAGGTATGTGTGCTAACATGTGGGATACAGAGACATTACGACTTCCGTATGTCAGCTAGATGGGTGCTGACGTGTTTGATACCCAGACAGGAAGACTTCCATGTATTGAGAACTTCCCTATGTGGTGGCGAGTGGTCCTGTGCATAGAGCTCAGGTCACCATCAGTTGAAGTTAAGCACCGTGGAGCTCGGACAGTCCTTGGATGGGTGACCGTCTTTGTCAGTTGGACTCCTGAGAGTCTCTAGGACTTGAGTCCTGCCCCACAACGAAGCACACGGGAAACATGTGGTCTCACCTTAGGCAAGTGAGTTTGTTCCAGTTTGCCTCTGTTTACCCAACAGTAAATCCTGTGACCAAAACCTTCTAGTGTCTGAGAGGTAGCTAGGGTTATCCGGGGTAATAATAATCAGATTCTGATTACAGCGTCCAGTGAGTATGATGGATACTAGGCGCTATATAATTGAATCATCATGAGTATTATGTCACATACGAAGGTGAGTGACCATGTAGGATAGCCAGACAAGAGGACTTCCGGATGTCAAACAGTTAGGTGTGCTAACATGTGGGATACCCACAAAGGAAGACTTCCATATATTCAAACACTTCCGTATGTCAGATACGTAGGTGTGTTGAGATGTGGAATACCCTGACGGGAAGAGTTCCACATATTGAAGACTTCCGTATGTCAGATAGGTATGTGTGCTAACATGTGGGATACAGAGACATTACGACTTCCGTATGTCAGCTAGATGGGTGCTGACGTGTTTGATACCCAGACAGGAAGACTTCCATGTATTGAGAACTTCCCTATGTGGTGGCGAGTGGTCCTGTGCATAGAGCTCAGGTCACCATCAGTTGAAGTTAAGCACCGTGGAGCTCGGACAGTCCTTGGATGGGTGACCGTCTTTGTCAGTTGGACTCCTGAGAGTCTCTAGGACTTGAGTCCTGCCCCACAACGAAGCACACGGGAAACATGTGGTCTCACCTTAGGCAAGTGAGTTTGTTCCAATTTGCCTCTGTTTACCCAACAGTAAATCCTGTGACCAAAACCTTCTAGTGTCTGAGAGGTAGCTAGGGTTATCCGGGGTAATAATAATCAGATTCTGATTACAGCGTCCAGTGAGTATGATGGATACTAGGCGCTATATAACTGAATCATCATGAGTATTATGTCACATAAGAAGGTGAGTGACCATGTAGGATAGCCAGACAAGAGGACTTCCGGATGTCAAACAGTTAGGTGTGCTAACATGTGGGATACCCACAAAGGAAGACTTCCATATATTCAAACACTTCCATATGTCAGATACGTAGGTGTGTTGAGATGTGGAATACCCTGACGGGAAGAGTTCCACATATTGAAGACTTCCGTATGTCAGATAGGTAGGTGTGCTAACATGTGGGATACAGAGACATTACGACTTCCGTGTGTCAGCTAGATGGGTGCTGACGTGTTTGATACCCAGACAGGAAGACTTCCATCTATTGTGAACGTCCCTATGTGGTGGCGAGTGGTCCTGTGCATAGAGCTCAGGTCACCATCAGTTGAAGTTAAGCACCGTCGAGCTCGGACAGTCCTTGGAGGGGTGACCGTCTTTGTCAGTTGGACTCCTGAGTTTTTCAATACTTGAGTCCTGCCCCACAACGAAGCACACGAGAAACATGTGGTCTCACCTTAGGCAAGTGAGTTTGTTCCAATTTGCCTCTGTTTACCCAACAGTAAATCCTGTGACCAAAACCTTCTAGTGTCTGAGAGGTAGCTAGGGTTATCCGGGGTAATAATAATCAGATTCTGATTACAGCGTCCAGTGAGTATGATGGATACTAGGCGCTATATAATTGAATCATCATGAGTATTATGTCACATACGAAGGTGAGTGACCATGTAGGATAGCCAGACAAGAGGACTTCCGGATGTCAAATAGTTAGGTGTGCTAACATGTGGGATACCCACAAAGGAAGACTTCCATATATTCAAACACTTCCATATGTCAGATACGTAGGTGTGTTGAGATGTGGAATACCCTGACGGGAAGAGTTCCACATATTGAAGACTTCCGTATGTCAGATAGGTAGGTGTGCTAACATGTGGGATACAGAGACATTACGACTTCCGTATGTCAGCTAGATGGGTGCTGACGTGCTTGATACCCAAACAGAAAGACTTTCATGTATTGTAGACTTCCGTATGTGGTGGCGAGTGGTCCTGTGCATAGAGCTCAGGTCACCATCAGTTGAAGTTAAGCACCGTGGAGCTCGGACAGTCCTTGGATGGGTGACCGTCTTTGTCAGTTGGACTCCTGAGAGTCTCTAGGACTTGAGTCCTGCCCCACAACGAAGCACACGGGAAACATGTGGTCTCACCTTAGGCAAGTGAGTTTGTTCCAATTTGCCTCTGTTTACCCAACAGTAAATCCTGTGACCAAAACCTTCTAGTGTCTGAGAGGTAGCTAGGGTTATCCGGGGTAATAATAATCAGATTCTGATTACAGCGTCCAGTGAGTATGATGGATACTAGGCGCTATATAACTGAATCATCATGAGTATTATGTCACATAAGAAGGTGAGTGACCATGTAGGATAGCCAGACAAGAGGACTTCCGGATGTCAAACAGTTAGGTGTGCTAACATGTGGGATACCCACAAAGGAAGACTTCCATATATTCAAACACTTCCATATGTCAGATACGTAGGTGTGTTGAGATGTGGAATACCCTGACGGGAAGAGTTCCACATATTGAAGACTTCCGTATGTCAGATAGGTAGGTGTGCTAACATGTGGGATACAGAGACATTACGACTTCCGTGTGTCAGCTAGATGGGTGCTGACGTGTTTGATACCCAGACAGGAAGACTTCCATCTATTGTGAACGTCCCTATGTGGTGGCGAGTGGTCCTGTGCATAGAGCTCAGGTCACCATCAGTTGAAGTTAAGCACCGTCGAGCTCGGACAGTCCTTGGAGGGGTGACCGTCTTTGTCAGTTGGACTCCTGAGTTTTTCAATACTTGAGTCCTGCCCCACAACGAAGCACACGAGAAACATGTGGTCTCACCTTAGGCAAGTGAGTTTGTTCCAATTTGCCTCTGTTTACCCAACAGTAAATCCTGTGACCAAAACCTTCTAGTGTCTGAGAGGTAGCTAGGGTTATCCGGGGTAATAATAATCAGATTCTGATTACAGCGTCCAGTGAGTATGATGGATACTAGGCGCTATATAATTGAATCAGCATGAGTATTATGTCACATACGAAGGTGAGTGACCATGTAGGATAGCCAGACAAGAGGACTTCCGGATGTCAAATAGTTAGGTGTGCTAACATGTGGGATACCCACAAAGGAAGACTTCCATATATTCAAACACTTCCATATGTCAGATACGTAGGTGTGTTGAGATGTGGAATACCCTGACGGGAAGAGTTCCACATATTGAAGACTTCCGTATGTCAGATAGGTAGGTGTGCTAACATGTGGGATACAGAGACATTACGACTTCCGTATGTCAGCTAGATGGGTGCTGACGTGCTTGATACCCAAACAGAAAGACTTTCATGTATTGTAGACTTCCGTATGTGGTGGCGAGTGGTCCTGTGCATAGAGCTCAGGTCACCATCAGTTGAAGTTAAGCACCGTCGAGCTCGGACAGTCCTTGGAGGGGTGACCGTCTTTGTCAGTTGGACTCCTGAGAGTTTCTAGGACTTGAGTCCTGCCCCACAACGAAGCACACGGAAAACATGTGGTCTCACCTTAGGCAAGTGAGTTTGTTCCAATTTGCCTCTATTTACCCAACAGTAAATCCTGTGACCAAAACCTTCTAGTGTCTGAGAGGTAGCTAGGGTTATCCGGGGTAATAATGATCAGATTCTGATTACAGCGTCCAGTGAGTATGATGGATACTAGGCGCTATATAATTGAATCATCATGAGTATTATGTCACATACGAAGGTGAGTGACCATGTAGGATAGCCAGACAAGAGGACTTCCGGATGTCAAATAGTTAGGTGTGCTAACATGTGGGATACCCACAAAGGAAGACTTCCATATATTCAAACACTTCCGTATGTCAGATACGTAGGTGTGTTGAGATGTGGAATACCCTGACGGGAAGAGTTCCACATATTGAAGACTTCCGTATGTCAGATAGGTAGGTGTGCTAACATGGGGGATACAGAGACATTACGACTTCCGTATGTCAGCTAGATGGGTGCTAACGTGTTTGATACCCAGACAGGAAGACTTCCATGTATTGAGAACTTCCCTATGTGGTGGCGAGTGGTCCTGTGCATAGAGCTCAGGTCACCATCAGTTGAAGTTAAGCACCGTGGAGCTCGGACAGTCGGGAAACATGTGGTCTCACCTTAGGCAAGTGAGTTTGTTCCAATTTGCCTCTGTTTACCCAACAGTAAATCCTGTGACCAAAACCTTCTAGTGTCTGAGAGGTAGCTAGGGTTATCCGGGGTAATAATAATCAGATTCTGATTACAGCGTCCAGTGAGTATGATGGATACTAGGCGCTATATAATTGAATCATCATTAGTATTATGTCACATACGAAGGTGAGTGACCATGTAGGATAGCCAGACAAGAGGACTTCCGGATGTCAAACAGTTAGGTGTGCTAACATGTGGGATACCCACAAAGGAAGACTTCCATATATTCAAACACTTCCGTATGTCAGATACGTAGGTGTGTTGAGATGTGGAATACCCTGACGGGAAGAGTTCCACATATTGAAGACTTCCGTATGTCAGATAGGTAGGTGTGCTAACATGGGGGATACAGAGACATTACGACTTCCGTATGTCAGCTAGATGGGTGCTGACGTGCTTGATACCCAAACAGAAAGACTTTCATGTATTGTAGACTTCCGTATGTGGTGGCGAGTGGTCCTGTGCATAGAGCTCAGGTCACCATCAGTTGAAGTTAAGCACCGTCGAGCTCGGACAGTCCTTGGATGGGTGACCGTCTTTGTCAGTTGGACTCCTGAGAGTTTCTAGGACTTGAATCCTGCCCCACAACGACGCACATGTGGTCTCACCTTAGGCAAGTGAGTTTGTTCCAATGTGCCTCTGCTCACCCAGCAGAAAATGGTTACACGGTGCGATAAAGTCCTGTGACCACAAACGTTCAATATATTACAAACGTCCATATGTCAGATAGGTAGGAGTGCTAACATGTGGGATATGGAAACAAAAATACTTTCGTATGGCAGATAGGTAGTTGTGCTAACATGTTTGATATTCAGACAGAAAGACTGCCGCGTGTCAGATACGCATGGGTGCTAACATGTGGGATACCCCCCAAAAAATACTTCCGTGGCAGATAGGTAGTTGTGCTAACATGTGGGATACCCAGACAGAAAGACTTCCATGTATTGAAGACTTCCCTATGTGGTGGCGAGTGGTCCTGTGCATAGAGCTCAGGTCACCATCAGTTGAAGTTAAGCACCGTCGAGTTCGGACAGTCCTTGGATGGGTGACCGTCTTTGTCAGTTGGACTCCTGAGAGTTTCTAGGACTTCAGTCCTGCCCCACATGGGAAACATGTGGTCTCTAAGGTCAGACCAGACACGGAAATCTGGGAATGGGAGTTTTCCTCACTGAGTACCTTACATCTTAGCACACCTACCTATCTGACATACGGAAGTCATTCAAGTGAGTTTGTTCCAATTTGCCTCTCTTCACCCAGCAGGAAGTCCTGTGACCGTAACCTTCTAGCAGGCAGCTTGGGTTATCCGGGGTAATGATATTCAGATTCTGATTACAGAGTCAAGAGAGCAGCTAGACAGACAGGAAGACGTCCGCATGTCAGATAGGTATCTGAGGTAACATGTGGGATACCCAGACATTAAGATTTCCGTATGTGGGTTGAAAGCTAGGTGTGTTAATATGTGGGATACATAGAAGACTTCCATATGTCAGATTTGTCGGTGTGCTTACATGTCCGATGCCTAGAGAGGAAAACCTCTGTATGTCAGATAGATGGGTGTGTTACAAAGTGGGATACCAGCAGAGGATGTTAGCACATGTTAGTACACCTGACCTTCCTCTCTGGGTATGCCACATGTTAACAATAATAACTATCCGACATTCGGAAGTCTTCAGTATATGGAAAAAAAAGCCCGCGAAATCGGAGTTCAAACGTTTCACTAAATTCCCCCCAGCGCTGGGGGGAAAACTGGTTTCAACAGCTGTGCAACGCTGCGTCCATAACGCATGCGCAGTGAATAGGTTCGCGGAGCTTGAAACAGTATGCATGCCCAGCGTCTGAGGTCGTGAGCAGTAGTCTAATCTTGGTTGTGTACACAAACAAGTAAATAATCTACTCGTTACGTTAAAAAACCTGTTGATTGTGGTATGTAGTCCCTGTCACAGAGAAAGCTCAGTGTCTGGTTTATTGGCACCTATATGTGCAGTACACAGCTTCAATCATTGACCACGTGCAATTTGAACTCAACACCTATCAGACTATACTGCATAAAGAAAATAAGTTGATTTATGACTCGTGCACCGAGTCCCGTGTCTGCCACATTATGTAATTAGGCACGTGTGATACACATGACATGTTTTTATGTCTGTGGGTTGCAAACAAACTACATTCATTTTTTTCGGATGACTTGATCTGACGGAAACTGGTGCAAACTCTTGTCAGTTTCAAGTCCTGCTTTGTACTTGGACGAATGACAGATTCCAGCCACGCAGTAGTTTGTCTCTACTGACATTGGATCGAGCGCAAATTCAGAGAACATGTATTTTCAAAACCCAACATCTCTATATACATTCATCATGGATAACGACTTCTTTTATAATTTTATAATTTCTTCTATAATCTTATATGATTTTGTTTGACAACATACTGAAACGACGCATCAAGTACTCAAAAAGAAGTTGTTATCCATAAAGAATCGTACTTTATCCGAGCTCGACGGTGCTTAACTTCAACTGATGGTGACCTGAGCTCTATGCACAGGACCACTCGCCACCACATACGGAAGTCTACAATACATGAAAGTCTTTCTGTTTGGGTATCAAACACGTTAGCACACCTACCTATCTCACATACATTAAAGTCTTCTTGTCTGTTCCCACATGTTCACTCACCTTCGTATGTGACATAATGCTGATGATAATTTAATTATATACCGCCTAATATCCATCTGACTAGTAGGACCTACACGTTGCCCACGGCCATTGTCACCACACAGACATCGTATCATCAGGGGATGATCTGAACACATCAGTGATGGCGTGGGGTTGCGTACTCATGGATACCAGTTGGATTTCAAAATAGAATCTGGGAAACATTAGAATGGATGTTTTCGACAGGAAGTAGTGATACGGCCATGGAGCCACAGTTAACTTTGCCAAACGTCGGATATCGCCAAGATTGAACTGGACCTTATAGTAAACGTAGTATCGGGGATGGCAAATGAATCAGGTGCTTATAGTATAATGCTTGATTGACAGTATGAGGAGGAGACTGGCAGATGTTTTAAGTCCGAGGAATTGTGATACTGCTGCACGTGATACTGGTGTGTCCTCCTGTGGTGGTTGATATCACTGTTCCTGTCAAGTAGTGTGATGTAGAGTACTCCTGTCAAGCAATGTGATGGGGGCTACTCCTGTCAAGTAGTGTGATGTAGAGTACTGTCAAGTAGTGTGATGGGGACAACTTCTGTCTGGTAGTGTGATGAGCTTAATGCATTAGTTTCAAACATGTATACTTTTATTCCTCTAAGGGAGAGTTTGGTTAATAAGAAACGTGAAATTCAGCTATTTATACAGTAGACATTGGCATAAAGACATGCCTTCAATTTGAGAGCGACGGTTTGAGATTCTTATAACAATAATAGGGATATTTATAGAAAAGAAGAAAAGAGAAAAGAAGAGTCAATGGCAGGCTTAAGAAAAACGTCTTAAGAGTTTTCTTGAAAGAATGTATACTTTCAGAAAGTTGTATGTGGAGTGGCAAAGAGCTCCATAGGATTGGAGCAACATGTTAAAAACCTCACTCACTATATCTTCATCGTGCTCGAAGCTATCTTCAATGATGGTGCTGAAAGAGACACTTCTGCTCACTTCTCCCTGGCTTGTATACTTGAGGTTAGCATATGTGATATGTTTGTCGCACCCGTCACTGGTGGAAATACTCTCTAGGTAAAATAGTGGAAGCTTACCTCATGAGTGTGATTATCCAGGTGCAGTCCAGGAAAGTGAAAGCAATCATAACTTTGATCGTTTTC
The DNA here is from genome assembly GCF_037392515.1 of Haliotis asinina. NCBI lineage: Eukaryota > Metazoa > Mollusca > Gastropoda > Lepetellida > Haliotidae > Haliotis > Haliotis asinina. Next base: position 35,480,049 of record NC_090293.1, on the reverse strand, counting down.
TATTATGTTGTTATGCAAGTAAGACCTGAGCCAATTTATTTGTTTTCTTTCAAGAACCTATGTAGTCATTTCATTTAGATTATTTAATGTATTTGTTTATATACAGGACAGCAGGCTGGCTACAGCGTCTACATCCTGGTTCTCATGGAGCCTGACACTTAGTTCAATGGATCCTACACATGCGATGTTGCACCACAGTTCATCTTGTAGTCTGCACGTCAAGTCACATTCACATATCACGTGGGTGAACAGCTCTGCACACGCACATGCACACGCACACGCACACGCACACGCACACGCACACGCACACGCACACTTGCCGCATACATCAGTGTCTCTGTGGATGTTGAACACTCTTGCCTGTAGAGAAGGAATCTTGTTCTCATCAGTTGTTGCGGAAGGAACTGTTTCTGGTTGTTGCACGTTTGTCCAAACAAGAGCAGTTTCTTCTCATCAATGTGCGACTCTAGTGATGACCATACTAGAAGTGCATTGCGTATATCTGTTCTTGTGTGTCGGGGTAACCCTTGGACCAGCTTCAGAGCGAACCTTTGAGCTATTTATAGAGCTAAGATTTTGGGGCTTGAGATGCTATCCAAAGTTCACATCCAAATAGAACTTTTGGGAGGCATACTGAGCGTAGAAGTTTAGATGATGTCAAAGGATTTAGTTTAGATTTGGTGCGCACCATAATGGATGACTTTACCTTGGAGCAACTGTCTAATGTTCTTTCCTAAAAGTTGAACTGGGTGTCAAGAATGATTCCGACATGTTTAATATCTGTAGCCGGGGGCACAGATTCATGGTAAGGCTTTATTTCTGGATTAATTTCGTGGATTTTTTCCCAAACTTCAGGAACTGTGACTTGGTTGGGGAGAAGGTAAATTTCTACAGGGAGCTGTATTCCTGGCAGATGTCGACCATATGCTGAAGGTTGGACTTGATTGGGCTGAGGAGGGCAATATCGTCAGCTTGTGTGGGTGCTATGATGTGCAGATCCATAACCATAGCCCCTTTCTTATTCTGGTCCAAGCGCCGAAACTGACTATCTACATAGAGCGGGTACAATTTGGCAGACATCACACTTCTGTCTCTCACCCCTCTGTGAAGTTGGAACCAGTACGATCTCTCATTGTTGGTAGCTACACAACATGTCATTGATTTGTACATGTTGTCAATGACTATCCATAAGGCACTATGTATGCCAAGCTTGTGAAGTTTACATCACTGTATCAAAAGTCTTGGAGCTGTCAAGGAAGAATAAATTTCCAACATCGGATCTCTCTAGATAGTGGTGGACGGTTTCCTGGATTACAAAGCTCATGTGACAAGGTGAAAGGCCTTTCTGGAATCCATATTGCTGATTGCTAGAGAAGCATGTTGAGTTCAGGAATCCTTTTGCTGAGAATAGACTGAAAGAGTTTTAAGATGACAGGTAATAGTATGATTTCTCGATATGACTCTGGGATGATCTGAGACTTCTAACCCCCTTTGTAGATCGGTATTAAGAGTCTCTTTGACCAGCCTGTTGGGTTGTATCCTGTATACTTTGTTTCATAAATGGCGGCTTCATTTCTAAGAGTGTTTCTGAATACATCTTTTGTCTTTTTATACCGTTTGAAGGTCTACCTGTTTCTATCCATTCTAATCTTCTCTGCATCATTATCTTGTGGTTTGTTTTAACAGGTATCTTCCAGTTAGGTTTGAGATATTTCTTGCAATGCTTCTTTCGTACATACGTCACTGGATAATAGTAGTGTTTCTACAATATCAGTATCTTCATCGTATGGTTTGATCTGTAGGTTAGCCGGTCAAAGAGTGTTTAAAACAGTGTTGGTATAGTCGGTAGTTGTTCCATTCTCTACTTCTGTATCCCAGGCAAAATTGTGCTAGATTTGCGATTCGGCTACTGGATCAGGTAGAGATAGTTTGAGTGGGCTAATCACTGGATCGTGGTCAGAGACATTAAGTGTCTTGTTTTTTCTTACTCATGCTTCTGTAATCAATTCTTCATACTTCCTCTGGGATCAGCTCCTTCTGGTCCTCCTTCAGTGTATGCCTGGAATGTATGTGTAAACAGGGCATCTACAGAAGGATTCTATGTTCACAGAGTTTTAGATGCATTTCAGGGATACGTTTATGATGTTGTCTTTCTATGTTGCTAAGGTTGGCTCCTGGATGTCTCGGCCCATTGATTGATGCGTTGAAACCTACCATCATAATAACAGTGCCTTTTATTGAGTATGCGTTGTTGAAGACGGTTTCCATCATCGACATATATTCGTTGTACAGATCTGTTGGAGGGTGGTAGGTACACAGAGAATGTGAATACTGTTTTCCTCTTCAGTGTTGAAAGTTCTTCTCATTTTATTCTGTAATTGTCTGTAATAATCTCTGTGGTGTACTTTCTGGGAGTCTGTTTGCAGAGTAGGGCTGTTCCTCCACTACGAAATGCTCTGCTGGATTGGTACTATGGTTCTGGAGCAGGATTGGCAACTCGAAAGTATTCCTTGATGAGCGAGTCCATAAAGCTTTTATTGAACTCTCGCAATTAAAGCACCACATATATTCAAAACAATCCAGTCCAAAAAGATTTCTTGGATAAAAAGAAACCTACAAAATCTTTTTTTTCGTATATCTCTGTCCACTACCAGTAAGTTTCTTTGAAATCGGCCCAAGCGAAATAAGAGAATATGAAGACAACATGAGTAATCCTTTTTTGGAGTGATGTACTTATCGCTCGGGCAGATTACATGGAAACCGTACTGGACCAATCACCATGCTTTGGGGAATTTCTGGTATTTCCTTTGTGGTTCAACAGCAAAATAATTATTGATAATCAAACACCTCTGACTCAGTTTGGTACTAGAAAGGAGTAAGGTCAGTTAAAGATCTACTGGATAATGATGGAAAATATCTGAATAAATTTAACTAAATTTCATTGCAACTTATAACATTATTCCATTTAGATATACACAGAGTACAGAATTAAGATGGTTCCAAATTAAACTTATTAACAATACCCTTGGCAAAACTATATTCAACATAAAATAAAAGACAGTGACTCATCCCCTATTTTACACCTTTTTGGGACTGTAATTGGACAAATGGACTTTGGAGGAAAATTGAAGAGTGGCTCATGTCTGATGCTGGAATAAGAATTAAACGTACCCCACAAACCATACTATTTGGATTAAAGGAAAATCGAAATGATCATTTGAACATAATTGTGCGTCTTCCTAGCAAACAATATTTCGCAACTGAAACTATGGAATAATACCAGATCAAAAAATATTTTTGAGAATCTGCTACCAATACTATTATGTCTCAAAATGTATAGCTTTACAACCTGTTACAAAATTTTGGTCATCACTACATACTTTATTTGCCTAGTAATGTATTATATGTACTACCTGCTTTGGATATAGTCCATATCCAACACTGAACGTAAGCACAGTCTGTAGAGCAATATTACAAAATTAACCTAGTTATGAGTCTAACTTGCACAAGGTGCAAGTCAGCTTTTGATAAACACATGAACAATAAGTCTAAGAATGCTGGTCATAGACACTCCTTGGCTATGACAATTCCTGTAAACAGGGATCAGCTTTGTCTCTGTGTCGCTATGGTTTCAAGGGAACTACATAACGAAATCGCGTTTATATGCACCGAAGCCTCCGGTGTCTTAAAACACTACAACTGGAATTTGTTCGGTGCAACTGGGTCCTTCTCATAGGTTGCACCTGATGCAAGTAGGATAGCATCTCTTGACCTGAGCCCTGCATATTCTCTTGAAAATATTAAGAGCATGCAATCGTTATCCAGTTTGTTGATTACAACATGTAACTCCAGACCTGTACTTTGAAAAAATAACAAAAAGGATATGACATGATACCTACTCATGATTCCTCTGGCGTTCCAGCACATCGATTTCAGGTTTATATTGCTTGTCATTTACAGTATTGTATATAGGTTAGTAATGGTCTGTCTCTCTCGAATGGATCTCCAGAACTGTTCACAGGATAACCAAGGTGTCACTGTGATGTTTTCTCGCCAAAAGTGCTTGTTTTCAAGTCTCTCATTGTCTTTGAATAAGACGTTCACTTGAGCAGAAGATGGTTTTTCCAAGGGTAGTTAAGAATGGAGTATATGTGACTGTGACTGTTAGTTTCAAGGTATTGTCTTATACAGTCTTGTGTACTGTCTTTGTGTATGCCTCCCAGATAAAACCTTGCCGTTTCACTCTTGGTGGGGTGGCCGGAAGTCGATTTTAGCCTCTTTTGTCGCAGTGCAGTTGTCCTTGCTCACATGGGTCTCTAGTCATCTGTATTCATTTGATGTTTGGTGATCCTCATGTTAGTTTACTACAAAATAACAAACCCATTTTGTCAATATTTTCATGTTTTATTCTAATGACAGTTCTCTTGGTGTATAATGCATAGGCTCATATATTCTTCGCCCTGTCCAGCACTATTTGGTAATCTATATTAGCACCCTTTGTCAGTAGTTTCTGGAACCAATGTCAAATACATATTTATGGTGCGTGAAGTACAAGCTTTGTGGACTGCATGGCAATACACTTAGAGCATCCAGTTATTTAAGTACATACAGATGCCCACAAGTACAATTATGCTGTACGATGTGATATCAAGTAGAATTGGTGGGATTGTCTATTACTGCAATGAAGTATACAAAACAGGTGTACCAAAGTGTAAAAACGTACCATCATGCAGCCAAACACTTTCATGCCAAATCATAACATACAATTTGCATCTATTTCTAAAGTACTGAACACTAGGATCAGTATTTATCACTTCGGACCATACGATGTCAGTGGAAATTTCATGTTTACCTTTCTGTTACTGGATATATTGATCAGTATGCCAAGATTCTGAAAACAGGGGGATGTAAGGTTAATGTAATAAGTAACCAACAAAATTCAACCAAAAAGGTGTTGAATATTAATACATAGTTTGGGGAGGGACAATGTTTAAGCCAATATGACCAAAGATAGGAGAAAAATGTAAAATCATCCCAAATTAGTGAGTTGATGTGGAAGTTTACTACCTCAGTTGTCACCATGTACAATTTAAGGTAAAATGACTATTTCATTATGACTTCCAACTGACATATACAGCTGTGTAAGTTGAGAATGCTACGACACACACACTAAACCAATAGACACACAATTTGATAAAAGCTAGTTATTGTAGCTAATAGTGTTGTAATGCGAAGTGCCCCCAGTACCATACAATCTCTGTTACAGAATGCCTGTATGTAATCCTACTTCAGCTCAGTATGAATAAAAGCCCACAAATGATACACCATCTAAAAAGTAGTGCACATTGGATTTACAAGATTAGTAAAATACAAATGATGAAGCCAAAGAGGAAACAGATTTCAAGAGAAATTAAGCGAAAAAGTGACAAAATATTTCACATCTTTGCAATAGTTTCATCAGTATGGATATATACAACTTTATCCCACATGCACTGACATTGGCTAGTGGTATGCTCGCAAAATGGAATATCACCCTAATTTTATTTGTATTGTATAGTCTTGTCTAACATAAAGGACAACAGATGATAGAGGGTGTTCCAAATCCAGGCCAGAAGACCATGGCACAAAAGAACACCCTGAACCAGCTAACTTGTTCACAATGACTCCTCAAGCTCAAGTGGGAAAGTAACAGACAATTAATTTGATGCCAGGGGCATTTATGTCTTATCGTGAAAACTTTCCCATGGCTCGTGTTACACAAACCAGTGACTTACCTAAAACTGGGCAATCAAAGACAACTGGGTAAATAATATTATAAATTAGTCAATCAATGTTTACATACATGTATATAAATAAATACATTAAATAATCTAAATGAAAGACTACATAGGTTCTTGAAAGAAAACAAATGAATTGGCTCAGGTCTTACTTGCATAACAATATATTAGAAAACAATCAAAGTTATGATTGCTTTCACTTTCCTGGACTGCACCTGGATAATCACACTCATGAGGTAAGCTTCCACTATTTTACCTAGAGAGTATTTCCACCAGTGACGGGTGCGACAAACACATCACACATGCTAACCTCAAGTATACAAGCCAGGGGGAAGTGAGCAGAAGTGTCTCTTTCAGCTCCATCATGGCAGATAGCTTTGAACACGATGAAAATATACTGAGTGAGTTGAGTTTTACAATGCACTCAGCAACATTCAAGCTATTTGGCGGTCTATAAATAAACAAGCATGAGCACTGATATAGACAACTGGGATACAATGAGACGAGCCAACCAAGTCAGCGAGCCTGACCACCCGATCTTGTCGGTCACCTCTTACAGCAAGCATGGGTTACTAAAGATCAATTCATACCTGGATCTTCATGGGTGAAAAAAAATTAAAGTGCTGGTGGTAGGGAGCCAACAGTCTCAGGACCATTACCCAGGAGATATTCAGTACAAAGACCAACAGATTCTGCTTCTAACAAGAGGCACATCTCTGCAGTATTAATACCATGCCCTAGACAACTTGTCATTTGTTGGCTTGCAAGAAACATATGACCAGTCTGACAGAAATGATCTGATCTATCAGTATTTCAACAGACAAAGAATTCACTTTCTACTGTAATGATAATGCAAGGCTCTAGATAATTTTCAATATCTTGAGTATGTACTCCCTATTTTTTATAAAATACTGGAACTGGAAAACCCTCTGTTATCTTTGTTTCTTTGCTTTGTTTCATATATCCACAACATTGTTGCTCTTGTGTAAGGTCAATAAACAATAAAACAATACATCTGTAAATGATTTTAAGGCTGTACACCATTGTTGTGGCACATATCTGCCACATTTTCTAAAATATTTCCTACCACATCACGCATATTTTTTGACTGTACATGTGGACCTTAGCTGGAGCCCTTCCTTTCGAATGGATGTGTGCTACAGGTGCAAGTTTGACAGACGTGAATCATTTACTCCTGACAGTAGATTGGCACTGCTATGCCTAACCCTCATCCATGTGTGCGTTTGCTGGCATGTTTGAGCTGACCTCCTGGACAGACCTCACAGACAGATCTCTCCCAGAATAACTGCAGCCATCAGTCCTGCCATAGTACTCCCTGAACACTTTTTCATTTCTAGCTACATCTCATACAACATTGCACTGTTCGCTGATTTTCAGTGATCTCTTGCAACAGATACACAAGCCTGGAAAGACATCTGTTTACTTGTTTCATGATCAAAGCAACTTCTGAAAGTTGTAACTAACATTTTCTTTGGAAAAATAGACAAAACAGAAATCAACTGTAGAATATTCACTTAGATCAAAGATGCTTATTATCAAATACAAAATTTTAAACTGTAAGTATTCTTTAAGGCCAAATATTGCCACAATTTTGCAACATCTTGTGTGAAAATACCGACTTTGTAAGTGGGTAAGAAGATACCTGACATCTTTGATTAATTTATTTTGTTTTCAGATAACATTATTTTGCTTTGCCAATTCTAAAATTTCCAGCTGATGCTTGCATTAGATGTCTGACTGCATTAAGACTTCATACATAGACGATGAAAAAGTAACAATAACATTGAGATATTTCATTTCATATATGGTGAATGCAAGTTTACTACAGTATGGAACAAACAAACTTAGTTTCTAAAACAATCCTTCACCTAAAACAAATCTCAAAAACATCAAATATTTCACCAATATATGAAATCTCTTTGTATGGTGACATAATGGAGTGAAAAATCTGATTATCATCACATTTATGGTCACTAAAATAAATACGCTGTGTGTTTACTAAAGTTTGCTAAGTTTGCCACCATGTTAACTCACCTGGAGAGGCAAGATTACAATGTCATGCCGTAGGAGTAATGCCAGCAATATTGTTGAAGACATACCAGCAAATTAGTAGCTACTTGTGACAAAGTGAAGTATGACCATGCACAACCGTTTCAACACTGCCAACATGACAGAAGGCCAACATTCATCAGCATACAACTCTCAAAAAACATAATAATATGTAATATCATTGCTACCTAAGAGTTACAAATCTGTACAGTAAAACTGCTAAATAAACCATTCCCTTAAAAACAAACAAATAATTGATATAGACTATTCTAATCTTTAATTCATGATCTTAAAATAATAGGTTAAAGCCATCTGGAGTATGTTATTGCTTTCTTCTCAGTAGGGGCAATTGGTTCCTCACATTTGGACCTGTACATGAATATTAACACGGCATCTCATCCCTGCTAAGATGCATTACTACTTAACCTGTTACTGCTTCAGACAATTTAGAAACTATTTCATTTGAAAGTCTCACTTGATGAATATATATGATAAGAATAACAACAAGAACATTTCTCCGTTACCATGGGAACCATGAGCCATCACATTATCATTATCATTACCAATGCCCAAACTGATGCAGTGCATTGGAGTGTTAGACTCATAGGGAGTACCTGCAATTAATAATCAATTCAGATCATATTACCCACAGCTCAAAGTTAGTTAATAATCTGAGGTGCTTTCCCCTGATGGAATCTGTACCTATAGCTATTATTCTAGATACTATATGGTACCTATGTGGGAAGCAAACCCATGACTTCGGCATGACAAGTAAACACTTAAACCACCAGGCAAACCCATTTGTCATATTAAAGGAATATGCAACAAGCAACATGTTGATGGATTCATATTGTCATGAGATTCAACACAAAACAACTTTTCACAGTAACCATGGTGATCAAATATCATGTGAAAGGAAAGGCAAAGAGCAAAGAATTCTAACAGAAAACTGAACCAGGATGAGAGAATAACACTGTGAATGTTTTCCACTTTCAACACCAAACCCCCACCCCCCCCAAAAACATGCACAATAATGAAACATTATGACAACATAAAACATGAACACTAACTAACATCTCAATTCAAAGTAAACCACAGGAAAATTCTTGCACAAAGCAAACATCTCTCTTAGAACATGACAAACTGAGGATACAATAGTTAAACCACAAAATTCATTCTATTCTGAAGTTTTGATCAAACTGTCTCTGAAATACTTCTACATTATACTCAACTGATGATGCAGACTTATAGATGAGGGTCTTTGCCTTAGTATCAGCCATGTTATAAATATAATACATGTCACCTCTAAAAGTCGTTTGATTCTTAAAATTATGTTTCAAAATAGCACACACAACAAATTCCGACTGATAAGAACACATGAACATCAATTCAAATTTCAACTTCATCAATCAAGCAGCAACAATATTGGGGAAGATATTTCAGGAGCATGCTGAAAGTTGAAAGGTGTTGTCATTGCAAACAATTTGGAATTTTCAGTTCAATTATTACTTCCTCAAATTATAGCTTAGAACATCATGAACCAGAGAAAGCCGAAGGCTTGAAGGCAGACAATACTTTCAAATTTCAGATGATAGGATATGACCAGCAAATCTTATTCATGATCAGTAAAATTTTTGGTTGCAGGACACAGCGTCTGATGAATAATAAAATTAGCGGAAACACTTGTCATGTAGTGAGTCATAAGAGAGGATCTTCTCTGTAGGGATGTAGGTCACTAGACCTGCTTGGATTGCAGAATACTATGACTGATTTGGCACTGGCTTGACAAGGCACGATTATTACACCAGTCAAAATGGATAAAACACTGGCCTGCTTTTTGACCAGTTTGAACATGCTCCCACATTTTCTGGTTGAGAAACTTTGCCGAGAGCATACTACCAACAATGTCTCCAAAACTTACTTGAAAAATCTGATTTCTAAGTCAAATTTGGCCTCAATGGCACCAAAAAGCAGAGCCATGCAAAATGATCAGCATACATCATTTTGCAATCTATTCCCACTATCTTTTGACTAAAGTCATCAAGAAATAACAAATGCTCCTGGATCAAATTAGAACCATGGAACTGCGATATGGTAACACACCAACATGAGTCAAAGTCAAATGGGTTGCCATGGAAACAAAAAACATATATTCTAAATATACCTAAATAGCAAAAGTCAGCATTCAACAACAAGGTCTTGTTTGTCCACCATTTCACGAAAGAATACCTATTAGTTTTGGAGAAATGGTCACTGAGATAGAAAAACATGCAAATTATCTGAAAATATAATGATCAAGGGACGGACAAGCAGATGGGTGCTACATCTACCATTAAATATTCCCAAAGAATAATAAGTCAGGTGGGATCAAAGATATGTTTTTCAACTTATGCATGTATACAGACTTCTCTCCATGACAGCTTGGTCAAGTGACATCAGTTATCAAGTTGTGAAGGTGTGAACAATGTCAACATTGAAAGCATTGTAAAAATCGAACCTATACCTTAGGAACAAATACATATTTGTTTAAGTACATTTTGAAAGGAAACAACAAATATAGGCATCACAGTAATTGGATGTGCAAAAAGTGACAGCCATTGTGTCACATTACACCTAAATCTTTGAAGAATTTTTAGAAAGAACAGAGCTATGACAGTTCCTGTGATTTTTTAGAAAAATGCTTAGCCCTTGTACTTTCACTGGAAAAGTAAACAAACAACACTAGAAAAACAGAGGACATAATATTTCTTCCATATCTGAATAATCTAGATGTTGTGAAAGATTATTACATATTGCAACATAGCAACACAGCTGTCATGGTCATGACTGGCATCAGTTTAAACTCCATAGTCATTGTAGTTTCACACATATTGCAAATGGAAAGGTTAACAATAGACAATGCATCACAACACAAGCTCAAAAAGGATTCAAAACAAAACATTCAAATCATTCAAACCCAGCCTGTCAAACCTAACCTCAGGCTGTTCACTTTGTATAAATCTATAAGAAGCAAGTTTCAGACTTTCCAATTTGTGACTTTCATACTTTCCACAGTGAGATTTAAGAAATGCATGGTATTCTAAAATATGTCAAACAACCTCCATGTAAGCCTAATAACGATGTTGGCATACCGTCTTGAGGGTCTGAAGTAACCACTCAAGCATCAGTAGACATAAGCCTATTTGTTTAACATGTATCAATGTTACATTCTAATGCATCAGTTTCAGTCTCGCTTTCTGTCAACTCTTTTGTTACAAAGGAACCTATGTGGAAAAGAAATCCTAAAAAGTTTTTCTGGATCAGTTCTCCATGACATGTTCGTTGTTGCCTTGCCTATCTTCTGGCACATCCTGAAACTGCTGATACCACTGATGAAGTTCACGCAGCTTCACCGACACAGACTCACGCTGTCGTTCCGCCAACAGTGACCGCAGCTCGTGGGCCATCGGAGCATCACCGGGAGGGTACACAAAGAAGGGTTTGTCTCTTATCATTCTGTTCTGGTTGAAGGCACAAGTTTTGAGATGTTCACCGATCGGATTATGGCCAGAAAAGTGCCACTGTTTCACAGGGCTAAAGGCCGTGCTGAATCTCCACCTCTGAAATGAATAAGAATGAAAGTTGTTTACTACTATTAGTACTAATCACATAACAGAAGATTGGTGATAGACACATAGGCCGAAGTACACATTCCTGTTCAACATATATTTTTTAATAGAGTCACCTCTTCTGCCTCAGGGTTCATACAGAATTTCAAGAAAAAAAATTTAAAGCTTTTTCAAGGCTTTTTTCTAGGCAATATTAATGCGAATATGACAAGAATCAGAGTAAATCAAATACAAATAATAAAAAACACAACTTCTGAGCACTGTTAGGTTCCATCTGAAATTCAAAACAGCATAAAGCAAAACCGTGCCTACACAGACATCAAGATTTAAGACCAGTAGACCTGAGTAAGTTTGTAGCCATCCAAACACCATGAACACCAATGAAAGAATATAACCGGACAGAATTTTCATACTTTTAAAACTTGTAAAAACAGTTGTAAGCAACCTATATTACAAACATCCACATCTAAACCCACACTTTAGATGTTACTTAGCAGACACAGTATCTAGATATTAATCAACACCAGCCAATCAAAACCATTTGAAACCAGTTTGAAGAGTTCTTCAGTAATATCCTGATATGTTGAGGGAGGGAAATTGGGGAGTTGGGCTGGTTTTTCAAACAAAACTGAGGAAGTGGTTTTCATCCAACTTACAAACCGACTGAAAATATACTTTAGACATAATTTCAGTATCTGGCATTTACTGTTGATATCAACTGGGATGCAACTGACAGCCAACACCCTGCCTTGCATGCTCAAGGCACATGCTCTGGACGTGCTAGCCATGTACTGTACATGCTCTGTCCCCACTACCCGTTTTGTGAGCAACAACAGGTAATACTGACAAAACAACCAGAGCCTAGTGGATAAAACCATCAAGCTAGTTAGGTAAGGTTTCAAGTTCAAAACCATGTATAGGTACATATACTGGTATCGGTATGTACATTGAAAGTATTCAATAATATGATATTTTACAAAACAAAAGTTATATCAATCTTCAAACCATGTAAGAATTCAACATCAAGGGCTATTCCTTAGAAAATCCCTTGGATGTAGGCATGTCTGTAGATAATCCACGGGAATTCATGGAGAATGCCTGCAAAACTGCCTGTACTCGGTAATTGGAGAACATGGCGAGACAATAGCGGGACAGTACTATAGGTTTATAACTATGGATATACCATTTATACAACATCCTTATTAATTTGAACAACATTTCAGCGTAGCTACAAACACTGTTATGAAGCAAGTGGGCACTTGCTTGATAATGATATTAGCATCCACACCTAAATGTCTTCATAAATAAAGAAGTTCTATATCCACTGAAAATCACAAACAAGGGCAGCTTTACGCAAAACAGGGAGTATTCTGGTGGTGATAGTCAACAGATTTCCACACTGTATTATTGAGAGTGAGCTACAAACACATCATGCTCAAAGGGCAAGGGAGGCAACTGGCTATATTAACCAGCCAGCTACAAATGGGTACGTTTTGAGGATGAGGCTGTGTGATAACACGCTGATTCTAACAGGCAGCATGTGTTTAACACTCCCTAGTGAGTCCATTAAGGTAAAAGAATGCCAGAAAAAAGGTGATACCCATTGGTCAAAAGGTGTGGAAGGCACATAACAATGATAGCTGATCATAACATTGGTACCACTGGTAGCACAATGACTGAGCCTAGTTTCAATTCCAGCCTAGTTAGGTAAGGAAGGAAACTTCTCTCAGGAAGAAGCCCTGGGGCTGACAAGAGCATAAATCACGTTCAGAGATAGAACTGTAACATTAGTGCTTGTCTATAAAACTTTAAACAAGTAAAACAAGCAAAAGGTTTCTACTTTCCCCACCTTTGCCATGGTTCCAAATAATCCAATGGTAAAATTCTTAATGCAAAACGATGCAACTTCCCACTTTAGTTTAAAGTATCATGAACATAAACTTCCTGGAAGTTTTAAGAAATGTTCAGTCACAACTTTTCCAGGCCTTCTAACATTTGTTCCCTTGTCAAGTATTTCAAACACAAAAACTGTAGTTCCAAAATCTTTTGTGCTCCATAATTAGATAATGTGACTGATTGCTTGGTTGTTAGGTCACCACAACCAATCTTGGATTATATAGATATATAAAAAGAGAGCAGCAAAAGGAGGAAAAGTATCCAAGGAAAGACTGACTGCTATTGTGTTGCAGTGCAAGTGGTGAAAAACTGAAACCTCTCGTAATAGGTAAATCAGACAATCCAATTTGTTTTCAGAATGTCAAGGAAGAGACACTCCCAGTTTTTTGGAGAGCCAATAAAAAGGCTTGGATGACATCCTATCTCTTCACTGATTGGTTGAACCAAATTAACAGACAGATGAAGAAACAAAAGAGGCGGATCCTACTTTTTATTGACAATGCACCATCACACCCTCATGACCTGTGTCTTAGCAATGTGACCGTAAAGTATCTCCCACCAAAAACCACATCTGTGCTTCAGCCGCTTGACCAAGGCATTATCCGTGCTTTCAAGCATCGTTATAGGAACTTGTGAAATCAATCACCATGTTGGATGTTGTGCAATGGATTTATACTTTCAAGCATCGTTATAGGAACTTGTGAAATCAATCACCATGTTGGATGTTGTGCAATGGATTTATACTTTGTGGCAGGAAACTACGAGTTTCACCATCACCAAGTGTTTCAGTGCATGCGGATTTTCCACTGATCGTGGTTCTAATCCTGATAGTGACAATGAGGATGATGACATTCCGTTGGCAATGCTTGTTGCAAACATGGCAAACACAGCCTGTACAGCTCAAGACTTTGTTGACTGCGACACAGATATTCCAACGGAAGACCCACATGACAAGGAATGGGAAAATGATATTTTGTCAAGTTTTATTGACGATGCAAAATGTATGGTGGATTGTGATGATGCAGGTGATGATGATGAGCCACCAGTCAAAGATCTAACGTACGCACAAGTATTGAAAATGTTCCGAGAGATCAAACATTTTGCCATGGTGAAAAATGAACAACATCTGCTTCATAATTGATTCATCTAGAATCTGTCACTGAAAATATGGTTATCAAACAAAAGATGACAACCAGTTCTCAATCCTTGCTGACAGATTTCTTTAAGTAGTATATGTATGTCAATAAAAAGAAATGAATTGTTCATCTGTGTTCCTGTTGTATTTGTCACATGTACATGTATCTGTCAAGGTAAGGGACGTAACTCCATTTTTTAACCCAACACTCTACTATCCTGACTTCTGTCTAATTCGGACTTTCTTGACAGTCCAAAGGGAGTCCGAATTAGACAGAGTACACTCATGTCACAGGATAAACGTATCTTAAATATTTCACAGAGTTGTTAATATAATACATATCTGAGAAGTATACACAGGCTTCAAGCAAAGACGTATTTCCCACTTGGTAACTATAGAGTTATACATCAACAACATTTTTACTGACAGTATCCAAACCTTTTCTGGTTTTACTGCGTACCGAAAAATGTTCGCACCCTGGTCTAAATATTACAAACATACCAATATATGAAATATTTTATATAGTATGGTTGGATTTCCAAATGGGTACACAACAACGGTAGAAAAAAGGAATGTGCAAACACTACAAGGTTGTTTATTATGTTATTATCTGAAGATGTAGAGACTTTGAATCGAAATAAAATGCCCACTTGATGTCTTTGGAATTAGGCGTTGGCGAAGGCTATCATAGAACTTACAGTTGTATATAACATGAACTTCGTCTTCAATAGTATTTTACATAATACAACATTATCATTAACACTAGCCAGACATTTTCTCATGAACTGAATACCAAGTATATTACATCCTGATCTAAACATTGTAAAGATTTGTTTGTTTTCTTTAATAATGTTAGACAAAAGATATTTTTCACAGTTCAACAAAGATTTATGAGAGTAACAGAAACACAGTGATTTGTGATCATGAAGGGATGAGTGCCACTCTTGGTACAGACAATCATTTAAGTCTTTCAACAAATTTACAGATAAATATTTTTATATCACCAACAGATTTTGTGTTCCATACAATTCCAAACCCATATCTGAACAATAAGTGCTTAACATAACTTAACCAAGTTGGTCGTTTTCTAGATTCAATTGACAATAAAAACTGATAACATTGATAAGGGTATCTATCAGGATGCATGTGTAATAATCTTAGCCAATATTTAATACATTTTAGTATGTAAACATGTAACAAAGGGAGTTGACCGCTTTCCCCATAACCAACAGTATTTGGAGATTTATAACCAATTTGTAGCATGAATTTGCAGAACTTCCGATGTACAATTTCAATATTCTCTCACTTTTGAAAACCCCAGATCTCAGAGCCATATCTATTGGTACAATTTTCTTATTGAAAATATATATTGCATCAGAAAAACACATATCATACCGTCCTATTAATGACTTAACAGGCCAGAGTGCTTTACTAGCTTGCATAACATAAGTCCAAGGTACTTATAAGCACTTACAGTTTCCACAGGTGAACCATTATATAGCCATTTTTCATTTTTAGACACTGGACCACCCATCTTGAAGACAATAATTTTACTTTTATCAATATTTATATCCATGCCCAATTTGTAAGAATACATGTGCAACGCGTCAAGACAATGTTGGAGTTTAACAACAGAGTCAGCAACCAAAATAAGATCATTTGCAAACAACAATGCAATGATGTTTAGCATTTTTTCAGATATATAAATGCCATCTTGAAATTTAGTTTCTAGTAACAGTTTGAATTCATTTATGAACAAAGAAAACAGCACAGGGCTGAGGACACAGCCTTGACGCACTCCACAGGAGCTGTCAAAATATTCAGTTAATTTTCTAGCAAAATCATATGATACAGTGGCTTTAACACTACTGTACATATTTCGTATCAAGGTAAAAAATTTACCACGAATTCCAGTTTGTAAAAGAACATATAATAATTTATGCCTGTTAACCATATCAAAAGCCTTACAAAAGTCTATTAAAGCAACATATAGTTTAACACCTTTGCGAGTTATATATTTCTGTACAAGGGTCTGTAGAATAAAGACACTATCAACAGTGGAGTGATCCTTTTTAAAGCCTCCTTGGTATTCACCAACTAGTTCACAAAATTCCACATAGTATTCCAATCTTTTATTTAAAACTGCAGAGAAGAGTTTGCTTATCACATTTAGTAAAGAGATTCCTCTAAAATTGTTTGGATTACTCTTACTACCTTTCCTATATAGTGGCATAATGATACCAGTAGACCAAGATATTGGACAGTATCCAGTACAGTGTTCCCAGAAATTATTGAGAAAATCTTTGGGTTTTTTTCTAATGATGCTAAGATTGGAAAAAGGGCTTTCACTATGCACTAAGCATACTAAATAAGGGAGACAACTCTTGAAGGCTTAGCAGGCAGCTCATTACGTCAAGAGTTATCTCCCTTGTCTGAGCAGACGGCTTCCTGTGTTGACATGGCAGAATTTACAGCAAGAGAGAAAAGAAAGCTCATTCTAGATGATTTTGAAAGGGGTGAGGCTGATGCTAAAGTGTTAGCTTGTAGACATGGTATTCCTCTGTCTACAGTATACAGAACTTTGAAGAATATTCAAACAGGAACCGGGATAGAGCACAAAGCAGGGGCAGGTCGGCCTTGGAAATTCAGTGTTGTGGATCGCCGAAGACTTGGGCAGATTGTGAGTAGGGGCAAATTGAAAAGTGTTGAGAACATCAGAAATGAAATGATTAGCAGAGGAAGTCCTCAGGTATGCAATGAAACAGTTAGGCAGGAATTACAGAGACTTAATTGGGTGAAAAAACGTGGAATTCCCTCGCCCTTGATGAAAGATGCACAAAGGAAAAACGTTTAAACTGGTGTCAGGCTCATGAAAATCAAGATTGGGATAATGTTTTCTTTTCGGATGAAAGTTCTGTTTGGCTTTTCCCTAATTGTGTGAAAATTTGGACCAAAGATACTGTCAAACCTATCTACCAGCGACCAAAACATAGCCCGAAGTTTCACATGTGGGGTGGCATATCGGCTCGTGGAGTGACGCCATTGTGTGTTTTCATGGGAAACTTGACAGAAGAAACATACGTTGACATTCTAAATGGTCACCTTCTTCCGACAGTACAAACATTGTATGAAGATGATTGGATTTTCCAGCATGATAATGACCCAAAACACACTGCGCGCTACACAAAACAATGGTTGTCGGGCGAAAATGTTCAAGTTTTAGATTGGCCCAGTTACAGCCCAGACCTAAACCCAATTGAGAATGTGTGGGGAGTCATGAAGGACAGAATAAACCAAAAGGGACTGAGAAATATTGAAGATATGAAGGCCGAGGTGGTCCAATATTGGGATACCCTGTCACACGATTACCTACAAACTTTGATGGGTAGTGTGCCTAGGCGTATTCAGGCATGCATTGCTGAGCGAGGAGGTCTAACAAAGTAATAAAACAAGACTGAGACTGTAAAAGGATGATGTTTTAACATGTTTATGTAAGTAAAACGCCAGAAGTTAATAAACGTAATGAGTTACATGACGCAACATGATTCTCAATAATTTTTGGGAATACTATATGTAATATCTTATTAAAGAGAGTAACTAAATATGGCACAGGACATCTTCATGATACCATCATCACCCGGGGACTTATTGCATTTCAAGTTTTTTATGGCATTAATAACATCCTGTTCGTTAAAGTCTACTGAGAGAATATTATCTGTAACACACTTTTTCACAAGACGCCAAAACACTGTACAATCATTAGAACTCGCTGCATCATGTATAGCTTCAGTTATTGAATGCTTATGACGTTCCTTCTTGGCTCTACATGTATACTTGAAGTTATTTCTGCTTCATGTCTCTACCACAGGTTTTGAATATATACTGTAGAATCTCCAAAGCCTTTTCAATATCAAAATGTAACATGTCAACAAACTTATTAAACAGATTCTTTGAACTTTGACTTTTCATGTTTTCACACTACTGTTTTGCATTATCAGGTTTCCATTTAAACTTACATCGAACACTGTTATTAACATTGTCATCTGGGACTGGCACAACCACAATAAACAGAAAATAATACTGTGAGGGGGAGATGATCAGATTCTGTACGAGAGACAACTCTAAAGTCCTCCACACAGTGGTATAAAGCAGAAGACACTAGAACATAATCAGGTGCACTGTAGCCTGTTGGGCCAATGTAGGTGAAGTCGCCTTCATCAGAAAACCTGCCATTTAATAAATACAAACCAAACATTTTACACAATTCTAGAAGATCTCTTCCATAGTTGTTCACAACTTTGTTTCTATGGTTAGGAAACAATTGTGGAGCATCAAACTCCTCATATGTACCATCATCTAGTGGTAGGTATTATCATAATCAGGGCTGAACAAATTTTGAAAACTTCAGTCACCCTGCAGGGCGAGTACTTTATTTTTGTACTCGTCCTGCAAGATTTTCACTCGTCCTACTTTTTAACTAAAATAATCTGCAATCTCACCATGATCATGATGTGTTTTCTCGAATAAAAGATATTGATTCCTATAGAATGTGTTATTGTCTTTTATATAGTCAGTGAACAAACATTATTCTATACCTTAGGATCCAAATACGTACCTCACATATACAATCTCTTGTTCAGTTATAGCACTGTCAGTTGAGCCATCTGATAAGACACTGACAAATCTACTCTTCTCAAGTTCACTAGCTGTATTTTCCTTCACTACATTTGCTATGGATAGTACAAAAGTCGCACAAGCATTCCTATTCAAATAGTTTGTTCCAAGGGAGAGGCCATTCTTGGACTGTAATTGGCAAAAACTCACAAATTTTGAAAAAGGTTCCCCTTCCATGGCAACATAATAAGCTGTATGTAAAAAGCTTGTTATAGATCACGCTGTTTTTTTCGTCAACTTTCTGCATTGACTTAGTGTATTGTGCTGTTTGTGGATTTTCAACGACTTTCTCATGTTCACAACACTGAATGTGCTTCCTACTTTTGTCGTGGAATTTCAGTGTCTCCCTCCTAAATTTATCTCTAAGACCTATCACAAGTCCACATTTTGGATCTGACAGTTTGGGGTATTTTCGGCATGGAATACAAAATAATTCATCTTCCGACTCGCTAAATTTCGCCCATTTAAATTCCTTAAACCACGTTGGTTGTACTAAACGTTTTCGTTTTTCTGTCATATTTCTTTTGACTCAGCTTTCTTTGTTGAATTTGTTTTTCTTCCGTTTTCTTTTCCCATCTCCTGCCCCTCCCACATACTTTCGAATGTGCATGCTGGCGTTTGTTAATGCTAGCAACAAGCCCCTTACATCCACGACAATAGCAACAGTAGAATTACCTCCCCTCCTTATGTATTTAACACTGTTATTGATTTATTATTGCATAAGCGACACGATCAATATTAGTACGCTGTTATTGATCTGTGCACGTTTTCGATTCTTAAATGGCTTGTAAAATACTTTGTTTAATAAATTGAAGACGTTATGTGTTTTATTTGACAGCAAAAAAACGGTACTCGCCCGATAGGACGAGTAGTTTGTATTTTCAACTTGCCCGACATGAGGTACCACTCTTAAATACGAGCGGACGAGTGGATTTGTTCAGCCCTGATAATGAATATAATCCAGCTCTGTGCCAGTGCAGCTGTTGAAGTCTCCACAGATAATAAAATCGCACTTAGGAAATTCTTCCATAATTTTAAATAAGTTCCATGTTATCATTACAAGAGGGTGATTCTGGTTTTATGTAAACACATCCTAAAATAATTATTTTATTTGGGTTTAAAGGACGTTTAGTAACAAGAAAAACACAGTCAATCCACTCATCGTGAAATCTTGTGAACAGAGATGAAATAGCATTGCTTACACATATACCAACACCACCACTGTACCGTCCTAGAGTGTTACGTTTAGGTCTCACCGACTGAAAAGCTGTAAAATCATCCAGTATCTCGTTAAAATCCTCATCAGTTTTGGCCCAAGTTTCAGTTAGGCATATTATTAAATACTCAGAAATAAATTGTATAAAGTCAGGGTTAGTAATTTTGCTGAAAAGACCATTTATATTCCAGATACTGAATCTTGGATTATTTCAATTAATCCACCAATTATGCCATACATTCTTGACTTACATTACAATATGACTGCCATGTGACCTTCTGCTCTGCATCCTTGACCTTCTCCCAGACCTGTATAACAATACCACGTTCATCCAGTAGACTACAGCAGATGTCACGGAGCAGTTTACAAGTGAGGGCCAGGTTACACAGGCTGAACGAGTCTAAGTGTCTGGCAACGTGCTGCAGCACCTCGAAGGGAAGATTCAGAAGCTCCATACCTGTAACCGTGACGACAGACATCTGATACAAACACACATGTCCTTGTAATTCACTAGAAGCTTGAATCCAAGAATTCATATGTTTAAGTATACAATATTGGTTATCAAAAAAATGGTAGTTACTAAGTAGGCAGAATAAGCCAGCTCCAGTGAAATGACACCAACCCTATTATACAAATTTGGTACAGAAAATAACCATTTGTGTACATGCATGCTTATATCACATGCATTATGTAATGCTGAATAAATACAATGTACATTAAATCATTCATGTTACTCAGACATATGTCCTAATATTATACAAAGTTCTCAATAGCTGTTATCAATCAGACAAACTGAAGCTATCATTATTAGTAGTAGTATAATAGCTGTTTTAACTGAAGTGACAAATACAGCTGCACTATTACATGACTGAAGCTAAAATAACATTGAAGTCTATTAGAGTTTTATAATGATCCTTACACATGGTACATGATATAACACTGATTTCACTGAACATCATCACTACAGTTTCATTAAGAAGAAAAATGGAAAGAACATCTAAAGATCACCTTTAGCACCTGTTTTAGTTATCAACTGATTATAAGTTATTTCCACATATTATTTGATAAAATATATAATGGGGAATGTTATTAAACAAGCTGTAAGGATCTTAGCAAATATACTGCATCATACAGAAAGAAATGTATTGTGTATTGTATCATTGCATGAAAACTCATGAAGGATTGGTACCTAGGTTTTAGCTTCACAATTACATACACACCTGTATCATTCCAGGTAGGTACATCTGGCATGGAGAGGCGGGACTGCACTGATATTGGAGAGTAGGCTCGGTATGAGGTGAATACCTCCATATCCAGGTGATCACCAGCAGGCTTGGGAGCACAGTCAGAGGTAGACTCGGACTCCAAACTGTGCTCTGAGGTCGCGGTGGTCTGGTATTGCACACAGGGTATTGAACGATGATCACAATCATATTCATTGACAGGTATCTGATTACTGTGTTCACAATCTGGGCTGACATTTTGAGTTGGACAGTTTGTGTCCATATCATCGGATTGGCCTTTGTCATTTTGATCTTTGGTGGTAATTGGAACATTGCTGTCAATTGTTTCTGCTAAACCATAGCTCTCTAATAATGCACTATGTACAACAGACACACCATGTTTTCTTGGCTGAAAGCGTCGAAAGGAAAATGTACATCCAAGATATGCCAGAGGACATCTTTGTTCCATCCATCCATTCAAACAACTTTGGATATCATTGTGAACATTCTTAAAGTGCCATGCATACTCATCTCGACGGAATTCCTGAGCACATAAAAAGGTGAACATTTCAGGGGGTTTGGGTTGGTACTTTGTGATGCAGTCTATGTTAATATCCACGCCAAGGACATCACAGAGTCGTGTATTGTTGTCCAGTTTCCTTGTCAAGTTCTTGCTATTGTTATTTGTCACTACCACTTCATCTACATCTTGAGCAGGTGTCATTATATCAGTGTCCACGGGTTCTTCAGTATTATCACACCTGGAGACATCTGGCATCGGATTAGACTGTTCACTGGGCACTTGGTTGGTCTTCTTGTTTTCTTGGTCACCAGTCTCATTAATATTCTTTAGAGAATGGCTTGAAATAGCCATATGATTGGAAGCGAGATCGAGTGTTGTTGAAAGACTATCGGCAGTTTGTTTGGTGGCTCTGATTAGTCGACTACACACGCTACGTTGCAATCCTGGGGGATAGTTCCCAAGATTCCATGGCGTATTACCACCTTCGTCATCAGACACATTTCTTGAAGTTTCTTCTGATGTGAGCATGTCAGATTCCATTGAGCTACTTCGATGACTGAAAGGGGCTGCTGGGTATCTAGTGGTGAGGCGATTTCGCAATATTCTCTTTGTCTTTTTCGGAGCATTCAGTGTTTCAGCCAACATCCTTTGGTCCCGCATTGCCAGTGCAACATCCAGCTGCCCACAATGAACTTTCAGAATGTTGGAAGGTAGTGGCATCTTTTTCTTATCTTCCACAGAATACATTGGCCATCGGTTCCATTCAATGGGACAACACAGAACACTAGCAGGACACACCTCAAGATGAATTCCCAGTTTCTTCCGCTGCATAACAAGTGGGCAACCATAGAGGAAGTTGATGCATGGAACTCGTTCATCTGGACATAGGTAGGAGTGTTCTGACTGCAAACATTGATGAAACCGTGCTCCACAACCAACTTCACAGACAGCCATTGGGCAGCTTGTGGTGTAGTCTGCCTTGGCTGCACAATGGCGACTGATACAACTTTCACAGTGGACATGAGACATGGTTACACACATAGATCATGCACTATACCTCCCGTGGTATATGACCCATACTGATCAGTCCTTTATCTTCAGTCACAGCAGTGGACCATCTGGGTTTACAAAAATAAAACAGACTTTCAGAATTGGTTCAGGTTATAAATTGTATAGTTCCATCATGTCAGTGTATGATTGCAAAC
This sequence comes from Haliotis asinina, assembly GCF_037392515.1. Lineage (NCBI taxonomy): Eukaryota > Metazoa > Mollusca > Gastropoda > Lepetellida > Haliotidae > Haliotis > Haliotis asinina. The sequence continues at coordinate 35,456,722 of NC_090293.1, read as the reverse complement.
AAATACAGTGGAAACCTGATAAGTAAACTTTCAAGGGACTCGTCAAATTTGTTTACTTATCAGGTTTTTTACTTATCCAAACTTATCAATATCTCCAAATGACAGAGTAACGGATAAGTTTTGTAAGTAATATAACATGTTTTATTGCACCGGTCTACTCACTGATACTCCCAAGCTACATATAACAATGAACAACTCATCAGGGCTGGCCTCCAGTTGTCAGTGTATTGTAAACTGCTTACGCCAGAGAAGCTGTAAGTGGGATGTTTATTTACTTGGTGACAGACACATGTCCCTCATGTCGCATTATGTGGTGATCGCTAATTTAGTTATCAGGTCTCGTTTGGTCAGTAATTTACTTCCAGGGACCATGTAAAAACGTTTACTTAAGCGGTATTGGTTACTTATCCAATTTTAGTTAACAGGACTCAAATAGAGAAGATTAATGAAGAAGTTTGCCAGGACCAAAGAATAGTGTTTACTTATCCGATATGTTTAGTTAAGCGGTTTTTACTTAGGCGGTTTCCACCGTAGTGCCCAAATGGAAAACGTCATCACTGTACATCACCAAAAGTTTCCCATATATTGCCTGTCATCAGCCAATTACCAATAGAGCTGTTTGTTCTTGTTCTTTTGCAGAATGCAGAAAAGCTCCAATCCTTTAAGTCTTTGCAGAGTTACCCCAACAAGCTAAATAAGCAACATCAATTCATACTGTTAAATTTAGTGCACATTTACCTACTCATACCAAAAGGTAATGGAAACAAATGGAATGGGGCGACATGGTAACTGATACAAAGAAAGGTTACACTAGGCCATGGAGCCATATGATTTTAGTTCACTATGGACATCTACATGTGGTTATAATGCCATTTTGCACACTCATACCATTCTGTTACCAGATCGTGGTCAGACCTGGTCTTCAGCAACTCATTGTCATAAAAGGTGACCCACAGGATCAGATGGTCAGATGACTTGTTGACTTGGTTGATGCATGTCATCATATCTAAATTGTGGGTATTGATGTTCAGGATGTCAGCCACTGAATTGTCTTATTGTCCTGACAGAATTATTTACAACACCGTTTAGGTGGGAAATGCTAATTGCAGCATCACCATGGCTGCACAAAATACAGACAAAAGCAAATGAAATTGAAGCTTACTGAGTGAAATGAATGTGTGCAAACACAAAAATAGATTCACATAGCACTGGAGGAAAATTAGTGAATCATTAGAACCCCAATTTCGCTGGCTTTCATTTCAACATGTTTTATTTTTTTCAACTTTATAGGCTGCTTTGGCACTTTTAGATGACTTGTTTCAGTAAGTGCATACTGAAAGGTATCAGAATCTGCAAAGTTGTGTTTTACGTTACATGTGACCTTTAATCATTCCATACCTAAGAATAGATGGGGTTTTGTTTTATAGAAAGCCTTCCCTAACCCTAACCCCAATCCTCACCCGAAACCCAACATAATGTTAAATCTAAACACTAAACACTACACTTAATTAATAACCCCGATAAATTAAAATAATAATAAATAGAATACATTTCAAGACGGGGTTACGGTCGGAGCTCTTACCATTAATTTCTGGAACCCTGAATTACTATAATCTATCAAGCTATCCTGTAAATGTCAGATTAAACTTGATTTTCAAATTTATAAAAATAGTAATCAACAACAGTCCTTCAGTTACTTCCGAGCAGAAAATGCTACCGCCTGGCCTAAAAGTATGACGATACCAGTAATCGCCATATAAAGTATGACAGTGCAATGTCATGTTTGGTTTTGTATACTTTTACTAATAATAGGTTTCCTTCTGGTTTTCATCTAGATTTTTCCATTTATGTTTAGGTCAAATGCATTCTAGATCCCGAAGTAAATAATTCTATATCGAAATGAAAACATCTGGATTACCTTGAGTCATCGTAAAGTATTTCTTAACATTTTTGTTTGATGTGGAAGAGGCCACAGCTGATGGAAACGCGATGTCCCACATAAAGATAACACGTATATGTTTTCAAACCCCGAGTTAAACATGAACCAAGGAGATATAGTATCTTTCAATCGTACGTCTGAATCTTATTCGACGATTATTTGTACCTAAATATCTTTCCTCCGATATCATTGAGGCCATCGATAAGTATTAATAAGGACATTACGAAAACAAACGCTCAGCACAAAAAAAACAATTTGATTATCAGAGCTATATAGCGGCACTGACAATTCCAAGATAGTATTGCGCACACATACAACGTACATGGGAAAATGACATGTTCGAAAATTACTCTAATAGTACACAATAAAACTTAAGGAATATATTTGTCCAATGGAAAATGTTTTATTATTCATTTCCTCATAACCGGAAACAATCATTTGTCATGAGCTACTTCCGTGTTTAAACAGCAAGGTTCAGAAGTGGGAAAACATTGGCTGATAACTTGGATATTTTTGCATTTTGAGAAGGTACCACACACGAGATATTCTGTAACCCAATATGTGTAGTTGGACTTATGAAACTCTTTCACAAATTGTATAAATGTACTCGAATGTTGGCTATAGACAAGTTTAGCGACTGTGAAAAGCTACAGCAGAAGAGGCCCCGCACAGGAAATGATATTTATTAATTTAATTTTCTCCAGTTAACATTTTAATTTTCTAATGTTAACATATAAGTGAACTTGAAATAAGCGAAATTTAATTGAATTATCTAAATGCTAATGTTTCCTGTTAACATTTAAATGAACATGAAATAAGCGATTTTAATAGAATTATCTAGTAATACCCCCACTGTCCTAATGATATTGTCCTACAATTTGTGGTATCATGACTAAATTTGAGGCTCTGCACAGTTCCATATGCCTTCATGGAGACAATGAAGTCAAGTATGGTGCAAACCAGTGTCACTGTGGTAGGAGACAGTAAATAATGAGAATTGTTGAAGCAGCAGGAACACAACAAATGGCATGAATGTAGTTTCACTGGCACATCCCTAACCAGAAAAAGCCTGCTCACCATGGAACAATTCACAGACTCACACTAGTGCACCCAGGGTATCATTACAGCGATGGGTGACTCATGCGCCATTGCTCCCTTTTCCCATATTTTCAGAGCCAAACAACCTTTGGTCTCCCAATCTTTTACGGACATAGTTAGGTTAAACTTTACTGTGTAATCAAATATATCCAATCTGAAACATGTCAGTCCAGGGCTTGTCAGTGCAGTTCCAGAACCAATGGATCAACAAAGATGCACCATCATGCATTGTGTTTTTGTGCTTGCACGTCAATGCAGTGCATATAACCTTGTTGAATGAACAGTTATCAACAAGTGATGGTGATAAGGAATAGTACCCTCTAATTGCATCACTACTTAACTATGTCAGTGCAGTTCCAGAAACAACTGCCAGGGGTTTACCTTGAGTCCTGTATTTGAGGATCCCTGGAACTCACACTCTTAATTTTAAGGGGTCACAGACTCTTAAATAATATTATTTATTCTATGTTATAATATTGTTGCAATTCAGTTACTGTTATTGTGTTTTGTATCATGATCATCACAGTAATTAAACTGAAAATGATGTCATAACCTGGTCAGTATCAGACTCCGTGATAACTTATTGTTACTTGATCAACACGTTATAAAAAAGTACTTGAATGTTTATTGCATCCCTGTGGACACACTGATCTATTTAGTTGTGTCCGTTGTCAATTATTATACATATATCACACACTAATTTGCATCTTGTAAATCCCTGCAATGGCTCAATAAAGATGCACCACTCTGCAATGTTTTTGTGCTTGCATGTACTAATGATCTTGTTGAATGAACAGTTATCAGCAGGTGATGGTGCTCATGGTCCTCAGGAAGAGTGTCCACTAATTGCATCACTAATTAACTAAGACAGTAATTCGGCAAAGCATGTTCAGCACTAAGTAATCTGAAAAAGTTCATTCTTTGATAACCCATTATTTTTCCCAGGGATATCTGTCAAGATGACTTTAATGGAATTCTTCGGGTGTACTTTCATTGCCTTTGGTCCCCCATTGGCAATGTTTGTATTCACTATTGCCAGAGATCCCCTCCGAGTGATTGTACTGATAGCAGGGTAAGTGTATTGAGAACATTCAGCCAGTATAGCCAGGTAAGTGACCTTACATCATTCTGTCTGGATAGCATGCTAAGTGAAGTGACCATGTTCCATTGCAATAACAGGGTAAGTGACCTTACATCATTCAACTAGGATAGTAGGCTAAGTTAAGTGGTAATATTCAACCAGAATAGGTGGTTAAGTGACTTAACACGTTTAACAGAATTCAACCAGGATGCTTGACTAAGTGTAGTAGCAGTGTTCAAACAGGATAATGGAGTAAATGACTTAACATTCAATTAACATAGACTTGACAATCAAGTAGGGTACAAGGTAAATGACTATATTCAACCAGGATAGCAGGGTAAATGGTCACAGAACATTCAACCAGGATAGCAGTTTGAATAATTTGGCAACATTCAAATAGGCTAACAGAGTAAATGATTTTAAGAGCATTCAACCTATCAGCCAGAATAGAAACCAGGATAGCAGTGTGAATGATTTAACAACATTCAACTAGCATAGCATGTTGAGTGGCCTGATAACATCTTGTATATTTTTTATGTCTATATAATTACTGACATTGCGGCCTATTTCTTTCAGAGCATTCTTCTGGTTGCTAGCACTGCTGATATCCTCCATACTGTGGTATGCTGTAGTTCCTCTCCAGAATGATCTAGCATTCGGACTGGTTTTCTCAGTTATTTTCCAAGAGCTGTTCAGGTTCCTCTTCTACAAACTTTTAAGGTAAATATTGCTTTTTGAAGATTCCTGTTGTGTTCAAAGCTGTGCCGATACAGCCTTGTGTCAGCAATATTCCAGCTACATGGCACCGGTCTCTAAATATTCGAGTCTGGACCAGACAGTTATGTGATCAACAGCATGAGCATCCATCTAGGCCATTGAGATATGATGACACATGACAGCCAAGGCCTCATGCCAGACTACCCATTCCCTTTAGTCACCTTTTACGACATGGGTGTACTGAAGATCAGTTCTAGCCCAGATCTTCATGGTTGTCCCCCTATGATCTCACTCACCTAGTTTGATGTAAGGAGAGGTTGGATACAGAATCTTCGTCTTGTGTTCTGTGAATGTTATGTATCTATTTGATCATATTTAGCATCTCTTTCTTCTTCTTTTTCATATTCAACATTCCTTGTTTGCAGGAGAGCTGATGAAGGCCTACAGAAAGTTAGTCAGACAGCCCAAACTGAAAACGTCACTCCGAAAGACATCTCCAATAAACACATTATGGCGTATGGTAAGTTTAATGATCTCCGAGAATCACTTACGTGATGTGGAACAGTGACTGAGGAGTCACTAGGAAGAATATATTGAGTACTGATGTATAGTATTCTGTACTGATGTATAGTGTTCTGTACTGATGTATAGTGTTCTGTACTGATGTATAGTATTCTGTACTGATGTATAGTGTTCTGTAGTGATGTGTAGTGTTCTGTACTGATGTATAGTGTTCTGTACCGATGTATAGTGTTCTGTACCGATGTACAGTGTTCTGTACTGATGTATAGTGTTCTGTACCAATGTATAGTGTTCTGTACTGATGTATAGTATTCTGTAGTGATGTATAATGTTCCCAGAAATATTTGAGAAAGTTGTTTTGACAAATGACTAATACATGTATTTACACTACTAATGTTTTACTTGAAAAATATTGAAAACTTGAAAACAGTATAAATATCTATTGCAATTGTAAACTAAAGAAGTTGTAACTTGTAACAATTTCTGTGAGGAATAATGGATAACAGCATGTTCAACCTACATGTGTCTGATTGTCAACACTCTAAGCAGACAAGAACATGAAACAGTCCTGTATATATGGGTACAGTTGAACCCTAGTGTCTCGAATTTGGAATCCTGGAGTTGTGTCAAACTTATCTTTGGTCCCTACCACTTTCCTTACATCTATCATTATTTCTCTGCTGACTGATGTGTCAAACACTCAGATATATCAAAGCGTTTCCTTTGTCCCCAACGAGTTTGACACATCTTATGCAGTACAATAAGTGAAATACGAATAATAACAATAATAAGGCCACTTATATGGCGCTGAACTTCACCGCACAGGTGTGCGTTAAGTGCACATAACACGATGGACATATGGCATCACATAACCTGCATGTGAAGCGAGATATGATATTCAGTCTCTGTATCACCATAAGATCACACTTATCCAGTAGATTCTTAACTGTTGTTGCTATGGCTGGTTTTCAGTGTCAGGTTTAGGCTTTGGCATCATGTGTGGGGCGTTCTCTCTGATCAACGTGCTAGCAGACATGGTGGGTCCAGGCACCATTGGTATCCATGGAGATTCTCGTTTGTTCTTCCTCACATCAGGTAAATATTTACAGCTCTTTTACCCTGTGGCGACTTTCATTTGATGTAGGCCTCCCAGAATGAATGTTTTGTGTCTTTTCTAATTCCTACTTTGATTAATTGGTTATTAATTATTTGATTCACTTACCGCATGATTTCTTTGTCAGCTCACTTTCTTCATTGAGTGAAAGTTGTGCAGGATATCTTGTCCTTGTGTTTTGTTTTGGCCTGACTGGGATCTGCATATTTCATGTCTTTGGGTTTCATTTCTAACTTGCATTTCCAACATTTCCAACTTTCACTTATTCTCATACACACAGTTTTCACTTTTCACATACACACAAACAGTTTTCACTCATTCACATACACACAAACAGCTTTCACTTATTCACATACACACAAACAGTTTTCACTTGTTCACATACACACAAACAGCTTTCACTTATTCACATACACACAAACAGTTTTCACTTGTTCACATACACACAAACAGCTTTTACTTATTCACATACACACAGTTTTCACTCATTCACATGCAAATAACCTTCACTCATTCACACACACTAACATGCAAAGGAATAGCAGTGCAACTGCCTCACTGTATGTTCTGTGTTCCAGCGTTCCTGACCCTGTGTTTCATCCTGCTACACACATTCTGGGGTGTGATCTTCTTCCATGCCCTGGACAAGAAGCAGTATGTGGTAGTGGCTGGTGTTGTAGCATCACATATGCTGGTGTCGTGTCTGGTGAGTCAGTCTAACATAGCTATGTGCATCATGTTCCCTCAGGGGCGGTGAAGTAACTTAGTGGTTAAAGCATTCACTCATCACACTGAAGACCCAGGTTCTCATCCCTACATGGTGCAATGTGTGAAGCCCATTTATGATGTCCCCTGCCATGATATGCTCACTCACTCACTCAAAACATTTTTCACCTTCTTTTTGTTGTCTGGTTGATGGCATATCATGGCAAAAAAAATTTTCCCACTTTCTTCATATTTCGGGTCGGTGGATCTGTAAACCATGTGATTGAAAAAGGGTCTGAATTATCTTTCTGTCTATCCATCTATCTGTCTATCCATTGTCACACTATTACCAAAAAACATTTAGCATACTTATTTGATCATGTTCTTGTATTTCAGTCACTACTGAACGAGAGGACAGAGCACCGCCCAGAACCACTCTACCTCGCAAGCATCGTGCCAGCTTACTTCATTATGATCCTGATGGCTGTTGTGGCCTTTTTCATGGCTGGTGGATCCCTCAAGAATATACAGAATGCCTTCAAGTGCAGGAAAGGGCGATATGAAATGGAGTGAAGGGTGAAGAGAGTCCCCAAAGCATTGTCGCATCATCATGTGAGGTGATCTGTCTGAAACCGGACTCATCAACGTCAGTTGACACCATTACTCTTTTTGACATGTTTGTCGTTCATCAAGAACACTTGTGCATCTGTAGAAACACACATTTGTAATGAAGCGCAGGATATCAGTATGTTTGAAGATATTTCAGGTTTGAAATCATGATTTCAAATGGTGTTATGGTAAGTGTTTTTGACATACTTATATTGTCATATCACTTGTAGCTCATGTTCTGAAAAATCTGGAAACACCTGAAAACCTCTATAAAATGGGTAAAGTGTGCTCAGCTTACTATTCTAAACCTGTTTGTGATCCTTCAATGAGATCGCTGTTCATGCTTTTGATCACTGGATTGCCTGGTTCAGACTTGATTATCTACAGACTATCACCGTTTATTAGTTAATGCAGTGTAAAACTAACTCACTCACTCACTGTGATCGTTATACAGTCTGGTTCTGTTGCTTTTGGTTTTCTTCAGAAAAAGTCAATCTCCGCAAATTTAATTGCTTCAATTCTCCCCCCATTATGGGGTATAACTGGAAATACTGTTCACTGCAGTGGTAAACCAGTATTACCAAGGATAGCATTCTGTGCATTACATTATTACCTCTGTTGCAATTAAATGTGGAAACTGCTTACACCTGATACCCGGAGGGTCTTACATTATTACTCATTTTGTCTAAAGCTGCAGAGAAGTCTTCGTCATTTCAGTTTTACACAGCTGCATTTCACATGGTGTTGCTGTATTTTTGTTTCACAAAAAAAGAGATATGTTTGTCTAATTTTATGTTCACATCTTTGCTCTTATTGTATATATTCCATTTTAATTATGTTTTACACAGGTGTTGTACAGAATTGTATATTGTATGTTGGTGATTGTTTGTACAGTGCCTGGTTATGGGTGTCTACATTTACACAGGCATGTTAGATGTCAAGCTAGAGCTAGAGCTGACGGTTACAGGATCTCATAGTAATCCCACATTTACCCACAGTCAGTCGAGTGCTTGTCAGCACAGAGTAGGTTTCTAGCCAAGTGGTACCCATCACCAATCAGCATAACTGTGGGCATGTTTCAATAGTTGATCTATTACAGCAGCAGAAATACTGTTTAAAGCTGCTGTCAAATTCTACAGATTCCCTAGGGGCCTGACATCCCTGACTGATTCAGTATGTTTGTGTTGACAAAATGTTATTTCATCCGCAGGTTCACTGTGTTATGTTGATCATAGAAATGACATGAAGTTTCATCAATGAGAATGGGATCAATATTTCCTGAATTTTTACCGTATTTGTCAGAGATTTGTAAAACTGAAGCTAAATCTAGTCAATCTTAATATTTTTGTTTATTTCATGATTTGAGGGGAAATATCAGAATACACAAATTGTGCATATAGAATGTCTCGAAATGGTGGGAAGAAGCAGTTACAACAATACTCAAGGTTTTATTCATTGTGTTGAAAAAACGTTATGAACATGATGAATATAACTTGGCTAAAAGCAGAACAAGGCTGGAAATTGTTATTAGACATTTCTATTTCTTTGTGAATACTTATGTTGATGAAGTGCTGGAGAAGGGAGGAATTCCAGGATAGCTACATGTATTCTTTGTTAATATGACAGACATAGACATTGAGTGCTAGTAGCTTTCTCATAAACTGTCAAATAGTAACAACTAAGAGTATCAAAACATTTTTTAAAATAAAATAGGGGTTTCGCTTGATAAACATCTGGCGTATACATGCCAGTGCTGGTTCAGTTGTCATAACCATTTTATAATAATTATATATGTAATGTGATAAATGTTTTGTTTTGTGTAGTGAGAACATGTTGAATCGATAGTGTGATACATTCCATAAGAATGCTGTATTGTATTTTGTTAAAAACATGAATTTCTGACAAAAAAATAAAGTGCTGTACAACATATTTAGTCATGTTGTTGTCATTATAAAAGTCTTAACAGCTGGAGAGAGGTATGTCAATTTATTTGCCCTTACAGATGAATTTCATACACAGAGTGTATATGTCCGAACAATATACATATTCAGTTGTTACTAGCATTGTTCACTGCACACAGGTAGACATAAAAAGAAGAAATAGTGTTTTGTGGTTGAAGTATGGCTTGATGTGGATGGCGTCGACAGGACGTGATGCCAGTCTTTAGGTCGTTGCAACACACGACCATGGAAAGACAGACGGGCAAAGCAGGGCCTCAAGGTTATCGTTTTTATTTTTTACCACTGTAAAAGCAGGTGTCGGCTACTTTGTGGAGGAGCATCAATGACACTGATGATGTGAGCACACTGTCAATGATGTGAGCACGCTGTCAAGCGGCATACAAAACCAACGAACGAACCAGACACAACAGTGAACAGCACCAGATGTACAGCCAATGTGGGATGAAGGGGTACAATGATAATATCCTAACCATAATCATGTTGAAAAGGCATGCACCTGAAGGTACGGCAAGGCAGTCGTGTATCTTAAATGTGGATGAAACGTCAGTAAAATCACACCAATGAGGCAACTATTTCTAACGCTGTTCAATTGAACACTTCGGAAAAACAAGAAATATACACGTAGCGAAGGAGTTCACTGTATCAGTCGTCGAGAATGGATAGATCAGCAGCTCAAGACACCTAAATAATCTTTGTGTTTCTCCTTGTACTTGCAGTGTGTGTATGTTAGATTAACTGATGAACATAGAACAAAAGATGCAAAGACGACATTTCGGGACAATCGTGACTTCCTGGGCAGTGCTACTTGTGCATTTACCGATCATGAATCAATGTATACAGAATACAACTCGCTGGTAATAGCGTATCCTCTCCTCAAAGCACTTTCGAAAGTTCATAAGAATAAAATAGTGTAAAAGCAACAAATTATATGTAATGAAATACGATCAGGTTCAATGCGACCATAGAGGCAGCCAGTATGACATCAAGACGTATACGACCTTGGTTGTTTTTTTCCACGTAGTCTATCCCTCCAGCTGCAAGACAAATATATACAACTTGTTAGTAGTGAACATGATAATGCACAAATCCGCCCATTTAGGGCAAGCATATCAATTTGTTATGATTCTGAGGCGCCAGTTCTCAATACACTATAGCACATCAGCAGATACCTCTCAGGGAGCCATAGCTACCAATTACATGGAAAGTGTTGAACCTCACAGGTAACCATAGTTACCACTTACATGGAAAGTGGTGAACCTCGTACATAGCCATAGTTACCACTTACATAGAAAGTGGTGAACCTCACGGCTACCCATAGTTACTTACATGGAAAGTGTTGAATATCACAGGTTATCACAAGGAAAATGTTTGAAATAGATAAGTAATAGGAGCAGATGATTAACGCCCCAGCTTTATAAGGTCCAACGACTGTACATGCTGTCTATCGGACAGCACAGTGGTTGACAGTAAGAACAACGATCTACGTCGATTCATTGTCAGCCTGCTGGAACTTGTAACCGCCTAATCCGCTTGAGACAATGCTCAACAAGACAAACATGAACACCCTGACCCAAAGTGTACACGTGTATGAATGTGACTGAGGCCCTTACCTGGACACACCTGACACAGATTGGGACAAGTGATGGCGTAAGCAGGGCAGTTAGTCGCCCCAGCCCCGTTACATTCTACAGGGTCCTTGTCCTCACATTTAACTGTAAACAAAACGATTACAATTATTATCATTATGTTTTATATGAATACAACAGAAAAAGATAGGGTGGTCCAGGCACAGTCAGACTCGTTATCAGATCAGGCTTCCTTGTCTACTCTACACGCAGCCTAGACAGCTCCCCGCTGGAAGAGGGGCCCCCTGGAAGTGCGGCCCCCTGGAAGTGCGGGCTTGTCGATCCCACCAAGAACCTTTGAAGGATGTGTAGACTTGCCAACTGCCGCCTTCTGAATTAAAAAGTGTGCCAGAATGGCTGTGCTCCCCGTGGTGACCCCAGGTTTGTATCGTTTGATCATGGTGTGTGCCAGTCTGGACGTCTGATCATGGTGTACACCGGTTCGAAGGTTTGATCATGGTGTACGCCGGTTCGAAGGTTTGATCATGGTGTACGCCGGTTGGACGTTTCATTACAGTGTACGCCGGTTCGAAAGTTTGATCATGGTGTACGCCGGTTGGACGTTACATCATAGTATACGTCGGTTGGACGTTGCATCACAGTGTACGCCGGTTTGGACGTAGCTTACCTCAACTGATTTGTCACCTGAGCTCTATGCACATTCTGGGTCACATCTGAGTCACATTCCACCACACCAACTTGTCAGCGTAATCCTAAACGAACCTTTGCAAAGCGAGAATGTCATGACGGAACAATTCGAAGAAGATCTATCACTGACCAATATGTATTTCATTTCTATTTCATCACTTTAATCAGTGTGCTATCTTTTTTATTGACAGTCGTAAAGTCACGGTATTCGGACCTTTCTGCCTAACAGGGAATGCAGTTTTCTCGCTCTTTCAGCCTCATGTTTAATCACAATAGTAACCGGCATCGCAGTCGTTCGAGTTACCATGGAGAATTTAAAGCTTACGTTGGCATGCATCTCCGACATAGAAAGAATACGGCTTGCACGTGCATGAACAGTTGGATCGTTGAACCGTGGCGGCGTTCAAGCAAGTCGTGTTGCAATCTGAAAAGTAAAACGACAGTAGTTTCATCCCAAAACACCCACCAGATTCCTTAACCATTTATGTAATTTTAACACGGAGTCTATGACATCCACAGCAATGGTTCGCTTTGTTGTTTCCTCCATTATATCGACTGGATATCGTCAGTAAATACCGTAATTAGTCTAATATGCGTCAGGCATGTTATATGCCTGGGGTAGAGCAGTTCCCTAACAATTACAGTAATTACACCCAGTAAGCTCCAAAAGAGCCGCACCTCTATTAACCACCAGGTGTGGAGATCTTTTGAAAAAATGATTAAGCGCCCACGCGCTTAGTAGAGGTCACTAGTAGTAGTTGGACACTGTGTGTATAACCTTCGACAGTATTCTTCTGGTTGTAACTAATTACAATGTCGAAACTAATGTTAACGGTGATCCAGGTCATGTAGTATGAAACACTGAGCTAAGACCACAGAAGTCTAATTATTCTATCTATGTTGAAATTACTGTCAGTTGGTGTGTGCCATCGGTGATAAGTGAAATACGGTTATAGGCGGAACTTCAGATAAGATTTTCGCGTAACATATAATACATGAATATTCTTGAAAAAAACTTTCTCACTGCACAATCTGTCTTGGCGATGCTGGTTGCCACATTCCAAGTCGGAATCATTTTTGTAAGGTCGATCGAAGCCTCCAATATTACCACTGAAAACAAACCAGAATAGTGTTGCGTTAAGTATGTGACACACTCGAAATAGGATTCATATGATTATGTTTCGCTATAGTACTAAACCGGATTGAGTGTTGTTTCCCGGGTGACGGGCAACAGAAAATACACATGGGCGGATCCAGGAATTTGGAAAGGACCAAGGCAACAAAGAAAATCTTCAAATCTCCAAAAGGAGGGCGGGGGTGGGGGTGTTTGGGGCATTGAACCATCAAAGGTTTGCATCTGTTCAATCTCCGATGGAACTTGTACAATCAGTATCCAAGCAGCTCATGACGTTTGCTAATATTTATTTTATATTTGAGTACTGGCATTTGGTCAGAATTTCTGTGATGCCACAACAAACAAGAAACGGTTATTCGAAGGTGATGTTTGTGATAGGTATCATTGTTGGATTGGACCTTGTGTTTAGATCATTTTAGTGACTACAGTCAACAGAGTAATGGTTTGAAAACGTTCATACACTTTTTTCTACCCTGTAATGAATTTGCTCAAGGAAGAGTCCTGATTGTTTTCAATGCCATGATGAATTAGACCACAACTTTCCACCAAATACAAATGGTATCTCATCGTAGAGGCAAGCTATAGTCAGTCGTATTCAACTGATTCGGATTGGATGTCAGTGATAGGCGCCATTCGCACAGTTATATATATTCCGTTTACTTTCTTGTTTAAAAGTGAAATTCATCGGTACGTCTTCACCACAAACAGACTATACATGTACATGCGATTCATGTGTCCTTACACTGTACAGAGACAGTGATGTAGGTCACAAGTATCATTCCGAATGGTATTGCTGATCTAGGTGAAGGAAATGTTATGGTCCTGGTGGATTAAGGTGATAGTCAGGCATTTAACGCCAAGGACATGTTCTAACTACGAGAAAAACCGTATAAAGATTCGGTCACATTTTACTTACGCTGGTCCGTAGTTGCACACATAAAATTTGGTCGCGTCACATATGGTATACCCGCACCCGATTTTCTGGGTATCTGCCCATACTACCTGGAACCATGTAAATGTATTGCCAGTAACGATAATTATGCATTGCACATGTTGATAGTATTCAAACAAGCAAGAGTTCTCATTTATTAGGGATAAACTATGACAGGTTCGACGTTCTTGTTCATATGAAATGAACTGCAAAGAGATGATAAATCTTCTTTACAGAGATTGCATACATTTCTTCAAGAGCGAGAAGACGAATCAAGAATGTGTGAACACAGCGTATGTATGCGCCAGCCTTTGTTTCTGTATTCAGTGAAGTGTTAGCTGACTTGAGCATGAGAGACTGAGTATGGTTTTACGCCGCTTTCAGCAATATTCCAACAATATCACGACGGGGGACACCAGTATTGGACTTCACATATTGTACCCGTGATGGGAATCGAACCCGGGTTTTCTGGGTGACGAGTCAACCCTTTAACGACCAGGCTACCCCGTTCGCCCGACTACAGCATGAACTCTAGGTCATGCATTTTATGCATGGTTTGGCGAAATCATAAAATCACTTTCTCATCATGAATAAAATAAAAAAATAGAAACTGGCCCCTAAGTCAGCAACGTCAAATAAAAGAGACATTAGAAATTTCTGCTCAATGTAGAAGAGATAATTCAGTTTTTTTTAACCATGTTACGAGCGTGTGTTTATGAATCACTGTGAAATAGTGATGACGTCAGGTGTTCACAACCTGATCTGCATCTCCTCACCCACCAGTGGTACTTGTCATAATAATCAAATGATAGTCGATATTCGCCTATAAGCTAAGGATGGCATGTACAAATCCAAATAGGGACTGCTTGGCACATTATTTTTGAAATTCATGTGTTACATTTAGAAATGTCCTGTTGTCTATCATAAGACGTTTGAATGTTGCAAAGTTAACTGAACAAGCCATAACATCAAACGTTGTGAAATGTTAGCATCAAAGGCCGGAGCTAATGGCATAAAGTTCCACAAAAGAGAAGGCTGACTACTGGAAACATGTAGTCATCTATGCTGTCGTAGAGCTTTGGGGAGAGGTTTTTATCCTATATCTTTATCCATGGATCTGGATATGAAACACTGGTCTTTATTTCTGAACTGTTCGTCAAATCCAACGAAAACTGTATGTGTATTTAGACATTGCACCTGTGTGTAGTGTCCTATCTTTCCGAATTCGTTCCCAGGACCTCCATAAGTGAAGTCCTTCACCTCTTGCTGCCAAAGGTCCACAGCCTCCTTCCAGGACTTGGGATCAGTGGCGATGTTCTGACCCAGATTCATAGAACCTAACGATGGTAACGAACTTGGGTGAGTATAATAAGGGACAATTATGCAGTTCAGTTACATATGTGTTTATATGATCGCACTGCATCACATGTTACATTTCAGTGTCACGCTCATGATAAAACCTTAACTAAAGTAAAGATTTCCTTTCAGTTTTCCGCTCTTGTATTGAATAGATACAATGTAGATTACCAGTACCATGGTATAGTTCTGGACAGTGAAGCTAATATTTACTTTTGTAAATCTAGAGGTCAACGTGTTACCTTCAAAGGAATAACCAATTGCATTATCTCCACGTTTCAGATTATGGAACTCTATTGTCAAATAATCTTTTCACTTCACGAGAGTGAGGTCCGCGGTGTATAGTTTCTGTTACTGTTAAACGCAATCCTTTCTTCCAATCGCCATCATTGATGCTTCATAACATTCAGTTTTCATAACATTCTGTTTTAGTCAATGCCTTCTACACATTCTGGGTATTACCAGAGAATGAGACAGGCTACCATGGCTCTTAAGACACTGAGTCTGTGCTAACGCTGGGCATCTACTCACAAGGTGTTGGACAATCTCATGACATTCATGATACAATCTACACTTCACATTTATTTCACGTTGAATCTCACATGGGAGTTTACGAGTTTGAAGTGAATGGTCCTGAGCAGTAAATAGAAAGCCCAATGTTTCCATTTTCAGTTCAGTTGAATCTACTGTACACAAAAGTTTATCAGTGTATATATAAGAAAGGTATGAATATTCATGAGCTACCCACCTTACAGAGGAGGTGTGTCATGTATAATCAACTCCTTGAAAAGTACTTCAGTTATTTCATTAAGGGTGCTATCTCCCACAGGAGAAAGATCAGAAGCATTAGGACACGCAGTTGTTACTAAAATAGTAACAGTACAAACAAAACATTAAGGGAACACATTTCGCACCTGCTAGTTTATGCATGGACAGTTTTGTGGATTTGTTTCCTACATGACTAAGAACATAGAGCACCGGATTACAGTGCGCACTGAAAAGTTCAGACAAACACTCGCGTCTCCCGTTTACATGCTGGTTATATCATATATCACTGTTTCAATTATTTTGGAAAATATTTTCCTATCTCACTTCAAACTTTTTTTGTCAGAATCTGTAGATGGTTCGACGAAAACGTGTGAAATTCCACGTGGTATTTTAGCAAAGTCGTTTGACACAGATGCGGTACAGATAACCATAGCTCCATTTGAATGCGCACACGGGTCGTCACGGGAAGCAGGTGGAGACATATATAAGAGGATTTATCTATAGCCAGAGAAACATATATAAGTATAATCGCGGGAGGATGAATGTAAAAAACAGAGAAGAGTTAGTTGAGTTGTACGCCGCACTCAGTATCCCAGCTATATGGCAGCAACCTGTAAATAATCGAGTCTGGACCAGACAATCCAGTGATCAACAGCATGAGCATCGATCTACGCAAAACTGGGATACGATGACATGTGTCAACCAGATCAGCGAGCCTGACCACTCGATCCCGTTGGTCGTCTCTTACAACAAGCATTGGTTTCTGAAGATCAATTTTAACCCAGTCTCATGGAGAAGTATATATCAACGTGGATTGATAAACAGAGAAACGCCTCGTAGTGATAGAAAAGTGAAGTCAGAAAAATGTATAGAAGTATTTGGACACGTGCTTGTGAAGCCAAAGAAAGATGTGGAGGTATTCGTAGTACGAGGTGTTCGTGATGGCAAGGCTGCCAGACCAAAAGTCTACACTATAAATTTGGCTCTCGGAGTCCTGGTCTGTAGCTAAAGACGTAGTGGGAGACGGGGTGCTAGCATAATGATGAGAGTCTTCTACATTGTACCTGGTATTGACCTCTCGTTGTTTCCGTCGTGATTCAAGGTGCAGACGTCTGCCCAGCGTTGAGCTATCTCTGCAATCTGGTCATCCCAGGACTAGGAGAAAGTCATATTTAAACACAGGTATCAGACACAACAGGCAATGGCATTATTAGATAAGACCTTCGTCAGATTAGCATGCCAACCAGACAGCACCATACTGCCTTGGCAACACATGCACGGTCTCAAACACAAATAAATGCGTTACCATGCAGTTACTTAATATTTTTTCATTGTTTCAGCAGGTTATCCTCTCATATTCATCACATGTGCGTGTACTAATTTTAAACTGTTGCCATATTACAGGTGGTTCAGCTTGACCTTTTCAAATGAATACTAATGCATTCCGTGACCGTGTCACAACTGGTTGGGTTTATCATTGTGAAGGGATGTGCCATTGTCAGTTGATTGTCAACATGTCCGAAGAACCGAGACAAGGTTGTCGTTTGACATCTCAGTGTCGAGAAATCAGCAATGTCTTAACTTTCTTTAAACACTTATCTACAAATGATCTAATGTTCGGGCTCTAGGCAGCTTGCAGGAGTAGTGAATCGGATTCTAAAAGTGAATGACTTTCCATTGTACAACAGAAAAGAAAAACAGACCATATATTTCAAACAATATTTATAGGCTATATATGCTGTCTATATCGATATTTCTGAGCTGTTTATAGTGGTGCTGCCACTGACCACGTACCAACTTGAGCATGTTTGAAGCCGGAGGTGTGACATTGTTCCTGTAGCCGTTGTGCAGATCTACTATTTGCATTTTCTCTTCTGCGGATACTCCTGAAATAAAGTTTTCCTGTACAGTATCCCTCTATGACAAGTAATGGATATCATTGATAACAAGCAAACTTGGTGGCATGTCAACATGACCTGTACTTAAGAGAGATAAGGGTTTCATCGCTTCATGACCTGATCCTCACAGAGATCTTGGTTTCATGTCAACATCACCTCTGCTTCAAGTAGATCTTGGGTTTATGTCCACATAACCTGTACCTCAGAGACATGTCGTGTTCTTCAAAGAGATCTTGATTTCATGTCAGCATGACCTGTACTTCAGAGAGATCTTGGTTTCATGTCAGCATGACCTGTGATTCAGGTATATCTTGACATGATAGCATAAGAAAACCCTATGTGACGAAAGCTAAAGGCATTACCCGTTTTGAGTACCGATTTAATTGAGATTTGGAATTCAAACCTATACTTCGCAGCTCCTGGTCCGGTTTTTGTGCTAGTGTGTGTATGTCTGCGTAATTGTATGTGTGTGTTTACCCTATAACATCATAGTGTAACATATGATGGAGAACTAAAGATTTATCGCGTCTGGACCAGTGACCGATATGATGAACAACGGTATAGGAGAACAATGACAGGCTGTCAACCAAGTCAACCAGCGTGACAACAAGATCCATTACGTCGCTTCCTACAACTAGCAGATGTAACTTGGTACTATTCAGTATATTGTTACATGTATATTACACAAAGGACCCAACAATTCAAGTCTTCTGTGTTGATTCCTTGCGGTTGATTCTTTCCCTGTACCTACCTGAATTAGATGCCTTGCTTGACTTCGTTCTGCAAGCCGAGTGGTTTGGTATTTGTTTGAACTTATCCTTGCAGGTGACCTGTGAAGAGTGATTTGAAATATAGTCAATACTCTAACGACACCGGAATGAAAACTATTACATAGGGTTGATACACATTTCCTTCGTCATATATGTGTCAATATATGGTAAATATGGATTTGTATGTAAAGTACAGATCACTTAACTCTACTGGCCTCAAGAGCTGACGGTACTCAACACAAATGTATCTACGGTGTCTGCACATTGTTACACGATATATTAACGCATTGACAATTGTTACCCAAAATAGTATCATCAAGAATATTTAATGTGATTACAACAGTTAGTCGAATATACCTTCAATAGTTAAAATTCTTCGATATTCAGGTTCCTACAACGGGATTACATTGTGTGTATTCTACACTGCTTATAACGGAAACATATACAAGGAGGGCGCTTGTACGACATATAGGTGTCATGGTTGTTATTCCAATTTAATTATTTACAGGTATTGTAAATACCTCAGAGACAGAGCATCTCCTTCTCATGAGAACATGAGGAAATGAAAACAACATATTTGGCAGTGACAATCTCCGAAAAGTCATCTGTCGCTGATACAGTGAAACTAAACTGTTGCTGGCTGCCTAGACGAAATTACATGTTCTCAGTCGTATACACATGACCGAACCTCACAGATTGTGACAGACATTTGCCGTAAGGAAATGTTGCAAAATTTTAACAGGTGATGCGATCATAAGTTGTCTCCTAACGGTGCTGATGGCACGCCAATCAGAATACAGCATTCTAGAGAGAGCTATGGTAGGATAACCTGTACCCTATGTGTTGTCTTTTTGTAGGGTATTGAATTGTAAAATGTTTACTCGCTACTCACACTTCTCTTGCTTCTGTGACCATGGGTGTACCCACCATCTGTGTCCGGGCTAACACATCCCAACAAAGCTAAAAATATAGAAGATTGAATCCTTGTAAAAGTGAGGACAATATTTTCACATGATTAGCGAATGAGAGAATTGTTGCATCTACACATCACGGAATGTACATAGATAGAAAAAGGCATTTAACAGGGTAGTAGGTACAAGCACTCACATGCACGCACGCATAGACAGGCTGACAGACAGACATATCTTCGCGTATAAAGATGAGAGTTGGGCGACACATGCTAGTCAATTCTTCACGGGAAAACAACACGGGATCGCATGCCATAAGTCAAACTAAGAAATGGCACGAAGGAATTATTTTGTTCCACCGATGCTTCAGACTTGGACACAAGTCCTCCACAAACCTCGAATGCTCGAATGAAAGTGAAACGTTCTGAAATGCAAAGACCAAAGGCTGGAGCTGTGGCAGTAGTGTTCAACATGGAAGGAATGTTAATTATTGGAAAGATGGCGTCATCCGTCTTGTCATGTGTCTCTAAATATGAGACACATGAAGCGATCTCACGTGGTTCAATTATTTCAAACTTAAGTGGGTAAATCTCCAGAAAGGTATTGTCCATTGAGAACTTCTTACTCACTTGTATGAAGAACCAGATCAACAGGAAGGGGAGCATGATTGCTGGCCATAGACATGCCTAATTCCAAATGTCCTTGCCCAATATCATTAGATATTATCAAGGCGGAAGTCTAGCATTTCACATATTGTTTTCTCAGTTAATTCAGATGATACTCGCTTCCATTCTGTACTGATTCCTTAACAAAACACAGGTGTCTAACTATATCTGTGCTCACCATGTAACTTAAAACACGCCCCATGGACCAAGAAAGGATTTTTCTTTGGACAATACACCAGGGAAAACATTCAATTAATTCATAAATACGTACACACAGATAGTGTCGCATTTACTTGTAATAAATATAAAAAAGCAACAAAGCCACCTACACCCATTAGAAATCTCTGGTAAAAGTAGATTCGTGAGTACATATCATGAGCGTGTTTTGAGGAATCACGATGCCAGTGACAACAGGCGTTCCAGGATAGGGATGCTACACTTTTACATGCATGAGCGTTAGATCCCTGCATATATGTTTACACCTTTGAGAAAATGAGAAATGCATTCAGCATTGTCTTCTATGACAGAAGGCAGAGGTGTACAGGATTTAAACACATATAATTGCGCAGAAAAGTAACTTAAATATAAGATTACTATGGTCATTGCCACAGGGTTTTGTTAAAGTAAATAATGAAACCATTGTTCAATTATTCAAGCAACTTTCAATAAATGCCGCATAAGTAATCTGCAACCACTTCAAAGGAATCTAAGCTTTATGCATCATAAATGACTACTTTGTTTAGAATGAAGAGGATATGGCCAAAATAGCAACAACATCGCATTATGCTATATATTCTCGACATACATATACACATACCAATAAAGTCCTGGAATAAATTCATCAACTTCAATTCATTTACAGGTAAAGTAGACGTTAGCAAACATTTCCTACCCGTTAATGTTATTGCAACAATCAAATATCGTTGTGTTGCCATTGTTGCGATGGTCCCAGGCACTGCGTTGCACCAACAACGCCGAATCTCTAGAGGTGTCTCTTTATAGTGTCCAACCTGTGCTAAACCTTACTGACATCGAACCAATTTCGTTGGCTGGAACACTATCATGTGATTTTGGTTACCCCGCGATGTTTATCTGGCAACAATACACCGATCAAAACACAACTTGTATCCTGCATCACCTTGTAATAACAATTGCCAGTTCTCTATCGACCGCTCCAGGTTTTCAGTACTCCCTTCACTACACCATTGACTTTAACCGTGAATGAAGTCTGTCTATATTTAATCAAAGGAGTTAAAAGCAGGTTTCTTGGTGATGATAAATTTTAATACTCGTAACAGGATAATGAGAATGTCAAATGAGTCTTTTGATAATATCACTGAACTCAGCTAAATGGGATTAGCTGAGGAAATTGAAAGTTTCTGATGCACCCTGATGAAAGGTATTCCCACAGAAGGACGAAAGATATCCTCACAGACGAAGTACACGGATGATAGATTAACAGGTTCAGATTAATATTAACGGTGATTAATATCCATTGACCCACCCTTCAATGCACACAGCATGGACTTCTGGTGATAAGCCCGTGTCTACACACGCAGGCAACCTGTAATCAACATGTACCGTATGGAGAATTTGTGACAAATAAATACTATTACCAGCAGTAACTTTGCGTCCAGCAAAATAGTGATGCGAAGGTGCCTTTACATTAACCAACACACAGATCCAACACCTGACAACGCGGATCCTAACCATAACATTCGACAGAGCACATATCCTAAACCAGCTTTATATTCACCCAAACACCTTTCCTGAACGCATCATCAAATCCTCCTCAAATCCCCCCAAAGGACTGATATTAGACATACTTTTACATCCCGCAAATAGCGACACAAAACTAACTTTACGTCCAGCAAAATAGCGAGACGAGACGTAATTTATCATGCGCCAAACCAGTGACACTAGACATATCTTTACATCCACCAAACCAGTGACACTAGACATATCTTTACATCCACCAAACCAGTGACACTAGACATATCTTTACATCCACCAAACCAGTGACACTAGACATATCTTTACATCCACCAAACCAGTGACACTAGACATATCTTTACATCCACCAAACCAGTGACACTAGACATATCTTTACATCCACCAAACCAGTGACACTAGACATATCTTTACATCCACCAAACTAGTGACACTAGACATATCTTTACATCCACCAAACCAGTGACACTAGACATATCTTTACATCCACCAAACCAGTGACACTAGACATATCTTTACATCCACCAAACCAGTGACACTAGACATATCTTTACATCCACCAAACTAGTGACACTAGACATATCTTTACATCCACCAAACTAGTGACACTAGACATATCTTTACATCCACCAAACTAGTGATACTAGACATATCTTTACATCCACCAAACCAGTGACACTAGACATATCTTTACATCCACCAAACTAGTGATACTAGACATATCTTTACATCCACCAAACTAGTGACGCTAGACATATCTTTACATCCACCAAACTAGTGATACTAGACATATCTTTACATCCACCAAACCAGTGACACTAGACATATCTTTACATCCACCAAACTAGTGACACTAGACATATCTTTACATCCACCAAACTAGTGACACTAGACATATCTTTACATCCACCAAACTAGTGACACTAGACATATCTTTACATCCACCAAACTAGTGATACTAGACATATCTTTACATCCACCAAACCAGTGACACTAGACATATCTTTACATCCACCAAACCAGTGACACTAGACATATCTTTACATCCACCAAACCAGTGACACTAGACATATCTTTACATCCACCAAACTAGTGACACTAGACATATCTTTACATCCACCAAACCAGTGACACTAGACATATCTTTACATCCATCAAACCAGTGACACTAGACATATCTTTACATCCACCAAACTAGTGTTCATAGACGTAACTTTACATCCATCAAACCAATTAAACAACACCTGGCATAACTGAAAAATTAATTAAACGTTAATTCATTGTGTATAATGAAGTTTATTCGCAAGTTTATGTTTGCAGGAAGCAAATTTACTTTTATCTTACTTTCATTTAAATTCTCTGAAGGGATACGACGTAGGTTTTCATTTCCCCAAACACTCAAATAATCTTACGCATTACACAATAATTTTCACTTTAGTAATATTTTGTTAAGTGAGGACTGACGAAATTCGGATATACGGAATTTCGTTTATGCGGACAATCTGAGGAGTGTGTCTGCATAAGCGAGATTAGACTTTAATAGGAGTTGCTTAACGTCCTAACGAAGACAGGGAAGATTTCCTTAACAGCAGATAAAGAAGAGACGTGCATTTCGTGAATTTTTCTAACCTCTATATACACTTGCTCTGTCGTCGAAAATATCAAGGCAATCTCAATATACATTTGATCTGTCGTCGGAAAATTTCAAGACAATTTATGACGTATTCAACTTTGATTAATTGACTGACGTCCCATATGACAATGACTGTTTCTTCTTGATATTTATCAGCAGGGACAGGAATGTGTTTGATGATGATCACTTATTCCGCTATATCGGGTTTTGGCTACACATATCGCAGACAGACATATGCACATTAATAGCAGGAAAAGCCCCTGTGTTCAGAATATGTTGTCTGGAAGATAGAAACCTGCTGTTATTGCCTATCTGATTTACCTGATGGGCCTTTCAACGGCTGACTCATGTTTGCAAAGATCAGAAAGGCCACAATGCTATCAGTCGTATCTAAGGACTATATTTGAAATGTCCTCGATAGAACCGTCTGTTTATTTGTTACAAACGTTTATTAAATTGTAGAAACCACATAACAGTAAAGTCCAAACAGACAGAGCAAGACAAGACTAACTGGTTGCTGTTTTGTCTGATAGTTTTATAAGGGGATGATATATGTTTATTTGATTAGTAGTCCCGTGGAAGACCTTGTACAAGCAAATGTTTGAAGTTGACGTCTGCCATTCCTTCTGTGTGTCATCTCCCCACCTATTTCGGGGATCTTTTTCTCCTTAACACCTGCATGAAGTGCAGTTATTGAAATAAAAGCATGTTGGTATTTTCAAGGTGTTTTAAAGTCATGTTGTTTGTTGCCCGGCAAAGGAACATTTCCTTTGACACACAGAGCAATCTATCGCAAACACACTAAATTAACCCCACAGCACTATTAAAGGATTATGTGATCCCGATGTTACATCTGTCGCTTTTGTTTGTTCGCACGAGTGAGATCCTGAATATTACTTCCATGTCGAACAAGAAATCTGGTGTTTGTCCTGAGACGATTTGGCTCAGTTCCAAAGGCGAACCAAGCCTGAGTGTCTTCGCAGAACTGTGCCCACGTAGTGCACTACGTTCCATTACGTGTGTCGCAAATGCATGCCAGAAACTACATTTCGTGACTGAGACGTATAGCAATCCTATTTACTATTTGTCGCTCCACCGACATCGTACGTGTATTATTTGATATATATCTAATGACGATATCACAACTTTACCTGATCCTGTCCTTTTATGCCATAGTATACTCTTTAAGAAAGTGGGGATCTTCATTTTTATTTACAATTAAAACTATTTAGGAGATTTATCAATGGTAATATGATATTATTGAATGTTTTGAGAGTGCACCACCATTTGCACTACCTTACAGCCATAGCTATTTGGAATGTAGTCGCTTTTGAAAGATGATCGGTGTATGGCATGTAATTTGTATGTGTACGATTTTCAATTTAAAACAAACGACTAGAAACAAACACTAATAAATGTGTGGTACAAGATGAGTGTCAAAATTAATGTT
This sequence comes from Haliotis asinina, assembly GCF_037392515.1. Classification (NCBI taxonomy): domain Eukaryota; kingdom Metazoa; phylum Mollusca; class Gastropoda; order Lepetellida; family Haliotidae; genus Haliotis; species Haliotis asinina. The sequence continues at coordinate 35,431,458 of NC_090293.1, read as the reverse complement.
CCAAGTGATTTCTCGACCTTCTTGAAAACACACCAAAATCAAGAATGGGACCCCATGTACAGTATGGGGCTACTGCGTTGTGCACGTGCATATCATATGTTGTGTTTCGGAGTGGTAATAGATGTCTGTCCTTGAAACGTTTGTTAACGTTTACACTTCCGATCCAAGCTGAAATTTCATTATTCCATTTCCCTCATTTTTAAGAGTATATAATCCAACAAAATACCACTAACTTACAGTCATCAGACGAAAAGAGATTCTTGCACCTTAAAAATTGAATGTTCCCTTAATATATTAGATGCTGATGGATCTTTCCACACAATGTCTGTTCTATAGGGAATTCCGATAGAGGGATGGATGTATTTTCACAAAGTCTTTTCTGTGAGGAGCTCTGCCTGTACTGATGGATATATGTCACAGAGTCTCATCTGTGAGTAACCCCACTGTAGTGATGGATATATTGTCACAGAGTCTCATCTGTGAGTAACCCCACTGTAGTGATGGATATATTGTCACAGAGTCTCATCTGTGAGTAACTCCCCCGGTAGTGATGGATATATTGTCACAGAGTCTCATCTGTGAGTAACCCCACTGTAGTGATGGATGTATGGTCACAGAGTCACATCTGTGAGGAACTCCACTGTAGTGATAGATATATGGTCACAGAGCGTCATCTGTGAGTAACTCCCCCGGTAGTGATGGATATATGTCACAGAGTCTCATCTGTGAGTAACCCCACTGTAGTGATGGATATATTGTCACAGAGTCTCATCTGTGAGTAACCCCACTGTAGTGATGGATATATTGTCACAGAGTCTCATCTGTGAGTAGCTCCACTGTAGTGATGGATATATTGTCACAGAGTCTCATCTGTGAGTAACTCCCCCGGTTGGGATGGACATATTGTCACAGAGTCTCATCTGTGAGTAACTCCACTGTAGTGATAGATATATGGTCACAGAGCGTCATCTGTGAGTAACTCCCCCGGTAGTGATGGATATATTGTCACAGAGTCTCATCTGTGAGTAACCCCACTGTAGTGATGGATGTATGGTCACAGAGTCACATCTGTGAGGAACTCCACATGTACTGATGGCTATATAGTCACAAAGTTTCTTCTGTGAGAATGTTCGCCAGCACTGAAGGACAGTAGGAGTAACTACTGGCGGTTATGTTTTCTGAGAGGAGCCCTGTATATCGTCAAAGAGTCTGTTCCGTGAAAACCTCCGCCTTCTGTAGAAAAGCTGTGACTGTACTACCACCCTCGAAGGTGCCAATCATTCTCACCCCTCGTCTGGCGACGATTCGTAATGAAAACTGTAGCATGTTGTCAGATATGTATATTTAGTTAAATAAGGATAACTTTTCACTAAATGCCATGGGCGTTTAATAAATGCCCACTTGATAAAAGCGGTTTTCCTTCCCTTCACTGTATTCTGCATACATTTAACACAATTGTATCCTGGTAAGCGTAAACATGTGATTTCGTAACTACGCATAGTGTAAACAGATATTGCATGTACCCCGTGAAGACCTGATCTGCCTGGTGATCGTGTGCAGTGAGTGAGTACTGTTTTACGGCTCTATAGGGCATATCGCCCATATCAGAACGGTATAGGCTAATAAAGGTGACTGTACTGAGTACATGTGTTACATATGCAAGAATCTCTAACAGTTTTAGTGATAAGTTGTGCGATAATAAAATGAATGTGGGGTTCTCTGACCAAGCCATATCCCTTGTACAGCTGGTGAAACAGTTACTGAAAGATAACGTAGCCACTGGATGAAAGGGCTAGTTAGCTGTAACCAACAACCTATGTCTGTGTTCTACATGCGGTATCCGTTTATCGACACACGTATTTCGAGGACTAATCTCCTTCTGGCTTCGTCATATACAGACACACACGTTGTTGCCATGACGACCAGTCAACACGATTTCGTGCCTGATGGGGTGCTATCAGTCCAGTACATGATTTATCATGTGAGTCATTAATAATTTTCTACATTGTACAAATATTCCTACGTGTTATCAAGGTCGAAGTGACCTTGACTGGGGTAGGGGCAAAGAAGATTCTTGAAATATTGAAATACTAATATCCAAAGAATCAAAGCCATTCCGCTTGTGATCAGCTTGACGCAAACAACTCTGGGATTTGTTTTTACTATCAAAGTAATATTGCATGAAAATATTATTGTGACCGGATATACATGATGATACACAATGGCCGAGCATACAAGCTGATAGATCTGTCACGACCGAAAAACAACCTAATATGCTTAATATATAAGTTGAAATACCACGTCTGAATATAAAAAAACGATATACGTTATAATTTATATTGATATATACTAGCTGATATGCAATTGCGGAATAAATATGCTGATATATCATGCATGCATATACAATTTAATAAACAACGAATGTGTAAAACTGATATACCAAAGAGTACTTTATAGGTCGATACACCATAATGTACATAAAGACTATACACGTATATATAATTATACAAGTGAATAGACAGTGGTTGAGTATGCATGGCAATAACACAACCGTGAATATTAAAGCCCATTGTATATACCCCTGGAATGAGGTGGAATGCTGTCGGAATGAAAATTTCTGGAGAATCCTGGAAATTCGAACTGAATTCTAAAATTTCTTACCGAGCTCCGAATGCATTCTAACTATTCGTGTAACAAGCCCGAATGTCTTGAACATGTTCAAAACTTCCGAGGTACATTCGAAGTGGAAAAATATCGAACGGCATTTGAGGTGCATTCGAACTGCATTCTACATATTCGTTCTACATTCTAACTGCATTCTAAACATTTGCTGCATTCTAAACATTTGCTACATTCTAAGAGTTTTCTAAGCATTCTGAACATATTCGAGGGAGAATAGACAAGACAATCCACTTCAAATCCTGTCAGGATGTGTCGAATGCGTCTCGAATGAGTCGGAATGCATACTGACGGACAAAAGAAACTTTCTATTGCCAAATGCACCATAATTTCAACTAATAAAATCATTTTCAAATGCAAATTGTCCTATCGTTACTGCCTCAAACAGTTTGAGTTTGATTACCACAAACAACATGTACAAACACTTGTTGTACATGTAAGGGTACAAGGCGCGTCTATGTGCGGTATAAAACCACGCCACAGTGCCGAGCAGTTAGCACTTCAACAGAAAAACACTGAACAATCCCAAAGTAAACTCCAGAAGAGTGAGACAGGGTCATCGGAATGCTGCAGATGGGCACCACTACGGGTGACGTTGCAAGAACGTCCCGCTGCACTGTCGTTAGAGTCAGGAACCTTCGTCGGCGTTATCAACAGACTGACCAGCCCTCATGCAGACCCAGGACAGGCAGGCCAAGGGTGACAAATGCACAGGAAGATCGTCACTTGAGGCTATTACGCCTGAGCAACCGCTTCCAGACGGTGACGTCATCAGCGACAACGGCCCTCGGTCACCCGAGACAGTTGACGGACTTTGACAAGAAGACTGCGTCCCAAAGATATCAGGGCCTACCGACTGTGCCGAGGAACGCTGGTGACTGACAAACATCGTCATCTGAGGGTGCAATGGGCGACAAGAGTTAGACGTTGGCAACCCCGTAACTGGCGCCGAGTTCTGTTTTCTAACGAAAGCAGATTATGTATATCTAGAAGCGATGGAAAGGCTCGATGATACAGGAGAGGAGGCGAAGGACAGCTCGCTGCTGCGTCCAGAAAGCAGAGCCGTATGGTGAAGTGAGCGTTATGGTATGGGGTATGGTATACATTGACCAGGTTTTTCGACCGGCAGTTCTGCCATTCCTTCAACAACAACGACAGGGGATATTGTTCCAACAGGACAATGCTCGACCACACGTTGCTAGAGTTGTCCATAACTCCTTTCACGTCAACAACTTTAACCTCCTTCCATGGCCTGCACGCTCTCCTGACATGTCGCCCATCGAGCACTTGTGGGATCACCTCGATCGACAGATTCGTTTGAGAATCTCAAGCACTTGTCGAAGAATGGAGGCGTATACCAGCTGACGTCATCAGATGCTTCACCACTACAATTAGAAGACATGAGTTTGCGTGTATTCATGCCAGAAGTGGACATACTCGCTGTGACTTCAAATCCCAGATTGTTGTGTTTCACGTTTGGACCGTCTGACAGGGAAATCTCCATTTTGACCTCATGTCGACCAAAATGTGTTTAATAAGTCAAAGTCTCTGTTAAAGCTGTTTTTTGTACTGAACGTGTGCATACGTCATTGCTGAACAAATTACAACATTCAAATTTCACTTTGTTTTTGCCGTTTTTAAACCTATCCAATAGCACAAGGGGAAAGTTTCTTTTGCCCGTCAGTTTATTTCATTTGGCGATGGACTTCAGGTGGAACATTCTTCAAATGTATTGGAATATTTAAACTGTAGTTTGAATGTACCTCAAATACACCTCCGAATACAGTCAGATCATCCAGAATGCTCTTCAAATGATCCCTGACGCCATTAGAACACCGCCGAATGACATGAAGACGTGACCACCTATCACTGAAACGCCAGATAGCATTCGGGAATCGCAATCTTACAAAGCTTGACAAATGTGTTTATTTTGACATTCTCTCCTAAATGTGGTTCGAATTTGGGAAATACTTTTTTTTCTAGCTGATTCACCTTGATTCCTGTCAATTCGAAATAGGTGTGAAGGAGCCTTCACGAATGAATATTACAAGTTGATAAACCAGCTATGAATATATAGGCTCATATATCATAGTTAAATAGACAACTAACACCATGGCTAAACATAACAGATGATATTTTACAATTAAATATCCAAGCCGAGGTATAACCGCTAAATATACAAGCTGATATATCAATACTGAATGCACTGTCTGATGATACATCATGACTGGATGTAAAGATTGAAATATATATGGGGGTTGCGTCCCATCCTGGATTCGAACTCACAATCCCTGACTCAGGCACCTAATCGCTAGCACACATAGTCGGCCTCAGCCACGGCGACTTCCACAAAAATGGAAGTCTGACAACTGGTGGTCCATTTTGTGGAAGCCATTGTTGAAAGTCAAAACTTGTGTAACAAGGCAGAAGCAAAAATAGCTGCTAAACTGTGTCTGAATAGCAGTTACACCATGTGTCATTAGACACACGTGAATATAAAGGACGGCATGCCTACCTGAAAATATCATCTCAAAGGCCGTTATGACATCAGACAAACTTGAATATAAAGGATGGCATACCTATCTATATATATTATCTCATATGACAATAATACATCACACCAACTTGAATTCAAAGGATGATATACCTTTGTGAATATATCATCTTACATGCCATGATGGGGTCTTGATTTGCTTTTACTAACTATGATATCACGGGAATGGATACGTGTGTGTCTGAAGACATTTAATCGAATTTTAATAACACGGATAGTTCTTATGACACGTTGCACTGAGTCACTTACTGGGAGTGAGTTCAATTTTACGAAGCTTTTAGCAATATCCTAGCAATATCACCGCAAGGGACACCCGAAATTGGCTTCACGCATTGCATTCATGTGGGGAATCAAACCCTGATATTCGGCATGACGAGCGAACGCTTTAACTGAGATAATGATATTACAACTGCACTCTGTAAATGATACATGTAAGTGACTGAGTTTATGTTGTATTACGCCGTAGTAACATAACTGTGAACGGTTTATAGTCGAACTAGAACCAAACAAACCCGTGACCTAAACATTTCGCAAGAATGAACTCTTAGAAATATTCAACAAGACACACTGAGTCGCCTCTTTATTGCAGGATCAGTTTGAGGGCACCTACTGTAGCCACAGGGAACATCAACACATGAGTTACCAAACCTTCTGTCATCCTGTTGTACCCACTCTGGCCACAGGAAACATCACCACATGAGTTACCAAATCTACTGTCACCCTGTTGTATCTACTCTGGCCACAGGAAACATCAACACATGAGTATACCAAACCTACTGTCATCCTGTTGTATCTACTCTGGCCACAGGAAACATCCACACATGAGTTACCAAATCTACTGTCACCCTGTTGTATCTACTCTGGCCACAGGAAACATCAACACATGAGTATACCAAACCTACTGTCATCCTGTTGTATCTACTCTGGCCACAGGAAACATCCACACATGAGTTACCAAATCTACTGTCACCCTGTTGTATCTACTCTGGCCACAGGAAACAACAACACATGAGTATACCAAACCTACTGTCATCCTGTTGTATCTACTCTGGCCTCAGGAAACATCAACACATGAGCTACCAAACCTATTGTCGTCCCAAGCGTTGGAGGCAGGCACCAATATCATGTTTTGTAAACTTTAACTTTGAACTCTGATTCAGTAAATACGCATTTGTAATCTTTGTATAACATCTCTCTTAATCACGGGGAAGGCGGGATAGCCTTGTGGCTAAACCGTTCGCTCGTCACGCCCACGACACGGGTTCGATTCCCGACATGGGTACGATGTGTAAATCCCATTTCTGGTGACCCCTGCCGTGACATTAAAGGAATATTGGTAAAACCGGCTTAAAACCAAAGTCACTCATCCACTCTTATTCATTTGCTGGTGACAATGACAATCGCCAGTTTTATCTCAGTTTGGTACTAAGGGGCCACCTGCATGGTTAACGTATGAACAATTGATCCAAACCTTCCAAAATAAGTCAGATAATCTCTCGGCTATATCCGTGGTCTATGGTTCACAATTGCCTTACCTGACATGGAGCTCAACGCCAGAAACACAGCAAGTGACTGCCTTGGTAACGGAGACATCGTCCTTGTTTGAAGAAAGCTGTCTGATTTGGAAGTCTTGAATTTAGCCAGTCTTCAGACAGTAAGGCCATACAATATTAAACGCCGATACAGTATGTCAAATGCAGCTGTGGGGATTTAGATAATGCACCCCCTGAATGGTATTTCGATTTGCAGACTATGACTTGTTTGATCACCTTCTGCTCATGCATTTGTAACAAAGTAAATGTTGTTTCGCATTGAACAGCGTTCACTTTACAAGATACAGTCTCACAAAAGGAAAAAACTGCAGTAACGATCACGTATCTGCCGCGACTAAGTATCTATCTTTGCGACAACAGGTCCGGGTCTTTGCTGTAATCTAGCATTAGATACGACACACACTGTCCTCGTCGAGGGGAATTTCCTCAGCTTTCAGATATGGATCATGAGTCTTAAACGTTTCTGCCATAGAAAAATGATCCAAATCAGGGCGTTGGCGGTAAAGCATAATCCACGCGAAGAGTGTGTGAAACTTAGGATCAATACCACTGATAAAGGTTAAGGTCCTCAACCACGTCACACTGACATGTCATGTAAATGCACGACATTGTGAGCATTTTATATAGTAATATGCATGTACAGTGCGAGCTCCTTACACTGGTGCACAGTATTCTTACTATCTAATACATGTAGTGCGTGGAGGTCGAGGGTGAGTAGATCTAGATGAATATATGTACATAAGATACAGGATGCGAGATACAATGATGCACATCCTCAGTATCATTTGGGGACTAACACACAACAGAT